>NW_017731598.1:1548366-1599588 GCF_001890085.2 Hipposideros armiger
CTTTATCCTCCTCTTCCCAAGAGGCTCCTGTAATGGTGACCTTAGAGTTTGTTATCCAAACTAGCACATGAGTGGAAAGGGGACATTATTCATATTATCATCAGCACAGTGACACAAACTGGAGTCCAGCCCAAGCCCAGAAGTTCAGCTACCCTACCAAACTCGCAGTGAAAATACGCTCACTCCATATCCACCAGCAGTCAAGCTTAGCGCTCCTGAGTTTAGGGGCAGAGCCAACTCTTTCCTAACAAAACAAAAAAGACAAAAATGGAAACACACTGGCTTACACCTCTCACCTAGAACAAAGCACACTTACTACCTACACCTACCTGAGCAGAGGGGGCAGTAGAGTTCTGCAGGAAGTAATGGGGGTCCTCCCCCTGTGACATTGACAGGGGAGTACTAGGCAACTTTACCATGGAAGGCTTTCTAGCTAATAGGATTTAAAAAACAAAAAAAATTTAATGTCCTCACCTGATGGAGCTAAATCAAATTGACCTCTGACGCTAAAATATAAAGTAAATATTTACTGTATCAGAGCAGAGCTATACAAAGTTTTACTGAGATCAAAGAGCTCCCTGGTTCCCAAAATGCCCTAATTGAAAGAAGTAACATGTCTAAAGAAGGAATCTACAGATCAGAAGGCTTGTGTGTGGAGAGAGAACCACAAAAGCAGTCAGTGGCAGCTTGTTTCTTGAGCCCATTGCCAGAGATGGTGAATTCTTAGGTCTGGAGTGGTGCCCCCAAATTCACATTTGTAACAGACACACCTCTAGATGATTATGGCCCTGGAATGATTTCACATGACACAACTTTGGCGGGGTGGGGGTGGGGGGCAGCTCCTTTAGCATAGTCCACAAGGAGAATGACGCCCCCTAGAGCTGTGTGACATACGCAGTGCCTTATATTGGGCTCTCTGCTAGTCCCCGACATGAGGATCATCAAACACTATCTACCGACTCAGAGTCCAATACTCACTAAGCAACCTCTCTGATTACCATTTGGCTTTCCTTGTGCTGGTCTCATCCATCAGTCTTTGTGGGCTTGGCTACTGTGAGATATTCTGTAGAAACTGATCACCACTGGGTGTACAAGCAACACATTTCTGAGCCTAGGAAATGAAGCACCAGATTGGAGTGCGATGCCCTTACAAAGGTCTTGCCTCCCATTGCCCTTTCCCTGGGCAATTTTCCTCAGTTAGAACTGCATGCTTCCTTCAATTCGCCACAGTCTTAAAGGTTCCTAGAGGAAAACCTCAAAACCTCAATTTTATTGAGGAAAACCTCAACAAAATATTGGCCAATAAGCCAGCCAGTCAGTGAGTCCTCATTGTTTGGGAGGAAACACTTTCCCTCCACCCTCTTATGTTCTGCAAATGGGGATCTGTAAATTAAACTGACAAAAGACAAATTAGTAAGAGAAAAGACACTCTTATTTACTTACATATATAAAGGAGCTCACAGAAAAATGTGACCCATGGAGCTGGTTAGAATCTGGGGCTTATATACCACCTTAATAGGGGATGGGGAGGGAAACAGGAGCACTGCTGGGAGAACAAATGACTCAGGAAGAATTAATGGGCCCTTAGGAGAAGAGATGGGAGATGTGATCGTTTTGTGACAATATCTGTTGAGAAGATTTTTTTTTTTTTTAAGATTTTTATTGGGGATTGGGGGAAAGGAACAGCGTTGGGGAATCGGGGAAGGAGAACAGACAAGTTGCTGTCCTTTTGTTCTTTAGTCTAGTTGTGGAGGATGTTGCTTCACTGGCCCAAGTTGGTACTATCATTGCGCTCTTACCAGGTGAGGCAGATCAGTCGCCGGCTTCTGGACGGCCGCTCACGGCGGCTCTTGGTAGCTCACACTGGCTGCTGGCTGCTCACGCTGGCTGCCGGCCACTCACGGTAGCTCCCTGCAGGGGCAACAGCCCACGCCGACGCCGGCGACTCACTGCAGCCCAGTTCCAGGTTGAGCTGTTGTTCACCATGTCAGCTACAGAGGGCAGCGTCACTGGCCCTCATGTGGGATTTGAGCCAGACCCCTGCTGCTCAGAGCTGGCGTCCCAAGCTAGCTCTTAACCAACGCTCCACTCGGCCGGCCCTAGAAGATTTCTTATCCAGGTGCTGACTTCTGCTGATTTCTTGTACTCAGTGATAAAAGTCAACCTTTCCTGTTGTGAAACTCCTGAGGAGAGGATTTATGACAGTTGAATTCTTCAGGGAAACTGCTTTTAGGAAGTGAAAGAAAGTTCAGGAAAAGTTTCTTCCTGCAGCTGTTAATTTTCAAATGTCTTCAGCTCAAAATAGTTCTCATGCCACTGTGGTGAAGGGTAGCAGAACATGTCACCCAAAAATATGCCATTTGGGGATTTTGATTCTTTTGAGCTATAGACACGTGCAAATCAGCAAAGACAGGGAGACACTTTCTCTGAACTCCCTTATCTACCTAAAGACAGAGCCTCCAAAAGAAACTCAGTTGTCATAGATCTCCTCCCCAGGAGCTTCATCAATCAGGGAAGATCGACTCTTCCAGGACAGGAGACTAGAACCCCCCAGACATACTTCATCACAAACTATCATACTTCCCATCTTTTCTTCCAGAGGCCAATTCATCTTTCCTAAAAATCATTCACTCTTCCCTAGTAGGCCTCTCCCCTTCCCCTATTAAAATGGTATTTAAGCCTGAATTCTAAGCCACCTCAGGGAGTTACTTATTTCCCCCTGGGTATTCCCCATGTACACATGAAAAAAACATGTTAATAAACTTCTGTCTGTTTCTCTCTTGTTTATCTGTCTTTTATTACGGAGGTTTCAGCCCAGAACTCAGAAGAGTAGAGGTAAAATCAGTTTTCTTTACCTACAGTGGCATATTCTGGGCCCCTTCACCATCACACTGAGTCTGGCACTGGGTCTGGAGTGGAGAAGTGGGGGTGGGTGGCACAGAGGAAGGAGAGGACATCCCAGCCCTGCAGGAGCCCCCGCCCCAGTGGGGAAGGCACTGTCTCCATGTTGAGGGAGTTCCTGGCCAGACCCAGAAGTCACAAGTCAACCTCTTAGGAGGAGATGGGGTGAGAGGTGCAATAAAGGCAGATAATATTATATGTAATAAACATACAGTAACAGCGAACATCACTTGAGTATTTACTATATGTCCGACACATTAAATGCTCTATGTGAATTTTTCATTTGATTTTTCAGAACATTGTAAGGAAATGAGGCTCTGAGAGGTTGAATAATATGCCCAAGGTCACACAGTAAGTAAGGGAGGGGCAGGGACTTGAAGAAACTCAAGCATCCTTATTCCCTCTCACTGAAGGAGAAAACCTCAAGACTACTTTGCTCCTTTCTCTATCAAAACAACGCTCTGGGTAACCTGAAGGTGTGAGGAGTGTTGCAAATCAGTGTTAGCATTTTCCACGTCTTTTTGAATTTCGTTAGTCATAAAATTAGCTTCCTCAAGAAACCTGAGCCGCTCTCCCTTCCCTTCACCTGCACACACACCTACTTTTCCCACTACCAGCCTCTGGAGGTATGAAGAACCTGCTAGAATTTCTAGGAATGTGATGCCCCAGGTCAAGACTCACCCTGAGGCACTGCAGATGGTTGGAGGACCTTAGCAGACCTTGGATGTTCAAAGGGCTGCAGCACTAGAAGGGCCCACAGTACTAGAAGCATTTCTTAGAGTTGAGTTGCTGGTTCTAAGACTGGGTCCTGAACCAGAGTCGGGGTGGGAATGATGGTGGTGGTAGTGGTGGGTGTTCCTGGGCCACTTACAATATTTCAAAAAGCCTAAGTGAACGCTTAAAATTCCCTGAAATGAGGCTCTACTGTTAGTTTCTTCATTTTCAGCTGGAATGACATCGTCTATGTGACAGTCTTGTTTGGACTGGTGATTAGAATGGCATCTGGGTAATCAAAACTTGGAAGCAAATTGAGTATGAGAAAAATATCCAATTTGTCTTCTAGAGGCATCTTATAGAAGAAAGACTGGGAACAACACTCGTGGTCTCAGAAATGTAGATTTCTGAGTGGAGGGCCGCACCCCCCACCCCATTTCCTCCTCCTTCCTTCTCTGTCTGCCTTCCACCATCTCCCTAGTGAACAGAGTCAGCACTCAAGCAGCCCTGGCCAGTGTTAAAGGCACATCAATTGACCTCAAGTAAACAGCTCTTTCTTTTCCCAGTAATCCTCCTGCAAAGCCTCAGTGCAATGCCAGCATGGTGTGGTGATGTAGTTCACATGAAAACAGAAACACTTCCAGGTGCAGAAAACCCTCCGTATCTGGCTATGGGAGCCTGGGCATCGGAGGAGAACTAAGATGTTCTCTGGACTCTGGGGCTGGCCGTTTCGGTGGCTTATGGTCCTGCGTCTCCTATCGTTGACATCAGGGAGGTTTCGAGGAAGCAGGAAGTAGGACTGAAGCCCCCTTTGGGCAGTTCTGCCACGTATCCAGGCTGGCTCATCTGCTGGAGGCTCTGCTTTGGTGCTTGGTGCCTGGCTCCTCTGGAGCAGAGCGAAGGGAAGAGCCTGGGAGATGGCTTGGAGGGAGGATGGAGCTGCTCAGCAAGTGAGAGCCCAGCAGCCCAGGCCGGGCAGATGCTGAGGGAGGAGATGGGCTTTCTGCCCGGGCCAGCTCCCTTGGCCTGGTCTGGGAGCTGGACTTCGGGGATGACAAGAACCCATTTAGAGAATCAGAGGAGCAGGTTAGGACTGGTGGTTTCACCATTTTAAGTAATGAACTCTGCCTGCCTGCCTGCCTGCCTGTCTGTATGGAAATAGGGAGTGGCATTGAATAATGTCTAGGGGCACATAGAGGCTCAGCTTTCCAACGGTGAAGACAGATTTATTCCCATGTGAATGAGTAAAAAGGGTTTAAAGCGTAATATGATACATTTAAGTTAAACACGTTCTCCAGGAGCCATTCTAAACAGCACAGATGCTCTTGGCTTAGAAGAGTCTCAAACGCAAGTCTTAGTGGAGTGATCAAAGCCTCCTGAGCCCACTAACCCTCTGCAGTCTCACCCCCAACCCAGGCTCACTTCTTATCCTGCCTCAGGCTAGAGTGCTCACTAACTCGTCCTCTGATTCTCTAAATCCTACCCATCTGGAGGCTAAGTTTATGTACTCTTTCTCCAAAAAGCTCTTGACAGCAGACACTGTTGGTTGCCTGTCATATCAGTCAGATTAGGTTCACTGAGAGCAGCAGCAACAAAATAATAGTGGTTAAAACCAACTAAAACTTCCCTCTCCCTCTCACTCATGAAGTTGGGAGGTGGCAGTCTAGGTCTGACAGAGCACTCCACGGTGTCTGGGGCTCAGGGTCCTTCCAGCTCTGGCAGCTTCCATCTTGAGGATTGAGAATCTTGAGAATACATTGCTGGTGGTTTTCATGTCCAGGCCAAAGGCCAAAGGGAGAGGACATTGAGAAGGCCAGCTGCTCTTTAAAGAAGGCTTTGGGAGCTGCCCTCAACTATTCTGTCCACATCTCATTGATCAGAACTCAGTCACATGACCTCTCCCAGCAGCAAGGGAGGCTGGGAAGTGCAGTCTGCAGTTCTGGATAGCTGTGTGCCCAGCAAACGTTAGGGCTCTTTGCCTCAGAAGAAGAAGTGGATATGGGGAACAGTTCTGGCAGAGATCCAATTTGTCTGGATGTGATTCCTTCCCCCACAGGACTCAGGAAGGATGCCAACTCTAGAACCCACTGGTTCTCCCATCTGAAGTGCATCACCCCACTCCCCTTTCCAAAGCACTTATATCCAGGATCAGACCCTTCTCATCACCTCTACTGCCACCCTCTTGCTTCAAATCACCGTCAGCTTTCTACTGCAAACACATGAAAACATCATTAGTCATCCAGGAAATAAAAATTTAAATCACAATAAAATATTACTATACACCCACTTGAATGGCTAAAATTAAAAAGACTAATGGGTAAGAATTTGGAACAAGTGGACTCTCATGCATTGTTAGTAGGAATGTAAAATGTTAAGCCACTTTGGAAATTGGTTTAGCAGTTTCTTTTAAAGTAAGCACACATGTATCAAATCTATTGTACTAACTTATCTCCCTTCTTCCACACTTGGTCCCTATAGACTATTCTTAAAACAGAGTAATCCCTTTAGAAACAACATGTGACCACATTGCTCCTAACCTTTCAGTGGTGTCCCTTGAAGAGCAAAATGCCTGCTAAGACCCTGACATGATTTGCCTCTCCTCCTCACCTCTGTGACCTGTCACCTACCACCCCCACCACCTCCATACAGCATCCTTTCAGCCATACTGGCAACCACATAGGGAACGGAAGTGGAGGTTCAGAGATGCTTGCCTGTACTGCTGCCCAGAGTAACTTCTTTTAAAAAGGACACTTCCCCAGTCATAACCTCTGACCAAGAAAGAGTCCACTCTTCAACCTTGCTGTTTCTCAGAAACTCCAGGCATGCTCCTGTTATTGGCCCCAAAGTCCTTGTGCCCAAAGTTTCGAAAAGCCAAAACTCAAAACGTCAGAGTTTGGAGTAAGGAGAGGTTTATTGATCGAGTGTCACGTCCAGTGTGGCAAGGGCAAANGCGAGATCGCCGGTTCGATTCCCACATGGGACAGTGAGCAGCACCTGAGCTGAGCTGCCACTGAACTGCCAACAGCTGGCAGGATGGCTCAGCTGGTGAGAGCACGTGCTCCTAACAACAAGGTTGCTGGTTCGACTCTGGCATGGGATGGTGGACTATGCAACCCCCCACTCCCTGCCCCCCCTCAACTAAGATTGAACAGGGCACCTTGAGCTGAGCAGTAGCGAGCTGCCAACGGGTAGCCAGATGGTGACTGGACTTGGAACTGAGCTAGCTTCACCCTCCACAACTAAGATTGAAGGACAGCAACTTCCCCAATTCTCCAACACTGTTCCCCTTCCCCAATTTCCCAATAAAATCTTTAAAAAAAAGAAAATAGAGAGATGGGAGGAATGACAGCCCGAGGAGTGGCCACTTCTCAAGAACAGTCTGGGAAAGCGAATGACAGAGTAGGTCAGCACTGTCCAATGGAGTATAATATGAGCCATGTGTGTAATTTAAAATTTTCTAGTAGACACATTTTTATTTTTATTTATTTATTTATTTTTCACTTTTAACAAGGTTCCATTTATTAAAAAAAAAAACAAAAAAACTTAAGTTATCCAAAATGAATACACACCCAAAAGTATTTTCTGAGGGAACTACTCAGCTAACCTATGATATTAATAAGCACAAGGTGGTTTTAAAGAACACTTTCTTGTAGATACCTTTTAAATGAACATTTTTACATAACATTTAGTTTGTTATACACACAAATAGAGCTTCTCAAAGGGCAGCACCATTTCTTGACTGAGGGAGTGAAAACATATCATATCTTAGGGGCTTTTCAAAATGCAAGACTATCTACTCCTGGAAAAACATTCTATTCTAATCCACGTCTATTTTTTTTTAAGCATTCTACAGACTATAAATTCTAATAAAGTAAATATCAGTCTTTAATATCCCACATAAACAAAAAGTTCTTTGGGGTACCGTTTAGAGTAAAAGGTGTTCAAACGAGAGTATGGGGAGAAAACCACTGTAGTTTATCCTTAATTATGTTTGGTTAGTTTCTGGCTCTGAGCTCATAAAGCACTACTGTGATGTAATTACCAAGAACTGCTATATAAAGCTCTGGCGGGGCTGAGCTTTTAGTCCGTTAATAGTCCAGGAAGCTGATTTGTGGTGACCTGTTGGACTTGGACTACCTAGCTTTTCTCCTTTTTTTCCCCCATTTTATTTTTTCCCTTCACTCTTGCTTTCTTTGCCTCATTTTTTTTATTATTTTACTTTTGCTTATTTTTCTTTGCTCACTTTTCCCATTTTTCTTTTGTTCTTTTGTCCTCATTCTTTTATTTTAATCGTCTCAAATTTTACTTTCTCATTTTTTCTTTTTCATTATTTTTTCTTTAAATTTTTTGTTAGTATTTTTAGTTAGTATTGTTAGTACACTTAGTATACTTAGTGTAGTTAGCATACTTACTGTTTGTTAGCACAGTTAGTAATAATGATAGAGTTAATAGTATTTTAGTCAGTATAGTTAGCATTTTATTGTTTATTAGGACAGTTAGTAACATTGTTGATAGCGTTAGTATATTTGGTCAGAGTCGTTAGCATAGTTATTGTTTGTTAGTACAGTTAGTAATATTGATAGAGTTATTAATAGTGTATTTAGTCAGTGTAGTTAGCATAGTTATTGTTAGTACAGTTAATAATACTGATAGAGTATTCATAGTATATTTAGTCAGTGTAGTTTTCAAAACTTCACTCTCTCCGATTCTCTGAAGTAGCCTTACCATCTTGCTGGTTGCCTCATAATGAGTTAAATATTTGACATGTGCTCGTTTTTTTATTTGCATGAGATTCATGTTTTTAACTTTTTGAAAATTATACTTTCTCAGTGAGGTTGACACATTTTAGTATGTTGGGTAAAAACATAAAAAAATTTATACCATCTACTATGTCTATAAAGTTGAAAATATTTAACACCAAAAAGTAGGAAAGCAGAATGGAGAGCAATATTTAAATGGATAGCATCAAGGTTGTTGGTTTCATTAAGGGTGGNTAGCCCCAGGACACCTAGTTACTATGTCCTCCCAGAGGAGATTAACTGTTTAGCATTCCAACAGGTCCCAGTCACACCTTGAGACACTCCTCAGAGGGAGCCTTATCAGCCTCGGTCATACCGGGGCTTTTCTCTCTTAACTAATGGGAAAAGAGGCTAAATGCAGGGGGGCATGTTAATAGAAATCGGCTTCAGGCAACAATCGAGAAGGCAACAAACGAGACCATGGGAGACCTAATGGCGCCTCAAATGCATCTTGCTCGCTGACTGGACTAGGCCAAGGGTTTTTAAGGGGCTGGGGGAACAGGTATGAAGTGCTGGTGGGGCCAGTTTGAATTGAAGGGCCTCGGAACTTGGCCATTTATGGTAAAGGGGCATCAACACCAGGTCTTCCTGGGCAACAGGCCCTTGGCTTCTGAAAGGAAGAGGTTAGTAATTAAAAGAGACATTGAAAAGGAAAGGTCAATTAGGATATGGGGGAATCTCTGTTCTGTTGCATTGAAGTGGACTAGCCTCTCTCTGAGTAAGCTAACTGAAGTCTGTTTTTCTCTTTTTGCAAGGAGCAGTGTTAATCTGAACAGTGAGAGCTTGACCTTTGGCTCTGCATTTATGTAAAAGCGGCCTGGGGATGAATTACCATAACCAGAGTCTTTCTGGGGAAGGACAAATCCAAGAGTACATAGTGGCGAATGCCTGATCTGAAGAGCCCTGTCCTGAAGCCCAAGGAAATCATTCTGATACTGTGCTATTTCCAGCTCAAGATCATCTGCAACTAGGGCCTGTACTTTTAAAATGTTAAAAAAAATTAGAGAGTGGGCTATTTTTTGAGAGGGTGGTGGTAGTGCTTTTTAAAGCACTAGGTTGTTGGAAAAGTCAGGACGCTTTTTAAAAAGATTTTATTGGGGAGTTAGGGGAGGGTAACAGCTTTGGGGAACCAGGGAAGGGGAACAGACAAGTTGCTGTTCTTTTGTTCTTCAGTCTAGTTGTGCAGGACGTCGCTTCACTGGCCCATGTTGGTATTATCATTGCGGTCTTCCTGGCTGAGGCAGTTACTTGCCGGCCATTGGACGGCCACTCACAGAGGCTCACGGCAGCTCATGGAAGCTCACGCCAGCTCACAAAAGCTCATGTCAGCTGCTGGCCAGCCCCCTGCAGCCTACTCCATCACCAGTGACTCATGGCAGCCCAGCTCCAGGTCGAGGTGTTGTTCACCATCTTAGCTGTAGAGGGTGCAGCGTCACTGGCCCTCATGTGGGATCCGAACCAGGGCCCTGCTGCTCAGAGCTGGTGTCTTAAGCCAACTCTTAACCAACGCGCCACTCAGCTGGCCCCATGATGCATTTTTGCAAGGAAAAGCATAGAAAAAATATGTCATGACTTTTCCGACAACCCAATAGTTAATTTGAGGAGGGAATACAGTGGGGTAAAAAGAAAAAAAATCTCAATATCCAGTTCAGAATTCTGCCACTTACCAGATTGGTGACCCATGCATGCCACATGGCTTCTGTGAGCCCCAATTTCCTCACCCATAAATGGAGGCAACGATTTCTGTCTACATCCTGGGACAATTGTGTCAATTAAATTAGATGGAACATGGGGAAGTACACAGAGAAAGAATGGAGCCTTCTACACATGTTTGGGGTAGTAGTATTTAGCAAAGGCACATTGTGCCACTACATCCTCTAGGAGCCTTACCTGGCTGGGGAGAGGCCCCAGGACAAGGTGCAGCCCAGGTGTGAACTGGGTCACCTTGCCCACTAAGGAGCCATCTTATAATGGCCTTGAACTCCCATTTCACAGCTGGCCCTGCCCCAGGTTTCCCTGTATTCTTGGAGGGAGGGGCAGAATTTACAATCTCACTGCCGTAGGAAGGGGATTAGAAGGCAGTATGGCCCAGTGGTTAAGAATGGGGGGCTCTGGAGTGCTAACTCAGCAGCTGTGTGATCTTAGGCAAGTTATATAACCTCTCTGTGCCTTGGTTTTCTCATCTGTAAAATGAGGATAATGGCAGATACCTTAGTGGATTGCTGTGAGGATTGACAAAGATCCTTTCCTTGCCAAACTTTAGTCAGGCTCCTGATCTTTCTCCTCAGTCCATCTGTGCACTTCCTTGTAAAATCCAGCTTTAGCAAGAATCCCTGCTAAGTCAGTTTAACCAAATACCTCCACCTCAATATCTGATCACCTGTAAGATCTGATCAGGTGCCTCATCCTTCACCATCCCCCAGGTATTACCTGATTATCCTGGCCTACCTTCAGCAAGAATCCTGTTAGGTCAGTTTAGCCAGAACCTGTCCTTACCCCTAATGTAATGTATAAGGGAATTTCCTCTTAGTAATTTTCTATTCACTGACCCCCACCCTGCTCCTTGGCTATAAATTCCCACTTGCTCAGGCTGTATTCAGAATTGAGCCTACTTCCATACTGAGGTCTCTTTCCCTCCATTGCAAAAGTACTGAAAATAATGTTTGTACCTTTTTAACTACTGTCCAGCTCTGGTTTTTTCCATGACAGGATTAAGTGAAGTTATGGGCAAAGTGTTCTAAGCGCCCCTAAACAGAGGTTCAGCTTATAGATCATCTCTCCATCCCAAATGTGCTGGCCCTACCCTGTGCCAACCATGTGGCCCCTTGGCTCACCGTAAACCAAATAAAGGCAAAAACAAAAGTAAAAAGGCACATGCACATAAAAGCCATTTAGTTGTAGAAAATGTCACTGAAGTACTGAAAGAGGTGGGGTAAATTTATACAAACACAAACTTAAAAGTTAGACAGGCTATAAGTCCGAATTGTGCCTCTACCAGCCTGGCTCTTGTCATGTCACTGGGTCTGTAGCCCTGACTTTTGGTGAGCAAATGCCAAGCGTCTTGTGAAAAGTCCGTGAGCCCTCACGGCCTTCAGTTCATCCTTCCAAGCCCTGCCCAGGGGCCTGCCTATCTTTTCACAACCAAACGGTCCATGAACACTATTTTCCTGAACAAAACAAGTCCCTCCCTAAGCAGGATTCTGGGGCTGCCTGTTAAGATAATCCCAACTGTTTTTCTCAACCTGCTATAAACCCAAGAAGAAAGAAATGGGAATCTGGGTTTTGAGTGGTTGGTGGTTAGCGTAGAAAGGGGTTGGGGGAGCTCTCTTACAGAGGCTAAGGAGGGGATAGAGAGGCTGGGGTAGAATGTTTCAGGGGGCCAGGGAGGAGGAGGGGAGCACAAAGGGACCCAGGCAGGGGTGGACACATGCATTATTGCTGTAAGGGAATATGCCAGGAGACCTGAAGACACCCCATGATTGGGAGAAGGGCAGTTTTACTCTGTTGGAACCTCTTCTGCACCCCAGGGCAGGCTTGGTAGAGGCCAGAGGCACCTTCTTTCAGAGTTGCCCTTACCCACAGGCAAAGCAGGTGGCTATTCATGCTATACGGTTTGAGCACCCCAGAACGATCCTCTTCAGTTTCCTAGGGCTGCTGTAACAAATTACCACAAACTTGGTGGCTTAAAACAACATAAATGTTTTCTCGTACAGTTCTAGAGGCTAGGAGTTCAAAATGACTCTTAAAGAGCTAAAATCAAGGTGTCAGTAAGACTGGTTCCTTCTGAAGCCTCTAGGGGACGATCCTTTTCTTACCTTTTCCAGCTTCTGGAAGCCACTTGTATTCCTTGGCCTTGTGGAGGACCTATTTTGCTGTGTGGCCTTGGGCAAGTCACTAAACGTCATGAGTCTGTTGAAACTTTTGAAAAATGGAGCCTAGACCACATCATCTCTCAGGAGCCCTTTCAGAGGCTCTAGGGTTAGGATTGTTACACATGGCCCAGACCCAGGCTGATGCCAGACAGGGAGAGGACCCCGCCATGGCTTTGCAGACCTTGATTCTAAGAGCAGGAGCTGTCGATCTGGCCTGGGCTGGGTCTGGTGTTCAAACTGGAGACAGAGATTAGCCTTGGGAGTGACAGGAATTAGGAAACCCAGGCTCTAGTCTTAGAGCCATTCACGCCTATTTTGTGACCTTGTGAAAGTTGCTTTTAACATTCTAGAGTCTCATATAAAGATCCCAGTAGCCCTGATTCAGGTAAAGCCCCCACCCCAGCACCCCTCAACAAGTAGGATGTGCTCAACAAGTAAGACTGTAGTGCAAATGGTCATGAGCAGCTGCCCTTCTGCTGCCCTACATCTGACTCCCCCACTCAGGATTGAGGGCTCCCCCTCTGTGTCTTTATGGCAGTGGGCTGGTTTCTCATTAGAGAAGCTGAAAAGACCACCCACTTTCTTTCACTTCTGTGGTGGTCATGGTGAGGGTGGTGGCCCATGCTTCATCAGGCATCCTGGGCAGACGGGGGCGCTAGTTCTGGAATAAGAGACTTAAAAGAGCTGGTACTATGCCTACCTTCCATGAGCCCACCACAGTGGCTGAGGTGGGCAATGGGGATGACAATTTGTGGTAGATCACCTTAGCCCCTGGGTCCTGTGTCCAGCCTGGGCAGTGGCCATGCTGCCTGCGATGACATCCAGTGTCTGAAGCTGTGGGGTCCTCACCTCCTCATTCCTGGGGAGTGATTTGAGTTTCTGGCTCCTTTGTCTTCCAATAGTTCCCGCCTGATTTCTGAGCTGCCTCTAAAAATAGTCACTAGATTCTTTTTCTGCTGAAATCTGTCATTACACTAAGAATCTGACTGACTCACACATTAACAAAGTGTAAAGTACCAGGAAAATGTTAGTTGTCAATATTCAAGGCCTCCAGGCATAAAATTCTCACAGACACCCACCCCTCACTTGCCCTGGTGGCTCAGACACAACCTTTCTCTACGCTTCCGGGCCTGCAGGGTCATACCCCACAAACCTGCCCACCTGCAACCTGCATTGCCCTGGCAGGTCAGGTAATCCCAGAATGGGTGGTGTTTCCTTAACCATATCTTTCTTTCGGAGAGTCAAGGCCATAAAATTGGAAATAAATAAGCAGTGGAAGGATGACATGGGGTTCACTCTATTTCATGGTCACTGTAATTATTAATCAATAGGATGTGATTGCTGCTGGGGTGTGGCTTGCATTGAGCTCTGGAAGACATTTTCCTATCCATTCTCAAGTCTGGAAAAGGAGTGACAGGGATTAAGGTACCCACTGTCTCAGAGGTGAGTGACTTGTCAAGGTCACGTGGAGCAGAGCTGGAGCTAGACCCCAGACCTGCTGTCCCTGGCCTCAGGCCATCCTGAGGGCCCTCTGCATGGAGGCCGGCTTCCGCTTGTGGCAAGGTTTAATAGCCATATAAAAATTGTATGGTCTTGAATCACAGCAGAATTAACATGCTGCATTGGTAACTACTACATCACGGCAGGTCTCACATTTCCACCTGCAGAGCATGTACCATCCTAAAATAAACCAGCCAGGCCTGTGGAGGCTGTGCCATTCAGTTCAGGGCCTGAGAACCTGGAAGGCTCATGGCAGAGGGAGGGAGAGCCCAGCAATGCTGCTTCTAGCTGCTTCTAGCAATTTACCCTAGAGATTGAATCCCACATGTATGACACAATGAACACACAAGTTTATTCACTGTGGCATTGTTTGTAGCAGTAGGAAACATAGGCAACAGCCCCTGTGTCCATCAGCAGGATCCTGGCTAAGGTGCTATGGTGCTTCCATATTGAGGATGCTTCTGATGCTTAAAACAAATATGAGCAGGCTCTCTATGACTGATATGGAAAGATCCCCAAAATATAGTGTGAGGTGAAAATAGCAAGATGCAAAAGCTGCCATTTATACAGTAGAGAAGTGGAAAATAGAAGATCTATGCATATAGATCTGGAGAATACATAAGACTGAAACATCAGTGGCTCCTGGAGAGGTGAACTGGGTGGTTGGGAGACAAGAGTAGGAGGGAGAATTTTCACAGAATATCCTTTTGTTCCTTTGGAACCTGGAACTATGAGGATGTATTACCTATTCAAAAAAATGCACGTGATAGTTGATTTTGTTGTTGTTGCATATGTTTCAAAAAATAAAAATAAGAGCTAAAAGAAATGGATTCCAGGTAGTCAGGTTTCAGCCATCCGGGGATATTGGGGGAGCTGGAAACCCTCTCAAGTCAGAAGGTGGCTGTCTTGTTTTCCAGTGGGAGGTAAACAGGGAGGGTCTTTCTCAGAGCCTGGGGTGGGAAGCCCCTTCCAGGGTGGGCTAGAACCACCAGTGGGGTGCACCACTGATTTCCACCCCACACCCCCAGGAAGAAGGAATCCAACAGCCCTGCAGGAAGCAGGAGATGGTGCCGGAGCCCCTCCTGCTAGGGGGACAGTGCAGGTGCGACTCTCCTATTTACACAGCTGCACAGGCAGGGTTGCTGCCCTGCACTGAGCAGAATCACCAGGGAGACACCTTGTGAGAAAGCATTTCCTGGGGGATCTTCCACCAGATATGTCACCACGAAGGCTACATCCTCTCTGATTAAGGTGTTGCCCTGTCCCAAGTTCAAAATATATACCCCACCCCGGGCTGTGGACTGAGGGACATCTCACATACTGGCCCTAACAGTAGTTTATCAAACCCAGGTGACATGACCACCTCTGCAGTGAGTCGAATAATTACCCCTCTAAAAAAGATTTGTCTACCCGGAACCTCAGAATGTGATCTTATTTCGAAAGATGGTCTCTGCAGATATAACTAAGGTAAGGCTCTCACGATGAGATCATCCGCGATTAGGGTGGGCCTTCCATCCAATGACAAGTGCCTTTATAAGAGACGGAAGACACAGAGACACAGAAGGGGAAGCCACGTGAGGATGGAGGTAGAGAGTGATGCATCCATAAGCCAAGGGACATCAAGAGTTGTTGGAGCCACTAAAACCTAGAGACAGAAACGGAGCGGGCTCTCCCTCAGAGCCTCTGGGAGGAACCAGCCCTGCCGACACCTTGATTTTGGATTTCTGACCTCCAGAACGGTGAGAGAATAAATGTCTGCTGTTATGAGCCACCCAGCTTGTGGTATTTTGTTATGGTAGTCCTAGGAAACTAAGACAGGCTTTGGGTTTTGCTGAGGAAGAAGAAGGGTTTGGGGTACCAAGGGTCCCCTTACGGACTTCACAAATGAGGGGCTGGCCCTGCTGCAGTGTGACCCTGAGAAGGAGGAACAGGGTGATGTGTTTAAAGACTAATGGCCAGGGAAGGCAGGGTATCCCTTCTGGCCTGGGGTGTCTCATTCACAGTTGCCTGGGGAAGGAGTATTCCCCTCCCCGCGCCACAGTGGGAGTTATTCTCCAATAGGGAAGGTGTGTCTGCCCTGTCGCTAGGAAACAGGGATGGGCCTGTGGGCTTCCAGCCTGGAAAGAAGGCAGATGGTGACAAGATTAAATAGTGCCTTTCATTTCAACATAGGAAATGTTTTCAATTCTCCCCTCTTCATGTCTCTAAAAAAAGGCAAGTGACGGAAACATCCTGCTGGAAATGTATTAACGAAAGGCTAGGCAGCCTCAGAAAAGAGAGTTTTCACATGTTGCTCCAACCAGCCTACAGGCACTTTGAGTGGGAGCTCTGCCCTATGGCCTTGACCTCCCAGGCACAGCAGCCTCATTCAGTTCTCACAGTCACTTGATGAAGTAGGTTCTGTTGCTATCCCATTTCACAGATGGGGAGACTGAGGCCAAAAGAACAGAGGTAGCCAGTTGGTAAGTTGTGAAGCTGGCATTTAATACACAATAGTGCTATCCTTTGTTATATACCCCTTAGTGACAATGTTTGTGAAAGTACTTAGAAATGATAAGGACAATACAAATCCAGAATCTCATTATTATTAACATAAGAGAATAAGTAATTACAGGGCTATGAGAACGAGCATAGCAAGTAGAAAACAGCTTAGTTTTCTCTGCAAATTAATTTGGGGCAAGGAACTAAGTGGGACAGGAGAGGTTAAACAGATGTGGAGGTTAAGTCACTGCAGGTCAGAGTCTGCAAGCTGGGTCAGCCTCTCCCTCCGAGCAGGGCATTTTGGGTATAGCTTCAGGCCTCACAAAACTCAGGCTCTCAAGCTGCTCAGCCAACAGCAGCAGCTGGGAAGGGCTGGCCAGGGCATATGCTTCCTGGCACAGTCTCCTGATTGCTGTGTGTCTGTAGTGAGGTAGAGGGGAAGAGAAAGATTTCAGGTCCCCTAGGACACATGGAGTCAAGTGCCCAGATGGCAGCTGGGCCACTGGGAAAACACTGGGGCAAAGACAAAGAGAGGGAAGAGAGATGTATTGGGTCTTAGATCTATCAGGGTGGAGAAGGTAGAGGGAGGGGGAGCTGGGCAGACATGTCCCCAAAGAGCCTTTATTCGGGGCAGGCTGAGTAGCTTGGTTGGTTAAGAGCTTGCTCAAGAGTGCGAGCTCTGAGCAACAGCGCTTCGATTCCTGGCCCAAGCTGAGCTGCCACTGAGCAGCCAACAAGTGGCAGGATGGTTCAGCTAAAACAACAACAACAACAACAACAACAACAACAACAAAAAACAGCCTCTATTCTTCTCCCAACCATACCTCCTTCTGTCCTAAAATAAACACTGCTCACCAAATAATTGTTTCTACAATAGTAATCCTTTCAGTGTCTACAACTTCTCTTCTATCAAAGTGGTTTCATATCTATTGTATCACATGATACTCAACTCAGTCCTGGGGGAAGGGTGGAGCAGGTCTCATTATGTACATGAAAAACGAGGTCCAGACCCATCTCTTTATCTCACCCTCCATTCCCCAGGCTTTCTGGATAGTGTTGATTCATCCTTTGGAATAACACATAAAACCCTTCCTCCTTTTCCACTCCTAATGCCAATATCTTAATTCAGGTTCTCACCAGACCAGGGCTCATGTCACTGCCTTCAGTCTCTACCCAGACCAAGCCATCCAACATGCGGCCCCTCGATTAGGCTTCTTAAAGCTCTGCTTTCATCATAGTGGGTCATCATGACACTCACCATTGTTCCTCATTAACAACCCATCAAAAACGAATGCCACTTCCTGGCTTCCAAAACCCTCTTTAATTCAATGTCACCCAACTACATTGTATTATCTCTACTTCCTTATATGCACTCTCAGCTCCAGCCAGAGCATTCTCCTCTCTGATTAACAAATCCATGACGCCCATTCCCTGCCTCAGTGCCTTTTGCTCATGCTGTGCCCCCACCTGGCCTGCCTTCCATCCACTTGTGGACAATTCTCCAGTGGCTACTCATTCTTCAGGATACAGAGTAACTCAACCTCTTTCATAAAACCAACCCTAATCATCGCAGATTGTTCCGTTCTCTGAATTCACACTTATGTACAGGGCATTACACTTCAGCACCTGGTAGCTGGTCGCTGTGCTGGCCCCCAGTGATCCTTAATGTATGGTATTCCTGCCCCCAGGTAGTCTCCCTCAGTGACTAGAGCTGACCTGCATAACCAATAGGATGTAGCAGAGATGACATAGTGTGAATCCCAAGGCTAGGTCATAAAAAACATGCTGACTTCTGGTTCATGCTCTCTTGGCTTGCCTGCTCTGGAGGAATTTAGCTGCCATGTTAGGGTCCGGAGGACACTTAAACTATGAAAAGGTTCATGTGGTGATAAACTAAAGCTACTAGGCAAGAATCAGTACTAATGGCAGGCATGTGAGGGAACCATCTTAGAAGTGGATCTCCCTGCCCCAGTCAAGCCTTCAGAGAACTGCAGCCTCAGCCAACATGTTAACTGTCTCATGAGAGACCCAGAGCCAGACCACCCAGACAAATTGCTTCCAAATACCTGACCTACCAAAAACAGTGTGAGGTGACCAATGGTTATTGTTTTCAGTTGCTAACTTTTGGGGTAATTTGTTATTCAGAAGTAGATAAGTAACAGAAATGTCTTGTCTGATAAATATCTTCGCAAATCTATTAAAATGCAAGGACTATGATTTGATATTTTTCCCTCTTCCTTGCATTTCCCATGACTCTTGATACAAAGTTGGACACATTAGAGCATGCACAGCATGAAGATGTACTTGTTTATTCATTCACTCACTCAACAAATATTTATTGAGTACCAGTGTGCTAGATACCGTGTTTACCTAAAGGGTCAAAACTGATAAGGTCTCTGCCTGGACGAGTTTATGATTCAGTCATTAAACAAATAACACATGTAATTACCATGTAAGCGCTATGACTACAAAGGAAAGGTAAGAGAGACAAGGGAACTCATCTATCTTTGGGGTGTGGAGTGGTCAAGGAAGGCTTCTCTGTGGAAGCGACATTTAAAAAGAAGCCTAAAGGGCAAATAGTAATCACTCAAGCAATGGGAAAGGAAGCAAGACATGACATTCCAGGGGTGTGGGTGCATGCGCGCGCGCGTGTGTGTGTGTGTGTGTGTATGTGTGTGTGTGTGTGGTCGGGGCTGACACATTTTGGCAGGAAGCAGAGTGAGCCAGAGGGACATTGACATGGAACAAGATTGGTGAGGACGCCCAGGACCAGTTCATTGGGACGCTTATGAATGATGTGAGGTAGTTTGGGTTTTATTCTACGTGCACAGGGAAATTACTGAAGGGATTTTAAGCAGGGCATCCATGTTGCTGGTAGGAAGTTATGAGGATGATGTTTTGGAGATAGTTAAGAATGAGGCTGCAATGACAGTGGTCAGTGGCTCCTGCCACCATTCTGGGGGGAGATGACAGGGGCTTGGGCTGGGATAGTAGCAGTGGGAATGAAGAGAAGTGGACAATTGCAAGAGCTATTTTGGAAGTAGAATGGGCAGGAGTGGAGGTGGATGGAAGGGGGAAAGGGGCAGGTATTGAGGCTTAGTGGTTGATTGCAAAATCCTTCAGCAGGCATTCCACAGAGGCTGCTTTGACCCGGGGTGAATGTCTTGGAGTGAAGTGGCACCCCTTCCTCTGGTCCATGACCACACCTTCACTTTCCACCAGCTCTCACCCAGGTCCAAGCAGCCCTGTTAGCATCTGCCCAGCAGCTGCGCCAGATCTGTGTCCCCCACAAAGGTGGTAACAATACCCATTTTTGCTCATTGTCATATGGCCAGGGCCTAGCCAAGTGTCTGGCAGAATTGGTGCTCAATTAATATTGGATGAATGAATGTTACAAGAACAAATGAGTGCATATCTGCCCTCCCCACCCCTCAGCCCCCTTATCTATCCCTTTGATCCTGCTCTGGACATTTAATCCAACCCCAAAGAGCTCCTGCCAGGGCCTGAGCCCTGAGCCCTGAGCCCTGTGAACTGGCTTGGGGCAGGTGGAAGATTTCAGGAGCCAGAAAGGGCACAAGCCTCAGTCTGTTGGTATTACTTAGTGTCCCATCCAGCCCTAGACCTCTTCCCTAGGTCCTGGCACTGGCCCCAGCCCTAGCGCTCTGCCACAGAGCCTCAGAGGGTCCTGGTTCATAATCTGTGACCGGTTTCTCACCGACTCTGCTCAGCTCTGCCAAACAGGAAGCAGATCCTTTAGACCTCCGGTTCTTATATCTTCTTGTGTATCAGAATCACTTGGAACCTTGTTAAAAATAAAGCCACCTGGGGTCCTCTCCCAGATAATTTGATTCAGTGGGCCCTGAGGCCCAGGAATCTGCATTGTTCACAGCATTTCCAATGCTGCAGGTGGTTTCCCGGATGACACTGTGAGCTCTGCTGTAGGGTGTTGGGGCCTGGTGATGGCTGGATCATATGGGGCCAAGCTAAGCGTCCTCAGAAACATGGTAGTAGGTGGAGTGGGATCTTCATGGCCGGGGTCTTCATGGTCATTAGAGGACACACCTGGGCCAGGCTCTGAGTGTGCTGACCTTAGGGGACCTCCCACATCATAGCAAACATTCCAATGCACCCATAGCCCATGTTAAATGATCTCTTTGCACTAGAAAATTTGAAAGGACTTTTCTACTTTTGAGCTTTTTAAAAATAAATGATCCATACTGTTCTTATCATATATAAATACTATTACATAATAGTATAACTACATATTGATTAGACATATATGCCAGTAGAATTGAATTGTAGAGTTGAAATGCCCATTGACATTTCATGGGCCTTTAATTAACATTTATTAATTTCAATTTAAAAGTTTTTTCTCTTGGAGCCGATACATTTTAAATTCAGGTTTCAAATATTTTCTACAGGCCCTTAAAAAGTCAGCAGACTCAGGGCACGGTGCCCATAAAGAGGCACTGTGCCACCAAGGCAGCTTTTCCAGAGCCATCTGGGGGCAGGGAGGGAGGTGTCTGGATCAGTGCAGTGTGTGAGGAGCCTCCACGTTGCCACAGAAGCCCTTGGGAGCCATCCTGACACTGCTGGGGTGGTGAGTACAGCAGTGCTGGGCTCAGCATAGCAGATGTCCACCTGCCACCTGTGTACTAAATATAGCCCCTACACAAAGCCCTCTCTGCCTGGGAACCTGCAGAGTTGGCTTAATTGGCTGGAATTGCCACAGAGAGATGCGCTGCTAAAACGAATTGAAAACAAGCTTTGCCCCACAATTCTAGAATGCCAAGGTTCAGAATTAGACAATGGATTTTCCCTGCCAGCAACCCAATATTGCTGGCCTTAGTCACTGATAAATCCTTTGTCTTGATTGCTTTAGGTGTTTAGGTCAGGCCTGGGGTAGGTGTCTGGGGAATACTTGCTTTCCCCAGTGATTCGACAAAATAGAATGTTTTCCCTCCAGTGTTCTGTTCCTTAGTGCTATGGACTGAATGCTCGTGTCTCCCTAAAATTCGTATGTGGAAGCCCTAACCCCCTAGTGTGGCTGTATTTGGAGATGGAGCCTGTAAAGAAGTAATTAAGGTGAAATGAGGTAAAAATCAACAGGATTATTGTCCTTATAAGAAGAGACATCAGAAAGCTTCCTCTCTGCCTTCACAGGAAGGCAGTTCCTGCCATGTGAGCAACACCGCGAGATGCCCCCAGCAGTCCACCAGCCAAGAGACTCAGATTGAAACCTACCTTGTTGGTGCCTTGATCTTGGACTTTCCAGTCGCCAGAACTGTGAGAAATAAATTTCTGTTGTTCAGGCCACTCAGTCTGTAGTATCTTGTTATGGCAGCCTAGCGCTAGTAAACTTAGTGCTTTGCTTCTCTAATCTGAATCAGCCCAGCCCAGCCCACTCTCAGGCCCACCCAATCAGAGCCTGCATTGCAACAGTGTGCCCAGGTCACTCTGAAGCACTACTTAGAATAAGGTTCTAAGTGGGCTCCGGGTTGGGGTGGAGAGGGCTTGGGGATCTGACTGGAAGAACAGTCATTTATTCCTCAGTGTGAATGGAGGATCCTACGGAGGCTGCTAAATACCTTAGGGTGGAAAAAGAGAAAACTCGAAAGTGAAAATAGCTGCTGGTCTCTCAGATTTGTCAAAGGCAGATCTTATACAACGCCACTCATGGGTAGTCTGATCTGGCTCTGAATTCAGTGGCTTGGCATTGGGAAGTCTTTAAATATCCTTCAACTGATACAGGGATAGGATTTTCCCCAAAAGAGCGGCAGTGATGTTTAGAGTGTGCATCCTGCCTTGTTGAAGAGTTGATAACAGATTTAGACTTTTTTCCCATCATCTTCATATGCCCTGGTTGACTGTTGGTTTGGGGAGATTTAATCCTACCTACCGACTCTTAACTGCTAATGGCTGCGTGGAGTGCTGGGTTGAAAAGATTTTAATGCTTCCTCTGGAATCTGTGAAAAATGGAAAATGGAACCTTGATGGATTAGCAATGTCTGCCAAGAGCATGGCGTGGGAGTGACTACTAGGTATTGGTGGATTCCATCCTAACACAAAAGGCACAATTGAGACCTAAAATAACTAACCAAGTGATTAGAACTGGTTCCGCTTGTGCTGCTATTATCATTTATTTATTTGAAGTATATTGTCATTTATGTGTATAAATAAGATATCCTGACTTTAACTACTCAAAAAGGAAAAATAAGCAAGACTAATTAGAAAACAATTTGGAAAAGAAGAGTAAGTCAGGGGAATTAGCCCTACCAGATAGTACCATAATTCAATGATTCTATTTTCTGTCTGTTGTTTTTGTTGTTACAATTTTTTTAAGACTTTTTTTTTTAAATTGGGAAATTGGGGGATGGGAACAGAGCTGGGGAATTGGGGGAAGGGGAACAGACAAGTTGCTGTCATTTTGTTCTTCAGTCTAGTTGTGGAGGACGTTGCTTCACTGGCCCAAGTTGGCACCATCATTGCGCTCTTCCCGGGTGAGGCAGATCAGTTGCCTGCTTCTGGACGGCCGCTCACTGCAGCTGCTGGCCGCTCACGCTGGCTGCTGGCTACATACGGTAGCCCATGGCAACCCACTGCCACAGGGGCTGCAGCCTACGCCGTCGCTGGCGACTCACGGCAGCCCAGCTCCAGGTTGAGCTGTTGTTCAGCATCTTAGCTGTGGAGGGCAGCGTCACTGGCCCTCATATGTGGGATCCAAACCGGGGCCCTCTGGCATCCCAAGCCAGTTCTTAACCATCACGCCACTCGGCCGGCCCCTGTTGTTGTTACAATTTAACATCTCTGAAATTCAGGTGTGTCACTGAGTGACAGTCAGGATGTATTTGCCATCACCTGTCCATATATATATCAACACTGGCTGAGATCATCAGCAATTTGGAAGAAAATACTGGAGATAATAATGGGGTATTCTTTTAAGAAATGCTACATCATCAAACTTGCACTTTTGAAGGCAAAGGGGACAATATTGGTTGGAAAAATGACAGTAATGGTCAGAATCAAAATATGAGTATAAAGACATTTTAGAACTACCTTAGCCAATTTATTTTGCATATGTTTTCTTTCTTATGTATGTCCAACTGTGATATATGATAAACATCTACGTTTGTGTAATTCTAAAAGTACTCTTTCAATAAGTATAAGTTAACATTTCAAGTGATAACAAAGCATTATGTCATGGTTTAATTGGCAGTGGTTGTTTTTGTTCTTGGCGGTACATAAAATAGTAGTAGACCTTGTAACCTATGGCATCTTGGATTAAATGAAAAGTAGGTATTATAAAGCAACAATAATGACAACATCACACTACTAGAGTACAACAGATTCATTCATTCATTCATTTAGTCAACAAGTATTTATGGAGCACTTATTATATGTCAGGTACCTTTCTTCTACCCTGCAGTAGAGTGTCAGTAAAAGAAAATAAGTCCCTGTCATCACGGGGACTTCCAGGCTAGCAAGTATAGGTAAATAATAAATAAATACATAAACAAATATATAATATTTCAGGATTGGTAAGTACAGGGTGGGAATAGAAGGTGAGGATGTAGTTTTCTATTTTATATAGAGTTGTCAGGGAAGATCGTCCAAGAAGGGAAGATTGAGTAGAGACCTGAAGGAAGTAAAGAAGAAAGCCAATTGTGTAGCTGAGGTAAGAGGATTGATTGTAAGAAGAGAAAACAGCATGTGCTAAGGCCCTGAGGTAGGAGTCCTCTAGGCATATTCAAGGAACAGAAGGGGGACCAGTATAGCTGGAGATCAGCAAGAGAGAAGATTCATGGAAGAGGATAAAGGCCTGAGAGGTAGCTGGGGTCCAGGTCAGGTAGGTCTTGGGGACTTTGAGAGCCACTTGAGGGTTTGAGCAGAGGAGTATATGATCTGATTTAAATTTTAGAAAGATCACTCTAGCTGCTGAAGGGAGTGAAATTGGGGCTGCTATAGAAAGATCTATAAAGCTATTGCCATAACCCAGGTGAAAGATGATGGGGTAATGGGGTGAAAGATGAGGTGGTGGGAGCTGGTAGGATTCTGGATATATCTGAGGGCAGAGTTCACAGGACTTGAGAGAGATAGTGGATGTAAAGAAGAGTCAAGATGTGAATAGTTTTGACTTGAGCTACAAAAAGAATGGAGCTGCTGTTTTGTGAGTGGGGAATGTTGTGCAAGAAGCAGATTCTGGGGGAAGATTAGGAGTTTGGATTCAGAAACGTTAAGTTTGAAATGCAGATTAAGCCTACAGTTGGAGACTGAGAGAACAGCTGGCCACATCAGTCTGGAAGTCAAGGGAGGGGTCTGGGCCAGAAGAATAAACCATATACCATCAATGCACAGCTGGTGTCTAAAACCATGAAGCTGGATGAGATCTGCTTGGGAGACAGAAGAGAAAATGCCCCAGGATAGAGCAGGAGGGATGCCATGATACAAAGGCAAGAGGGGTAGGAGGGAGAGGGTGGGGAGAGGGGTAGGGGTGAGGAGGAAAAGAGCCAGAGATGGAGGCTGAGAAGGAGTGGCCAGAGACAGAGGTGAGAACCTCGAGATAGAACGCCCTCTCCAGCTGTGTTTCCAGAGTGGCTGCGGCAGACCCATGGACCAGAATAGACATCCCAGAAATAGACCTGAATACTTAGAGGAATTCAGTGTACAGTAAAGCACATTTCAAATCAGTGGTGAAAGAGGAATTATTCGGTAAATGAGATTGCTGTCTGGAAAAAAAGTGAAGTTGGATCACAAGAAATTTCAAATGTGTCAAATATCTACATGTAGAAATCATTAAAATTTAAAAACATAGGGCCGGCTGAGTGGCACATTGGTTAAGAGCTGGCTTGGGACGCCAGAGGGTCCCGGTTAGGATCCCACATATGAGGGCCAGTGACACTGCCCTCTACAGCTAAGATTCTGAACAACAGCTCAACCTGGAGCTGGGCGGCCTTGAGTCGCCAGCGATGGTGTAGGCTGCAGGCCCTGCTGCAGTGGGTTGCCATGGGCTACCTGCTGTGTGTAGCCAGCAACCAGCATGAGCAGCCAGCAGCCGCAGTGAGCGGCCGTCCAGAAGCCGGCGGCTGATCTGCCTGGCCCGGGCCAAGCGCAATGATGGTGCCAACTTGGGCCAGTGAAGCAACGTCCTCCACAACTAGACTGAAGAACAAAAAAACGGCAGCAACTTGTCTGTTTCCCTTCCCCCAATTCCCCAGTGCTGTTCCCATCCCCCAATTCCCCAATAAAAAAATCTTTAAAAACAATTTAAAAACATAGACTAGAGGAAAACACAGGGCACAGATATTTTAATAATCCTTTGTTGGTATAAAATCTAGAAAGCTATAAAATAGAAGTGATACATGTGGCCACATAATAATAAAAACTATCTGCATGACGAGAACCATCCTTAACAACGTCAAGTGACAAGTGACAAACTGGGAAAAATATTTACTATTTTTAGGGCTCATTTCCATCATATCTAGAGGTCCTAAATCAATAATGATGATGATAATAACAATAACAAAGGAACTATAAGCCAATGAAAACATGGGTAAAGATTGTGTACTGACCACTCAAGGAAGGGAAAATACAACTGGCTTCTAAGTTTCTCTAAAAAGATGCTCAGAGTCACTCACAATAAGAGAAATGCAATTAAAACAATATAAGAAAACAGTTTCACCATTTAAAAAAAAACAACGTTTGGTCAAACACTGTATTGGGGAGGGTAAGAGCCTCATATTCCCTCCGGGTAAAAGCCTATGTAAATTGATAAGACTTCTATGGAGGGCAATTTGGGCAACATTTATTAAAATTACAAAGGCACAGGTCCCCTGACATAGTTTTTCTCCTTTTAGGAATTTACCTGCCCATGTAGGAATTCATACAGGTACAGGGTTATTCATCGCATGACTGTTTTGTTTTGTTGTTGTTGTTGTTTTTAATAAATTTATTTTAAAACATCCCAAACTTAAAGAAAAGTTGCAAGTATGGTTTGAATAACTTTTGTTCCTGAATCCTTTGAGAGTAAGTTGCTCACTTCATGCCCCATCACCGGGTAAATACTTTAGTGTGTATTTCTTTCAAATAAGGGCATTCTCCTCATAACCACAATATAACCATCAGAATCAGGAGACTAATATGAAAGGAGATAAAACTAAAATACAAACCCTGTGGTGTTAGATTGGAATTGGAGGTATCAGTATAAACACAATTTTCCAAACACAGAATGATAGAAATAAATGTAGACATAAGTGTGTAAGTGTGTGTGTGTGTGTGTGTGTGTGTGTGTGTGTGTGTGTGTGTGTGTGTGTGTTTTCTCTAGATCCTGGACACAGCGACATCCCAACAGCAGTGAACACATCTAGGGATCAGATCTTGGATTCTGGATACCATTTTCCATAAAAGGAATGAGGGGTCCTGGTCCTTGGAGAAATGTCAAATTCCAGGGCTGGAGCAGGGCAAGTTCAAGATGAGCTCAGAACCCTCTTTCAAGACTAGGATGATATTTTGAAGCTATTAATGAGCTGTTCAGTTCTTCAGCAGTATTAAAATTGCTGTATTTAAAACATTAATGACACACAATAAATATAGTTTTTATTATGTGTTAGGACCTTTTGGACATGATTTTAATTAATCCTTACAAAACAACTTTGAGAAGTAGATTATCTACCTTGTATGTGAGGAAAACTGAGGTTTAGCAATAACTTGACCTAGCATCGCTGACCCTCTTGGGGTCCCCAACTGCCTCACACTGATTTCCTTTTCTGGCCAGGCACTCAATTCTTGGTGCCCCAGCAGTCCTCTCTGTACCAGGCGACCCTGTCCCCTGGCCTTAGCTGATTGATGGACCAAAAATTTGATACTGGAATCAAGCTGGGTCAAACAGAATCTTGAAAGACACAGAGACATGAGACTTGAAATTAAAGAATGAGACACAAAGGTAAGGAATGACTGAGGTTGAGAGTAGTTAATAGCCCCACTCTGGAGAAAGGACCACTTACTTCTTATTGAGTTATAGTTGCAGCCCTGCTATATGATCCTTCTAAGAAATTCCCCTTTTGTGCTTAAGCTAGCCAGAATCTGTCCTTATTGCTAGCACTCAAAAGGACTTTAATTAATAAGCAAGAATCACATACGGTCGAGGTGGTATTTGAACTTTGAGACTTCAAAGTCCTGCTGTTTTCCACCGTACCCCACCATCACTGCTGAGAACTATTCATTCACACTAACATACATATCCATGGCTTTCTAGTCTAACAAGGCTTTTAATGGGATCATTCAAGGCCCAAATCAGTCTGGCCAGCCTGCTAGAAAGACCAGGTGGAGAGGTCGAGCCCCTGGAATGACACAGAGAGTCCCAACCATCCCAGTGTCCCAGCTGAGAAGTTCCTGCCAAGATACCAGACATGTGAGTGAAGCCGGCCTGAATGTCTCAGCCCCAGTTGTCACCTGACTGTGGCTACCTGAGAGAGCCCCAAGCAAGACCAGCAGAGGACCCACCCAGATAAACCCCAGACCCCACACAGAATTGTGAGAACTAGTAAGACAGTGTTTGTTTTAAGCTACCAGATTTGGGAATGGTTTGTTATGCAGCAGGAGATAACTAAAATAGATGGCTTCTTTGCAAAGTTGGCATGTAAAATGAGAACTAAAAGATTGAGTGTGTGTGTGTGTGTGTGTGTGTGTGGTGGGGGGACCCTGGGGGAAGGCAAGCCAAGGCAGAGGAATCAGGAAAGAACTTGCACTTGAGGAAATGCAAGAGGCCAGTGTGGCTCACGTGCACTGTGATGGGGAGGGTGGTGCCAGGTGAGGTAGAGAGGAAGGCTGGGGTCAGACCACAGAGCCTTGCGGGTCTTAGGGGGAGCCTGGACTTTCTTCTAACTGCAATGGATGTCGCTGGAGAGTTTTAAGCATAAGGATGACATGATCAGATATGGAGTTTTCAGCTGCTTCTCTGGCTGTTGTGTGGGAGGATGGATTAGAGGCAGGTAATGTAAAAGCAGGAACAACTGGTTGGAGTCCCATGTAATAGTCCCTGTGAGAGGCCATGGTGGCTTGAACGATGGTGGTGGATACGAAGGTGGGGAGAAGAGGGGAAGGTAGGTGCACATTGTGGAGGGAGAAGAAACAGAACTTGGTGATGGATCGGAGGTGGGGTATGAATGAGAAAGAAGTGCCAAAAATGACTCCAGGGTTCCTGTCTTGACAACTTCGTGGAGGCTGGTGCCATTTACTGAGATGGCGAAGACCGTGGGAGGACAAGATTTGGGCTAGGGGGTGCAGCTCAAGAGTTCACTTTTGCACATATGTTGGAGATGTCAGGGAGGTATCAAGTGGAGATGCATGTTGGCAGCTGAATATACAAGTTTACATTTTAGAAAAGTGATCTGGATAGGGATAGACATTGGGGAGTCATCAGCCTAATGATATTTAAAGCCATGAGAAGAAATGAAATTGCCTAGAGAGGGAGGGAAAAGAGAGAAAAGGCTCCGACGTTGGATGCCTGGAGAGGAGGAAATCCTGCCAAATAATCTGAGTGACAACGCAGGGCTTCCTTTTTTTTTTTTTTTAAAGATTTTTTTTTTATTGGGGAATTGGGGGGATGGGAACAGTGCTGGGGAATTGGGGGAAGGGGAACAGACAAGTTGCTGTCGTTTTTGTTCTTCAGTCTAGTTGTGGAGGACGTTGTTTCACTGGCCCAAGTTGGAACCATCATTGCGCTCTTCCTGGGCGAGGCAGATCAGTCGCCGGCTTCTGGACGGCCGCTCACTGCGGCTGCTGGCCGCTCACGCTGGCTGCTGGCCACACACGGTAGCCCATGGCAATCCACTGCCACAGGGACTGCAGCCTACGCCGTCGCCGGCGACTCACAGCAGCCCAGCTCCAGGTCGAGCTGTTGTTCAGCATGTAAGCTGTGGAGGGCAGTGTCACTGGCCCTCATATGTGGGATCCGAACCGGGGCCCTCTGGTGTCCCAAGCGAGTTCTTAACCATCGCGCCACTCGGCCGGCCCCGCAGGGCTTCCTTTTTGAGCACAGGAAGCATATTCGAGAGATGTTCCTACCTAATAGTTGTTTAGATATTTGAAGACGGGGTCGTGTCCCCCTGAGAACCCTCCTCTATATTACACCTTCCAAGCTCCCTGTGTGTTCCCTTGTAAGGCATAATGTAGAGACCTTCACAAAACAGATCATTCTCCTCTCAACATTCTTTTCTTTAATGAGTGTAACTATTCAGGTGCAACCAGCCCAGAGAAGAGACTAACTGAGCAATGTAAGATGTACTAAATAATGAGTGACATGGGGACAGCTGAGGACAGATGGGCCATATACGGCTGTTGCTAAGAGATTTTCCATTGCTTTTCCCATCTGTGGGAAGGAGCAGAGGATTTCAGAGAAAGCCCCATAAACCACTGAGTGAGCTCAGGCACTCTGTTACGGCCTGACAGGCTCAGTGGTGGAGAACTAGATTGTTTCCCAGGGCAAAAAACAAACAGTGTAAAACTTCTCACAAGATGAGAGTGTCAGGTTTATGGCGAGAACTCAAGATGGATTGTTTGGGAAAAGCCTAACCCTGTAAACACAGAGCAGAAAAGTCCTTCATTTTTTGCTTATTTACTCCACAAACTTATTGCCGAGACGCCAAGCCCTGAATAAATATGTAAGCTATGCAGTTGTTCCTGGCTGGAAGAGGAGGCCTGCGTTCTCCATCAAGGCCATTCAGACTTGCCATGTGAGTTTTTTATTTTGTTACTACACACTGTGCCCAGAAATCTAAGGAAAAATAAACATGCTTGTGCACACGTGCACAAACACCACATATTGTATTACATACCCCCAAAACCTCCTGGATGTGGAGCTGGAAAACCTGTGTTCCATATTACTGTGGCAAGACAGGGTCCTTCTTCCTTCTTCACCTCCTTTCCTTTCTCCCTTCACAGCTCACCAGGCTGGATGGAGCCATTGCGGAGGCAGAGGCTTGGTCAGAATAACAATGCAGAGCTTCACCAGGAGAGGCATCAGCATTATTGAAAAAAGGGCTGGTCTGTCTTACAGAACCTCCACTCAGAAGAGAGAGGGAGACCAGAGACAGAAGCGACCCCATAGGATTATCTGGGTGTTTGAAAGAAAGACTTGGCCTTTCCTTGGGCTCCATGGAGGAATTATATGAGGAAAATCATCCTAGAGCCGTGATTCCCAAAGTGTGGTTCCCCCAGCCAGCAGCATCCGCATCGCCTGCAAACTTGTTAGAAAAGCAAATTCAGGACCCTAGCCCAGACCTCAGACACTCGGGTGTGACGCCCAGCGATCTGTGTTTAACTAGCCCTGCAGGGACTCAGATGCTCATCCACGCTTGACAAACTCTGCTCTAGCAATGAACTATACCTTCCTACTCTGTTCGCTATTAGGTGCATACAGTTTTACGTTTGGAAAACAAGGGGAGACCATATTTTTGTAACACAAACTACAGAATATTTTTTGAGGGGTTGGACAAAAAGAGGGGAGACAATGGGACATTAGAATCCCAGAGGTACAGTTTTATGTTCATCAAAGTGGGGCAAAGGCTAATAAAGGCTGTGAAGCCCTGATTTAGAGAAAAGAAAGGTCTGAGGCAGGCCCTGAGGGATTGGGTCCCAGGGAGTCCACGTAGCAGGGCCTGTGACAGAAGGCCAGGAACTCGTCCCTGACCCCCAAGAGTGGGCTTTTCTTAAGCAAACTTCTCAAAGGGTAGCGTCCCCCTGAGAATCCTCCTCTAGATTACACCTTCCAAGCAAAGGACAGGCTGGTGAGGAGGGTTACCCTGCAGACTTTATGGGGCGAGTAGTGTGTTTGCACAGCGGGGGTGTGGGTGAGGCAAGCGGGGGGCAGGGTGGGAAACATCTGTCATCCTACACAACACCAAGCCCCAGCATCCAGCTCTCAGCCCCAGGGCCGTTTGGTCTACAATATGCCAGAGACCCCAGATGCAAAGAGGTTGATTTCTGGTTTCCGAGGGTGTTTCCTGAGCTACCTCTTCACTAGCAGTGGTTCCCAAATTCAATGGCCCCACCCCAGAGATTCTGATTCCACTGGACTGGTGTGGGGCCAAGAAACCTGCATTTTAAACGAGCCCTTCCCCACCAAGAAATTCTGATATAAGGGCTTTGTGGACTCCACCTAGGATATTAACAGATGTTTATATTTGGGGTGATGGCGATGCTTGGGGGAATGGAGGGGTAACACTGAGTTTCCCAGAAGAAAATACCCTCAGACACTGGAGTGTCTGACAGGTCTCATCTTCCAGTGTCAGCCAGTCACTCCTAAGTAGCAGTGAGGCAAAGGACAGTCTAAAGAGAAGTGTCACTGTTGGACACGAGAGGAATTCGTGTGGGCAGTAAATGTCAGGGGCTCAGTTATCCTGGGGATGCCTGAGGGTTGCCTAGTTAGCCTGGTTCCAGAGGCATGCTACCAGTTCTTTCGAGAAGGGGGGCCTCACAAGGCCACAGCGGCCAGCTCTCTGGGTTGAGTAAGAAGTTTGGGGGATTTTGCAGAGCAAATGAAGCGTCTGAACATCCACTGATGGCGAGTACACAACATGGATTCTGTAGACAGGCCAGTGTGAAGAGAATTTGATCAGTTCTGTCAGCCTCTCTCCCACAGTGCTCTCCAAGAGAGCCTTCGTCAGTGATGGAAATGTCCTCTATCGGTACTGTCCGATGAGGTAGCCACTGGCCACATGTGGCTATGGAGAACATGAAATGTGGCTAGTGCGACTAGGAATTGATTTTTAAATTTTACTTAATTTTCATTCATTTAAATTTAGGTTTAAATAGTCTCACTTAGTTTATGACTGCTGTAACGGATAGCCACTCCTAGCGAAAATCTCAAATTATCAACCACATCTCAATGCTGGGATGTGGGCAGCTCACTAAGGGGTCCTCTCTGGGTGAAATGGCTGCATTTTCCCTCCCCAGGAGGCGTAGGTGCTTTGTAAGCCAGCCTGTCTTCTTCCAGCCTCTTCTCTGCTCTGAGAAGGCGGACAGTCTCTGCTCTGGGATGATGTTTCTGAGTTATTTCACAGCAGCCACTCCTGTTCCAGGGCTGTCAGCCTCGCCTGGTTCGAGGTCAAGGGGCTCATCTGTGGCTGGAATATAAACTGCTCTGTCGTTGTGGAAGGAACGTGCAGGGGCAAACTGGGGGAAAGGATCTTGTGTCCTTTGCTTGGAGTACCTGCAAGCCTCACAGTTGCTCCCTCACACTGCTCTCCCCACTTCACATTTAAAAGATAAAAGGGAAGAGCAAACATAAAATAAAAGAGAGCTATTCTAGATGATGACATTTTAAAAAGGCAAGTGCACAGACACTGTAAACATCCTGCTGTGGAAAAAAATATGAACCTTCAGCTAGCCAAACAGGGCGGCTGCAGGGGTCAAGCAGAATGGCTGGGAATAAAAATCCCTCCCACGGGCAGAAGATGGCCTTCAATTACTTGAGACACGCTCAGCACTTCTCTGCCAAGGTTGGCAAAGACTTGAAACTTCAGCTTCCACCAGGCTGCCCAGGCCAGGCTAAAGCCTGCGGCACGCGAGGCGAGACCACAGAGCAGCGTGCAGGTGCAGACCACAGGGAGGGAGACGGCGCTGGGCTGGGTGGGATTGAGGTTGTGACCCAGGAGGTCACAGAACAACACATGGTTGAAAAAAGAAGGGTCACTCACTCCAGCACTCAATACCAGGAAGATCTGAAAGGGTAGGAAGAGACCAAACAGTGACTGGTTTCGGGCTTCCTTGGAAGTGGGTCCCGGAGGGAAAGGAAGGGCTGTAGCTGTTCTCAGCTGGAACGGCCCTGGTCCTCCCAGCAGGACGTGGTGCTCGGCAATGCCACTTAGCAGCTTAGCAACAGCTAGCTTTTCAGGTATCCTGAGGAGCTGCCCATACTTCCCAGGGGCGGGGGTCTGGATATTCCTCCTCAGAACATTAGAAAAGCCCCCCCTTTTTGGGGAAGACTTCCTGTATGGGCCAGGGGTCACACGTGAGAAGGAAACGAACACAAACGGAGGTCTTGGGGGAGAAACAGGCTGCTGAGAATATAGTAACAAAAATAATTCCTCCCTCCCATCTTCACAAACCAGCCCCTACTAAACAGAGAATAGTCTCATGGGGCAGCAACAAAGGTATGAATGCCCTGGTTATGACAGCCCAGAATAATGACCCGGTGGCTTGTAAGGTCAGAAGTAGAGCCTTTGATGGTTAATGGATAAAGAGCAGCAGAAGAACTATGAACAGAGACCAGTCAGTCACATAGCTTTGCAAAAGTTGATGATGAGGGATGACAAAAATCTCAAGCCCAAGGCTATATAGCTGGAGGCACAGCCTGACATTTGAGACTTCCAGAGCCTGCCTCCCCCTTCCTCCTCCTAGAGAGGCTGGGTGCTGACGGGTCAGTATCTCAGGGTGTGACGCATGTCTCCCTGCCTGGGATGCTATCAGGCCTGCTTGAGAAACAACTGCTCACCCCTTTTATTTATTCCCTGTTCCTCAACCATCTCGCCTCACCCCAACCCATGACTAATGTGCTCCCACCACCCCAGGGCATGCTGGGAGGGCATCACCACAACTGCAATTATCTGGATCATTCAGTCCCCCAAAAGTCTCTCCATCCCCCCAGCATCAGCTTTGTTCTGAAATTATCCACATAACCCCAGCAATTCAGATGCAGGGCCTACACCGGAGAATGAATTCTCCATCACTGGTTTCCTCTGGTTGTGAAGGTTGGCTCTGGGTGGCCAGCAATTCCTACATGTTGGCCATTTCACTGTGGGGAGGCACTTGGAACCCCAGAATCGGTCTAAAGATTATTTTCAGCTGAAGACATTTGAGATCCAACAGATGCCGAAAGAAGCCTTCTTGGAGGTTCCCTTATCTGAAGAAACCTCTGAGAAATCAGGCTCACCATAAATTCCCTCTTTGGGGTGGGTCTGCTTCTAGGAGAGACGCCAAGAGCAACTTGACCATAAATCCCCTTTTGGAGAAAGTTTTACGGCCCTGAAGAAGAGGGAAACGCCATTCATACCTGTACAGACAAACATTATCACAAACTTTATTTCCCATTTAGTCTCCTAAAGAAACCTATTTGTTCTTTCTAGAGGAGCCCGTTCTCTCTCCACCATTTCCCTTAGTAAGTTAGGTACATAAATCCCAAATTCTAACCACCCTTTTGAAGAGTAACCACCCTTACTCAAGACTGAACACTCTTACATGTATAGCCAATGCATATGTAAATAAACATTTTCTTGCTGTTAATGTCTATTGTCATTTTAATTTGCGGACTTCAGTAGCTGAACCTACGAAGGGAGAGGAAAAGCTTTTCCTCTACCACATCACCATCTTCTCATACCTCAGAAACATGGTCATTTTTCAGCTAATGGGATCTTAGATATGAATTCATCCAGTGATACACATAAGAAGCACCAGCGTCTTTTAAAACAGAGAGGTCTGGGCCATGCTCCAGAAATATCCACCCGTAGAATTACCATTAGATGTGTGTAGTTTTCTTTTTTTTTTTTAATTAGTTTCAGGTGTGCAACACAGTGCAATAGTTATACTTTTTACCCCTCAAAGTGACAACCCCCCTCCCCCAATCCACCGCCCTGCACTGCCCCCCATATCATACATATCTATTACAATTCCATTGACTCCACTCCCACACTATACTCCACATCCTGTCATCATATATATATATATTCAACTATAGTTGACATACAATATTATACAACATCAGCTTCAGGTGTACAGTGCAGTGATCAAGCCTCGACTCCATCCATGAAGTGGTCTCCCTAAAAAGACATGTGACCAGATGAGTGTAGTTTTCATAGAGCACCGCTGTCCTCCTGGTTGGGAACCTCTGCTCTGGTCTAGCCCTTCCATCTGGCCTGAAGGGAGAAGTAACTTGCCCATAACACAAGCTGAGTCGTGGCAAAGCCAGGAGCCCATGCCTCCTCTCCTGTACTCAGAAGGACCTAACTCCCTGGATGGACATTCAAGGCTCCAGCATCCTCCAGGCCCACCACCCATCTCCCTGAGCTCTCTTTTCAGCTTTTTGGTTATACCATTACTCCAGCCTGACACGCCCTCCCCACTCCTCATGTTCCCCTCCACTGGGAAGCACCTCAGTCCATTCCCCGCCCTGGTTCCCAGCCCAGTTCCCAGCGAGCCCTTCCTCGACCAAACTTTCCTGCCTATGTTCAGGGCAAGTTCCCCACCTGCCTGATAGCTTTGCACAGCAGTGTGATGTTGACTTTGGGATTTAACAGCCTATGAATTTGTCTTTATTTTGGAAGCTCTTGGGGGTGGGGGTGGCAGGGTGGCAGTGTGGGAAGGCACCAGGGAACCTTCCCAGTCTTCCAGCTGCTCTTGCCCAGAGAGGGTGCTGAATAAATGTGAGGATGTGTATTAACATGACACGGGTTTTTCCCTGTGGACACACACTCAGGGGATGCACTGCACCATCAGGCATTTACCTTAGGAACTTCCTGATGTGGGCTCCTTGACAGGTTAAACTCCGACATTTTCCGTTTGTGTAAACACAAGACAGGAAGGCCCACCTGCTCTCCAAACAGGTCAGTGAGGACCAGGTAAATGCTGGGGGCCAAGGGAGGGGACGTCCCTGCACCCCAAGCTGATGAAGAGCACATAGGAAACACAAAGGGGTAGTAAAAAGGGACTAACAGTGTCACGGGACAGAACAGGGAACATCAATGTTGCGATTTTTAAAAACTCAAGGACCCAATTAGAAGCCCAGCTCTTTCCTGTACCAGTTTCATCTGCCAAGTAGGACGCCGTTGGCTGGAGACAGGTGGGGCTGCCCAGTGTGGACACCTGAGGGCGGATATTGACCTGCGGGCTCCTGCCATCTCCTGCACACTCAAAAGGGCACTGCCAGCCCAGCGTGGCTGTCCAGCTGGGAGGGCAGGCCTCGCCATCTGCCCAGCAGCATCTCCCTGTTGGTAGCAAAGAAGGGTTCAGTCCAGAGACCAGCCCCACTGAAGTCAGTCCCTAGAAGTGCTTCTCCAGGAGAGTAAGTGAGGAGGTGGCTGGGATCTGTAGCAGCTTCTGGCAGTTTGGAGTCAGCTCCCTGCAAGAACCTACAGTCCAAAGAAAAGCGGCCACGGCTGGAAGTTCAGAGCAGCCCCAGGTGAGGGAGGGAGAGAAGCTCCATCTTCACAACTGCCTCTCTTCCACACTCCTCACCATTATGGTCACGACAACTTGCCTCTCTTTAAAAACCTGCCCTTTGCCTCCAATGTCAGGTCCCTTTTCTCCTCCTTCCTTGCTTTATTTCTCTGGCATTTCCCTGCCTCCCCCCACATGCTTATTGTTCTTCATCCCTTGCACTGAATTTTTTCTAATTTCCTACACAACCATTTTTGGGGCTCAGTGCCTTTGCTGTTACTATTCCCTTTACCACCAGTACCCTTTCTCTGATGCTTGGCAAACTCCTATTTATGCCTCAAAACACAGCTTACATGTTACTTCCTTGGTGAAGCCCTTCCCAACTCCACTGTGCACTCGGTCTTGCCACTATGATGGTACTTAACACATTGTTTAGGAACTCTTAGTTTACATGTTTGTCTTATTCCCTCTCACCTATAAATAATGAGGACCTTGAAGGTAATTACTATTTCTTTAAATTTACTATGGAACATAGTGTCTAGTACATAGAAGTTGTCGATACATATGTGTTGAATGAATGAATATGTGTACATTCTGTTTTCATCCTGCTACCCTGTGCTTCATAACCCTGTTATCTGGAGACCGAATACCTGGCAATGATTTCTACATGCTGTATACATGCTGAAGTAATTACTCCCATGTTTGACATTGTGGAGAAACACAAAAATGCAAAAGGAAGTGTCTTCACTCTGAGTTCCAAAGTGTAAGACAAGAGCCCAGATGAAACAGTGAGGAAGGCAGTGGGTACCGATGGGACATTCCAGATGAAGTCAGTGTTGTGCCCAGCAGGGAGGAATCCAAGACAGTCTCCTGGGGCACCAGGTTACATTTGAGTCAGCCCCGAAGAGCAGATAGAGTGGAACCATTAGACAGGGGTGTGGGGGCATGAGGGCATGGGGACAGGGCATGCCTGGTCCCAAAGGCCAAAATGTTCAGGGTGCATTTGGGGGCTATTTGGCTGAAGCAAAGTCCACGTGGAGGGGACAGGCTGGTCTAGGGTGCGGCTCTCCTCAGCAGGGTGGGTTCCAGGAGGACTCCTTCAGAGCTGGGTACCCATGGGCCTCTGAGGGGGCATGGTGGGGTCTTACATCATTCTAGCTGTCACAGTCCATGTAGGGGGTAAGAGAAGGGAGCAGGGTGGGAATATTTTAAAGTTTCTTCACCTTTCTGACAGTCTCTAAATCCCATACCTAGAAGAAGCTTGGTCCCAGGGGGCATCTCAATCCAGCAGCCTCCAGCAAGATAATCCACAGAACCTCTCTCCCCAATCCCCCTTCAGTAGATGGGGACCTGTGGATCTCTCAACCACAGGAAAGACAAATATTTCTAAGGTACCATCTACCAGAAAGATACCACGTGAAAAAGCACAGTGGGGGACACCCAAGGATAGACGACACAGGCCTATAGAAATTAACCATATACAACAGAAAACACCCATAGACCCTAGCCAGGCCAGAGAGAGTTGTGAGGATCAGGTGAATACAGGAAACAGCTAGTCTCAACTTTTTAGGGTGGCCATATAAATTACTATCCAAACCAGGCAAGTGAAAAGGGGAGCTATTAGTAAATATGCTGGAATATAAGCATGAACAAGAACCGCCCAGGTCAACCAAGATGGTGGTCACTCTACCCAGATAACTCTTATGATTCCAAAATTTCCAACTCCAGACCTGACCTTGGCCCTGAGTTCCAGACTCAGGATCAGTTACTGCTGGGCATTTCCAGTTGGATATTTTATAGGCTACTCAACCACGATGTATCAAAACTGAAGGCAGCATCTCTCCTCCTCCCCTACCTCTCACCACTGGCTTGTCCTCCCTCTGGGCTCCCCACCTAGAGAAGCAGCTCTGGCCGCCACTCACAGGCTGCAAGCTAGACCCTGGGACTTGTCCTCCGCACCTGACCATACTCAGGCAGTCACGTCAAGAGCTATGGATGCTACCTCCTTCTGTCCCCTCCCACCTGTTCAGGCCTCGTCGTCTGCGCCCTGGGCTACTGTAACAGCCCCATAACTCATCTTCCGCTTTCTTCCACTTATACCTCTCAAGTCCATCTGCATTGCATCATGGTAGCAGAGTGATCTTTAAAAGGCACAAAAAGAGTGCATTACTCCCCTCACTCTTGGACTCTTTTGGGTGGTAGCTGAGACCTTTTGGGTCTCCCCAGTACTTACGCCTCCAGCCTCACCTCCACTTGTCTTCCCACTTCCTGTTGGCTAGCTCTGTAGAGGTTCTAAGCTGACCTCCTTCCAAGCCTCTGCTCCCACTACTGTCTGCCTGGGAGGCCCATTCTGCCTCTGGTTCTCCTCCGCTCACCAGCTGGACCTCAGGTAGCACCTGCTGCACACACTACCTTGCCCTTCAAGCACTGGCCTTCCTGCCACTGCAGTCCTTCATTCATTCACTAAAAATAGGGTCAGATGCTGGGGTGTTAGAAAGATACGGAACAATATACAGAGATAAAGCAAACCTCACAAAAAATGGGATCAACAAATCCATCTATGTGAAAGGACTTTGGGTGTTGATTGTACCATTCTTGCAACTTTTCTGTGGGGTTTAAGTTTTTCAAAATAGAAAACTAGGTTTAAAAAATGAGTAGAATATGGGCTTGAGTAGGAATTAATTCAGACATAAGTTTATTGTGACCTGATTTGACACAAGCCAGTATCCACTGAAAGCAGGCTCAGGGTTTGATGTTACAGTTCCACATTTATCAGTAGATTTGTTGTATTTAAATTTAAACATATATACCGAAGGTGACAAAAAAATGTACACACATTTTAAGAAAGGAAAAAACAATTAAAATTGTAATACTCAATATATACCATATACACCTGAAACTAATAAAATATATATATATATATATTGGGTTGTCAGAAGAGTCATGACGTATTTTTTCTGTTTTTCGTTGCAAATATATACATATATATACATATATACATATATATATATATATACACTAATAACAAAAGGTGAATACAAGTCATGTGTATACATTTTTTGGCACCCCCGGTATTTAATTTAGGGGGGAAATTAGGGGAAAAAAATCCCAGATAAATAGATAAAAGAAAATAAAATCACCCAAAATCTCACCACACAGAGATAACAATGATAATTATTTCAGAATATGCCTTCCTGATAATTTTTATGTGTAGATATATCTTTCAATGCAAAATGGGTTATGCTACACACAGTTTTTTGTAACCCGTTTTTTTTTTACTCCACAATATATTTTCATATTGATAAATACATCACATTTTAATAGCTGCACTGCTTTCCATGGAATAGGTGCCCCCTAATTTATGTAACCCCTTGATCTTTCTCTCTTCTCCCCCCCCCCTACCCCCAACACACACGCACAAACACCAGTCCCAACTCCCTCATTCTGGCATCTTCCATGACTCTAACTCAAAGAGGGGAGTGGAAGTCAGTGCTGGCCCTTTGTTTAGGGAGCTGACACATTGTTATTTTGGGCTTCAAAAGAAAAGAATGAACACTGGCAGGTTAGAATTAACTGAGAATAGTACCTCATCTCAAATGCCACAAGCATCTCAATAGGTAGAGTTCAATCTGCTTGACAGCTCTGCCCCAGGAGGCCAACAGAGCTTCAGGCCATGCCTGGGCTACTGGCAAGAGCGAGAGGAACTAAAAATAGACCCAGAACTAAGCATCGAGACTTTTCTGAATTCATAGGCATAAAGGCTGCCCCAGAAGGACTTGCCACTCCAACGTTTTCCATCTGCAGCCTGTCACGGTGCCTAAAATTCCTAAGGGTTATGGTTTTCTAAATGGCTCCTGTCAGAAGAAAGGAGGCAGCTGGTCTAGGAGGAAAACAGGGGGAAGCCCTGTGGGGGCTGAGTGGAGAGAGTCAGTGCTTCGGAATCAGACAGACTTGGGCTCGTGTTCCAGCTCTGCTCATCACTCACTGTGAGACCCTGGGTCAAGTCCTTAACCTCTGAGCCCCTGTGTCCTCATGTGTAACAAAGAGATAAAAGGCCACATTGTAGAGCTGAAAAATGGATCGGTGCCTGGAACAAGGTTTAGGAGGTAAACCAATGTGTCTTCTCCTTCCTCGTCCTCTTCTTCTTCTTCTTCTTCTTCTTCTTCTTCTTATTATTATTATTATTATTATTATTATTATTATTATTACTAAGGACTTGGATTGGCCAGGTACAGGTTTAGGAGAACTGAGTTTTCTTGGAGTTGGTCGTGAGCATGAGAGAAGCATAGCAGAGTCCCCAGGTATGACACACAGCAAAAGAGACAGGTCTGCGTGTCTAGGACCACCTGGGCACTTAAGGACATGTTGGCATAGCATGGGAATAGCTCGCCCATTGCCAAACCCTCAGCATTCACATATTTAACATTCAGTGCATCAAGCATTCTCCAGTTGACTCTGAAGCTTTGTGACCTGTAATAATTGCTGTTTTGCTGAGACATTCATTTGAACCTCATTGACTCAGTGAGAAATCGTGTCATGTAGGTTTCCCAGGAATTGCCCTTAATGAGACTTTGCAGCAGAGAGATTTGAAAGCCCAGATGAGGAACCATGTCTACTGACCACCAACCCTGACCCCAGGCCCAATCTCTGCCCAAGAGCTCAGTGGGGCCCCCTTGTCCTGATTGTAACCAGGCCCATCTAGGGCCTCCAGGAGTAGAGCAGTGAGTGGGACAAACTCAGGAAGGATGACTGATGAGTCTCTGGGCCATATGGGCACCATCGACTGGCCGGGCATGGACAACGTTAATGCGATTTAGATGGGTACTCTGGAGTGAAGTGGCTTTCACCTCTGTCTTAGTTTTGGCCCCTCAATGACTGAGGGCAGCAAAGGAAGGTACCTGTCGACTAGGAATGCTCACCTTGGACTGTCTCTTTGGTCAGCTTACTTGGAACAGACTTTCCTGGAGGCTTATTGGGGTGCACTCTCAAAAATAGCACCAGCAAGTAACAGAACATAAGTTGAACTGCAGTGGACGAGAGGCCTCAGCTGATCCAGCAGAGAGTTCTGGAGCTAGGATGGCCCTTCAGAGTTGTCCTAGATTGAGACAAGGGGGTGGGGTTTTTGTACTCCAGATCTACCAGTTCTTCTTGGATGCAGGCTGCCACCACAAGGGGGTGTAGGTTGGGTGAGGCAGCTCTCTTTGGCCAAGGGCAACTCTCAGAGAGGGCCTCAGCTATGAGCCCTCAACAACCAACACCCCCCAACAGCTGGGGAAATGGGGTGTCAGTCCTGAAGGGGGATCTGGTACCCCACAGCATCCACTGCAGGCTGTCACTAAGGGAGAAACATCTATGTTCTGTAAACCACTGATTTCTTATTGGGTCTCTTTATCAGAGCAGCCTCTCTTCACCCCCACCTAACAAAGATCTCTGGTCATTTACAGGTGCATATCCTGCCCCCGACCAGAAACTCTCTGAGACACACACTAGGGCAGTGGTTTGCTAAGTGTGGTCCCCAGACCAGCAACATCAGCATTATCTGAGAACTTGTTTTAATTGCAAGTCGCATGCCTCGCTCCAGAACTACTGAGTCAGAAACTCTGGGGACGGGGCCCAGCAAACTGTGTTTCAACAATCCCTCTGAGGCACAGCTAAGATTGAGAACCACTGCTCTAGATTTTCTTCCTTCTAGATTCAGAGCACCAACCACAACACAGCGCACACAGCAGCCTGGAGGGTGATGGGAACAGCCTCTCCTTCAAGCCCTGGGGCTGCACATTAAGATGCTCACAGCCCAGTGATGCTCCACCTGCTGTCTGAGTCCCCACCCTTCCCCTCTGACACTATCGGCTCCCTCATCTCCTCTGCCCTGGATCCTCACAGCTTTGGGGACAGTCCAACCTGCCGTCCAGTCCCAGCTGTATCAGCTACTGGCTGACTGACCTTAGACAAATTCATTGCTTGCTGGACCTCAGTTTCCTCATCTATACAATGGGAATAAGACCCATTCTACACAGTTATTGTGAGACCATCATAAGAAAACATACCCTGGCACGTAGCACTTCACAACTGTTAGCTCGCATCCTTTGATATCCTCCAGGGCCCACCTGCTTTGTTCCACTAAAGATTTCTAAGAATAGGTCTAGTACTCATTCATAAGGAAAGGCAAATTACTAGTAACTGAAGTACTGTGACCCTCCCAAGGGAATTTGCATTTTAGCTGTAGACCAAGGATCATACTACAACTATTCTATTTTTTTTAAGTTGGGTGGTGGGGAAAGGGTGAGGGGCTTCCTTCCTGGATTCTGAAATCACACTGCACATGGGTTATCTCCTATGTCTGGACTCCTGGTAACCCTTCCCCAAAGACCTTTGACCTTGAGAAGTCGCCATTCTAAAAGTGCCCCTTTGTACAGATAGCTGAGCAAACCAGCTAGGCTGCAGGTCTGGTGCTGGCAGCTGTCCAATGAGCCCCAAGTACCCCATTTAGTTCAGGATGGAGAACCTCTCTAGACCTGCTTTTTTCATCTGAAAATTGAAAATCATCCCCAAGACATCCCATGGCCCAGATCTCAGGGTTCGCCAAGGTCAGCCTGACTCCAAGACAGAGAAAGTAAGGAATTTCAGGGATGCCCCCTAAAAATCCTCCCCAACCTGCTAGTCAAGGGCTGACAATCCTTAATCTCAGGGCCAAACCTTCCGTTCTGCACTGGGAGAACAGACGCCCAAAAGAGAAAGGACAGTGGCTTCCATTTGCATCAAAGATGATGTGACTGACAGCAGGCCTTTCCCTGTAGATGGGGCTCTGGGCAGCTGAAAAGGGAGGACACCCAGGTCAAACCCACCACAAAGTCGGGCTCATGGATCACACCTCAACACCCGCATGACACTGGCATTTCATCCCAAATCTTGCTTTTCTCTGAGGTCTCCATTAATTCTGTAAGCTAACTTTGTGCATTCTGTGTCAGTAGCCATTACAGGAAGAGTCAATCCTTTCATTATATGCGTAGACAGTCCACCCTCAACACTGCTCCAAGATGCTGCAGGCCTGAGAGATTCTATGAATGCATTGAGGGTGCCAGGCCTTGCAATGTCTGTCTCCAGGGCAGCCCAGTAGTCAGTAGAGGTCACTTAACTCTGTTCTGTCTTCAAGATCCTGTGGAGATCTTGTGCGATTTCCCAAGACAGGGAACCTGGAGCTTTGTGCTGAGTCAGTGAAAGTTATGACCATCTATATTTGGACACAGATTTTTGGAACTCACCGAGCTCTTTCCCATGCATCTCATCTGTCTTTTACCTCACCCCTGTGAGCAAGGGAAGGCAGGCTTAGATGCGGAAGCAGGCTCAGAGAGGCCACGGGATTTGCCTCAGTTACACAGCTAGTAAGGGTTGAGTTGGTGCTTGTTCCCAGGCCTCCCATCTCCAAATCCTACGCATTTTCCATTGCTGAGGGAACAGCTCTAGCAGCATAGAGCAGGTCTTCTTGCTCCTATGGTCTTTGCCAAAGAGGAAGAGAAAGGGGAGAGGTCTGGGCTGAATACCACTCTGGAACCCAGTGGCAGAATCTGCTATATTTCCCAGTGTTGGTCTACCCTTCTCCTTCAGTGCTGCCCAGACGTGTGGGCTGGGATTCCACAGTGGCTTACGTTCTCTTATGTTGGGAATTGTTCATTTTTCCAAGGAGACAGAGGCCTGGGATTTGATGAGTGACCTCCCCAGGAAAGGTGCTTTGCATATTAAAACTGTTCTCCATTAAAGACTACAAAATGGATCAGAAGGAGTGTCTAGATTTAGAAGAGAAATAGACAGAATCTAACCATGGAGGTCACAGCTGCAGGCTTGGGACCTTAGAGAGGCCAGAAGCTCATGGTCATTGGAGACACGACTGAATGTTTACATAAGGTCATGGGAGTGCCATTACCCTGCCACAGTCCTCCTGGAACGGGGTGTGGGGTGTGGCTCCCCTGTTGGACTGCCAAACACTGCTAATATCGGTGTCTCTTCAGATCAGTCTAGTCACACTGCACTGAGGAAACTGAGGCAGCTTGGCCGGCTTTTCTCCCTGTGATGTCAGAACTAGAGTAAGACTGACTCCTTCAGAGGCTGCTTCACAGAGCACAGGATGTCTGCTCTGTCTGGGAATAACACCTCGCACACTTCCTGCTTCCTTGGGAAACCTCAATGAATCCTTTCTTCTTTTATTTGGAGTGTTCTCAGAGCTACATTGTAATGGTGGGAGGGGTCTAAGTGCCTGTGACATTTTGGCAATAATAGAAAACTTTCTACGTTTGATATAGCTTTTAAAACCTTATAGTGGGACCGACTGAGTAGTGCATTGGTTAAGAGTTGGCTTAGGATGCCAGCTCTGAGCAGCAGGGCCCCGGTTCGGATCCTACATGAGGGCCAGTGATGCTGCACCCTCCACAGCTAAGGTGGTGAACAACAGCTCAACCTGGAGCTGTGCTCCCGTGAGTCACTGACAATGGCGTAGACTGCAGTGGGGCTGCAGTGAGGTGCCGTAAGCAACCATGAGTGGCTGGCAGCCAGCATGAGCAGCCAGCATGAGTTGCCATGGGCCACCATGAGCGGCCATCCAATGGCCAGCAACCGAACTGCCTCGCCCGGGAAGAGTGCAATGATAATACCAACATGGGCCAGTGAAGCGACGTCCTCCACAACTAGACTGAAGAATACAAGTACAGCAACTTGTCTGTTCCCCTCCCCCAATTCCCCAATAAAATCTTTAAAAAAAAAGCGCAAACAAACAAAAAAACCTTATAGTGAAAAAGTCTCTTCCATGACACTGTCCTAACAAATATATTAAACACTCTTCCTGGTGTTAGCAGGCAAGGAGCATGTTCTATAGCTTTTTCATGCCCACCTTTCATGAACGTGTTTGCTCATCCTTAGAAAAAAGTCTTTCCCACTGTTTGTTCAGAGAAGCTAGTCCACCATACCCAAAACAATACAGTCTGGTGGCCCAACAAAGACCTTTAAATATATTTTGGTAGCTGTTATCAACATCTTATTGAAACAACATGTCAGTGGTTAAAGACTTCTTCATTTTGCATGTATGTAGGACCACGGGTAAAAACAAAGCAGTTGATTTCCAGTCTATGTTGGATCACACAGGCCATGGTTAAGTAACAGCATGTTTTAGGGGAGGGCCACTGGTCTATCCCTTCAGTGGTCAGAGATCATAAGGATTTAAGAGATGGACATGCCAGGTCAGGCCAGCTCTTTGTTACAAATGAGCCTCTCGCTGATCTTGGGTTCATATTTTCTGTCATTTAATGTTTTCTGAAAGACTGAGATGCCTGTGGTCACATGAGATAAGGGGTATGGCTATAATTCACCTTGGCTTCTGATCCATCAGTATTTTATATTGTCATTCTGGAACAGACACCATTGATGCACTTTCCAGAGCTCCTAGGCCTACCCTTGAGTGTTTCTGTGCATCCCTTCCCCAACTTCCATGTACCTGTATTTTGAACACCCCATACCAGCTACTATCTTAAGCAGAGAGCCCTTTGGGCACTACTTTTCCCAGCTGAAAGCACCTGAGAGTTTGTATGTCCTGGGGTATTCCACAGCCAATGACAGACCTGTGTAGACACATGGAAGATTAGTTCCCAGAAAGGGTCCCAGCAATAGCCCTGGTTCCGCATGTCCTTCTAGAACCTTGTTGCTGCCCCACCAAGTGGCAAAGTGTATTTTTCCTCCCTTTGAAATTGGCGACCTTTGTGACTACCTCAACACAGAATGTGGTGAAAGTGAAGCTGCATGATTTATGAGGCTAGGCCAGGAAAGGCAATATTGCTTCCATCTGCCTCTCTCTCTCTAGACACGTGGCCTTGGAACTCAGCCACCATGTCGTGAGAAAGCCCAGGCCACATGGGGAAGGTGTGGATGAATTTGTTGGTTTTAGCCTAACTGCAGCTGGATGAATTGTCAGATGTATTGGTGAGTAAGCTTCCAAAGGACTCTGGGCCCAGCCTTCCAGCTGCTTCAGAGTGGAGAAGAGATGAGCTGTCCCCATCAAGTCCTGCCTAAATTAAAGACCCATGAGAAAAAAGAGTGTTGTCATTGCTTTGAGCTACTATGTTTGGGGATGGTTTACTGTGCAGCAATAGATACCTGATATAAACTGAGGTACCTGGAAGTACGGTGCTACCATAATAAAGCCTTAAAAATGCAGCTTTGGAACTGGGTGATGGATAGAGGCTGGAAGGACCTTGAGGAAATGGCTAACGAAAACCTAAACAGTTTCAAAGGGACTGTCAGGGCAAGCGGGGTGGCCCTGGGGGTCCACAGCAACATTTTCAGTTCCGCATGGTCTTCCAGAACCATGCCACTCCCATGACAAAGTGGAGCTTCGTTTCTCCTCCGCTTGAAATTGGGCAGGCCCCCATTTTGCCTGATAAGAGAGGGCAAAGTGAATACTATCATTGTTTTAAAGCCACTGCAGGGGAGGGGCAGGGAAAGATGGACTCGTGGAGCTAATCCATCAGTCACTCTAAAGAAACACTTTAAACACCAAATATACATAGATTATGCCTAAACTTAATAATAAAAAAAACTTAGTAATATCATGCTTTTGATTTGCTTTTTCATGTTCATACTTAATTCTAAGCCTTTCTTGGGTTAAAAACACTAACTCATTAAGGCAACAACAATTTTACCATTCCAAGAAAATTGGGGTTACCAGCCTAAGCAAATTAGGGTGATTTTCTTGCTAGGGTGAGATTCCCACAGACCACATTTTTGGCTGGGATATGAGGTCTAGATATGAGATTTTTTCTTATGAAAATAGGGATAATTTGAGCCCAATTACAGTAGCTCTGCTTAAAATTTTGAGATTTCCCAGTTCACACCCTCCAAATAAGGTGGTCTCAGGTTGTGTTCTAGATTACACCTTCCCTAATTATCAAGTTTGGTTTGAGTTTGCTAACTCCCCTCCCCTTTCCCAATTCCTTACTCACTGCATTTGATCTCTTCTTTTAGCTGCTTAATGCTACTCTGAATTCTTTTCACGTTCTTCTAAACTGGCAGGGTCACATCTCTGGAATACATTTAAATCCAATTGGATTCTAAGCATCCCTCCTGTCTTTGTCTGGTTCGCACTGAAGCCATTTCAATGACAGACAAAAAGCACAAAGATGATCCTTGATGCATCATTTATAACAGCCTAAGAATTGGAAACAAATGAAATGCCCAATAAAGAAACTGTTGAGGCTCAGTTAGGTCGCACTCAGGATAAGGCAGCAAGGGAGAAAACGTCAGTAGCTTATCCAGGCCTGGGAGGCCTCAAGTGAGATGCAGCAGTTGGCATCGCACAGCCCCTTAAGCCATGCTGAGCGCAGAAAGCCCAGTCTGACAGCTGCCCACCGCAATATCTGAACCGGTGAACAGCAGTGGGTGGGGAGAGCCTGGGTCCATTCATTGCACACCTGCTTACAAGTACACAGAGGCACGGGACATAGGCAAAGAACTTATCTCGTATCTGTGCCCAGACCTTGAGATGAAGAAACCCAGCAACTAGAACTCAGCAATTGGTCTCCCACTCAGAGAAAGGCTGGGTAAACTCATTCATGTGGAGAGTCAGAGGTGGCTCTGGGATGTCTATGTAGGAAGGGCCAAGCGAGGGCCATCTGGTTGAAGAGGAAGCTGGAGGACTTGGGTGGAAGCTGTGTCAGTGTTTTTATTTGTAAATAGAGATTATAACTCACCACTCTTGCAGCCACCCATTGGTACTGAGAGACCAGGAGCATAAAGGGGGTAGTGCCTTACTCCACCAAAAAGACCCCTTAGGTGGGGTTCAGGTGCCAGAGGTAGGGACAGGAAATTGGACTTGATGTGGGAGGTCCTTGAGAGCAGAAAACTGTGCTTAAATCCCTTGCAGCAAAATATATTCTTTGGCTTAGTGAGCAAACTGGTTGGCAAGAATGGCCAAGAATTGCTTTCCAGGTAGGAAAGCTGAAAGCAAAGCTCACACCTGAACAGGCGCTGCTCTTCAGAAGGCCCAAGGGCTTGTCACCTGCTTCTCTGTGTGCTGAGTCAGCAAAAGACCTCAGCAGTCATTTATTTCTGTATCTAGACACTGTGTCTGTACCAGCACCAGCCCCAGACTTAGAATTAATCAGCCTTTGCATCCATGGGTGACACTTTTTGCATGGAAGTTGAGGAATCAAAATAGAGTAGGAGAACAATCCACGCAGCTGAGGAGTGCTTCTTCCAGTTGCAGGCTCAGGGAAAACCCCAGTCCAGGGCGGCACAGCCTCGGAGAGGTGCAAGCCCTGCAATGCCCTGCAGACCGGGCATGTAAGAAGGTGCTTGTGCTCAAATGCTGATGATTTGACCTGCAGAAGGCTGAGTAAGGGGCTGTGGAAGTGGAGGCAGTCCCAAGCCCTGTCCACTGATCTTTAAGGAAAGGTGAGATTTGGGCAGGTGAGTATGGGGATGGGCAGGACAGGGCATGCATGTGCAATGGCTTAGAGATGAGAGCATGCTGGGACCGGTAAAAAGACTGATCTGGCTGGGACAGAGTATTTGGGGCACATGGGGAAGGACTAGATGTTAGGCTTCGTTAAATACCAGGCCAGGGCATTTGGACCTTATCCTGGGGGCACTGGGGTGTCACAGATGGCTCTTGAGTACGAGATCAATTTGATGAAGATAGTAATTTATAAGGATAAATCTAGCCTACCCCATGCAGAAATAATTTGCAGTTGAGAGTCTAGAGGCAAGGAGGCCAGCCTGCCATCTATGGCTTTAACCCAGCATGAGCCGCTGGGGCCTGGGAGAGGGGAACTGACCGGGACTCACCTTGACACCATTACTGCTTGGCTGTTGGCATCAACAGCACTGATGTGGCTATTTCTCATCTGTGGACGTTTTCCTGGAAAAACTTAGAGTAGTGTCCAAGAAAATGATTCAGTGGACATATGCAGATCTGTGACAGAGTCCATGTCAGGAAGGGTGTGCACAAACTGAGTGTAAGGAAGAGCTGGCTTTCTGTAAGACAGGCTCAAACCTGCTTCTGTGGACTTGGGTGCCAGGCTTGGGTTGGTCAGGAAGCTCCAAGGAACTTGAGCTGATGTTGAAGGTCTGCAGGATGACAGCCAGAAGGCTCATCAATCCCCAAGGGGCAGCTGCAGGGCGCTCTCTAGCAGGAAAAGTGGGCAGTTGTTGATACCGCATGTTTATAACCCCTCCATATTCCCAGCAAATGGCCCCAGGAGGCACCTTCTTCTATCAGTCAGCAGAATAACTATTGCTACAGACCTGGAGCTCACCTAGTAGGTCACCATTCCATGTTAAGATACGCTGCAGAGACCTGGACATTGAAAACTATAAGACATTGCTGAAAGCAAGCAAAGATCTAAACAAATGGAAGGATATACTGTGTTCATGGCTCATAAGAATCAGTACTGTTAAGATGTCAATTCTCCCCAAATTGTTCCATAGAGTCAGTGAAACCTCAATCAAAATCCTAGGAGGCTCTTTTGTAGAAATCAACAAGCTGATTCTAAAATTTACATGGGGTAACCAAAACAATTTTCAGAAAGAACAAAGCTGGAAGAACACTGTCTGACTTCAAGTTTATTAAAAAGTAGATCAAGACAGGGTGGTATTGGCATAAAGATAGACAAATAGATCAATAGCATAGAATAGAAAGTCCAGAAATAGACCCAAATGGACAAGTGATTGTTCAACAAAGGTGCAAAGGTAATGCAGAAGACAAAGAATAGTCTTTTCAACAAATGGCATAAAAGAATGAACTTCAATCTATACCTCCCACCATGTAGAAAAACTTACTCAAAATGAACCACAGACTTAAATGTAAAGTCTAAAACTATAAAACCTGTAGAAGAAAATAGGAGAAAACCTTTGTGCCTTGGATTAGGCAAAGTTTTCTTAGATATGACACATTTTGGTCATGCTTTTGCATGACTCGAAAAAAAGAAACTGACAAATTGGACTTTATCAAAATTGAAAGACACTTCAAAGCATGAAAAAATAAGCCACAGATTGGGAGAAAATATTTACAAAGCATATATCTTATAAAAGCCTTATATCTAGCATATATAATGAACTCTCAAAACTCAAAGTAAGAAAACAACCAACCCATTTTTTTAAAAAATAGTGAAAGATTTGAATAAACACTTCTCTAAAGAAGATACAGATGACAAATAAACACATGAAAAGATACTCAACACCACTGTCATTGAGAAACACAAGTTAAAAATCACAATGAGATACATTATACACTTATTAGAATGGGTAAAATTAAAGAGACTGACCATACCAAGTGCTAGAAAGGATGTGGAGTGACTGGAACTCTCACACACTGCTGGTGCGAGTACAAATGGTACAACCACTTTAGAAAACAGTTTGTTAGTTTCTTGTAAGTTAAACATACAGCTACCATATGATCCAACCATTCCACTCCTAGGTATTTATTCCAGAGAAATCAAAGTATACGTCCATTCAAAGTCTTGTGCACAAATATTCATAGCAGCTTTATTATCATAGCTCCAAACTGGAAATACCCCAAATGTCTATCCACTGGGGGATGGAGAAACAAATTGTTATACACCCATACAATGAACAATCCATACAGCTCCAGCAATAAAAAAGGCAGAAGCTATTAGTACAAGCAAGAATATAGATAAACGGGGCCAGCAGAGTGGCGCGATGGTTAGGAATTGGCTTGGGACGCCAGAGGGCCCCGGTTCGGATCCCACATATGAGGGCCAGTGACACTGCCCTCTACAGCTAAGATGCTGAACAGCAGCTCAACCTGG
>NW_017731598.1:1602118-1604866 GCF_001890085.2 Hipposideros armiger
CAGATAGAACACAGAATTGTTGCTTAGGGCTGGGGTGTTGACAGGGAGATGGCGGGGGAGGGGGGTGGTATAAAAGCTAAAGGGTACAGTATTTTTTTTTTAGCTGAGCCATCCTGCTACCTGTTGGCAGCTCAGCGGCAGCTCAGCTTGGGCTGGGCATTGAACTGCTGTTGCACAGAGCTCGCATTCTTGAGCAAGCTCTTAATCAACTGAGCCACTCAGCCGGTCCTAGGTACAGTACTTTTTTGGGGGAGTGACAAAATGTTTTAAAATTGTGATGATGGTTGTATGTATCTGTAAATATACTAAAAAACATTGAATCATACACTTAAGTGGGTGAGTTGTATGGTGTGTAGATTGTATTTCAATAAAGCTATTTAAAATAAAGACCATGGTGTATATCAGGGGAAGGCACAGCGCTTGCTAAGAGTGAGTGGAGAATGGGAGATCTTTTATTGCTGTCAGTTCACCAGCAGGGTTAGGATCCTAGGTAGTGCCCCCCGAGAATGGAGGTGGCCCAATATGCCCAGCAGAGAAGGGCTAAGGGCCCATAGAGGGCCCCGGGTTTGGTCACCGTGACCATGAGCTCGGAACGCAGAAAGGGCTCTTTTTTTTGGGACAAGCAAATGACAGTAGGTCGCTCACCATCTTGTAGTCCACTGGCTGGGGTTCTCACTGCTGCCTTGAGCTAGCTCTACTGAGTGATATGACATTCCTCAATTGCCTCAGAGTGATAATACCTTCTATTTATACCAAACACCTCTCCTCCCAGGAGAGTGCTGTGTTTTCCCAACATTGATTCAGTAAGCCAGCCAGACTGAATTGAATTAAAATTCACAGCAGCCATTCACAACAAGCTTACCACTTTTCCCTGCCTGTTCACTCGTTCATGCACTGCTCTGATGCTCACCGTAAAACAGAGAAGTCAAGACCACTGGTCTTCTTCACAGCTGCCCTGGAGTGATCGCCACACCCCCCCCCACCCCGCTCTAGACATGGGGGAAAGGGAAATTTGTGCCATCCTGGGGCCCTTCTGTCATACGTGTAGGAGAAATACAATGTAGAAGAGAGGGGTCTTCAAGTGTAGCCCTTTCCCCTTTCCATAAACATTTAAGCCATTAACACTCAAAGGTGAGAACTGCTAGTGATGGAATATCAGGCAGAAAAGAGAAATATATTGAGGGTGCACTGAGGCCTTTTCTAAGTTTTACTTCATACCGCAAAGGGAGCTGTCTATTTTGCCTTGGCAAAATGGCAACACAGGTTCCTGGTCAGCGTGATCTGAGGGTTCTCCACTGCACAGAGACCCCTGACCCCCTGGAGAATGAGAAGGAAAGTTCTGATGAGCTCTGCTATCTTTCCCTTTGGTACAGATCTGACTGGCCCTGGCCACTCTATATCCCTGACCTGAGGGACAGAGAGCAGGAAGGGGCCAGAGAGGAGCCCTCACTGGTTTGACTGGATTGATGGATGGACATCCCCACTGCCCCTCCATTCCCAACACACACACAGAATTTCACCGTCTCTGTACCTCTATCCTGCTCTGTGCCTGGCAGAGTGTCTGGGGGCCAGAGGGATAGGATAATATAGACTCTGTAAGCCTGCCCTGGGCCACCTGCTGTGGGGAAGAATACATCTGTGGGGGAGATGCAGATGGCTTTTGAGATGAGAGTCCAAGAGTTTCTCCCAGGGCTGGAAGAAGCCACATAGCATGAACTCCTCAGGGGCTGCAGTCCTAAAGAGCTTTTCTCACAGAGCCTGGGATCTCAGGGTAGGGAACTGCCTAAGGGTCAGTTAAGCATCCCCTTACCCCCACCCCACCCCATCCCTCATCCCCTCTCCAACATCGACAGCGTGTATAGGGCAGGAGCTCCAGTGCCCATCTGCAGTAGCTGAGCTTCTCAGAAAGTAAGAAGGTGGGAGTAGGGCTGAGGCAGAGAGAATATGAGTACTAGGCCCATTGTGCCGGCCCGACAGGCAACCATCCAACTCATAGTCAGAGTCTGCTGAGTCTCTAGGATGTTCTTTTTAAAGAATTAGTGCTGACCCCCATGTCAGGGAACCAAGGAAGCCACTGCTTACTTACTTGAAAATGTAATTAACCATCTCTGTCTAGCTCTTTGCCTAAGAATCAGAGCACTTCTCTCTGGAGGACAAGGGAGGTGATTTGTAATCTTTCTGAAATGTGGGAGGATTCTAGTGTGCTGGAGAAAAGGACAGGAGGCAGATGAAGAATATAGTCTTGGAAAGTGATCTGTAGGAAGGGGGGATGGGAGATGAATAACGAGGCTGAGCCCATGTCCTTCACTCTGCCCAGCCCACTAAGCTTCACTCGGTTTCCCACCAGCTCCCAACCCTTAACCGGGCCCACCTGGCCTGTTCGCAAACGTATCAAAATAGTCCATGCAAACTGTTCCCTCTCTGGGGGGAAAAAGCAGACTGCACAACAGAAAGCCTTTTACAATCATAAATTAACCCCCTGTGAGATCCTGTTAAATATAGATTTCTTTCTGTGTGCTTTATCCTGCACCTCAGATGTTTCAGCCAAAATCTCACGTTGGCTTTGATTGCGTGTCCCACTAACCATAGCTCTGCAGGCCCCATTTGTTGGATGGACTCTGTAGTCAGCCTGCCTGGGTTCAAATTTCAGCTCTGCTGTTTGCTAGCTGTGAAACCATGGGCAAATTACTGAACTTCTCTGTGCATCGATTTCATCATCTATAAAATGGGGGCAATAGTAATACCTAC
>NW_017731598.1:1607021-1610419 GCF_001890085.2 Hipposideros armiger
CTGCACGTCTTAGCCCCACTTTGATCAACTCTCCGTATATGCATTTTTACAGACCCATGCAGTTCTCCCTCATAACAACAGGTTTGTTTTTTCATTTACGTGTGTGATTTTTGATTCCCCAGTGGCAGAAAGCTCTGTGGAAGTAGGAGCAAAGTCAGTTTAGCTCTTGCAGCCAGCCCCTAGCAACATACCTGGCATGTAGTTGCCCTGTAATACTTGTTGGAAGAAGAAATGAGCAAATGCAGGGCTCTTTCCCATAGACTTGAGCCCCTTTGAGACATAATTTCCATTCAGGGCAGTGGGAGGAGGAGAGAGTCACTGGAATCTTTGCATTTTCATGGGGACCTCCCCCATCCCAGCCTGGGGTTTTCTGATAAAATCTGCTTATGAGAAATACCAAGGGCTGCCACTGTTCCCAGGGTGAATCCAGCCAGTGCTTCGCTGGCTTATTACTCTCAGGTTACAGTATATTATACTTTTTACACATAACATAATGAGGGCTCATATAATGAGAATGAGAAAACACTTTCCAGATTGTAATCAACCTGTAAGAGTGCATTTATTCAGCACCTTCCTCCCTCAACAAGCTGGGAAGACTGGAACTTTCCAGAAAAACTTTCCAGAGCTGGCCTCTCTCTTCTCCCTTTTCATTCTCCCTCATCTCTCTGCCTGACAAATCTCAATTGTTCTACTCCACAGCATGCATTGCTAAGTGCTGAACAGAGGGTCTGTTTACCACCACTGAGAGGACAGGTTCCCTCCCTGGGGCTTCAGGCCCACCTCCTCAGGGGCCCTGGAGATAATACAGACATGTATTCATGGCTGTGCTCCTGGGAGAGCCAAAGTCTGGGCTCCTAGGCCTCCAGGAACCTCCCTGATAGCAGGGCAGGAGAGTCGGGGATAGAAAAGGAATTTTCTTCAATCTCTGAAGAGGTGTTTCATATGAGTCACTCGTAAGAAAGGCTTTTAGTGACATCACCTCTTTGCCCCTGAGCTGAGCATCCAGGATACTTGGATACAATTACAATTCTGCAGCAAGGAAGAGGATGTTTATTAGTACATCTGGCTCCAACAATAACCCACAGGTGGCATAAAAAAAGGAAGGGCCGAGGGCAAATAAGACAATGCCATGTGGCAAGTGAGAGGGAAAACTGGCCTGAGACCTCACTTTGCATTTCTTTTGCTTTTCCTCACAGCACAGGAATTATGGCCAAGTATTTTTTCAGACTCTAACCCTGTAAGGCCCAGTTAAACTGATCCAAAGGCCCAAGCACAACTTCCACAAGTGCCAGGGTGCAAAAGACTCACCTGGGAAGGCTACTGAGCCTGCAAATTCCCAGGCCCAATGCCCAGAGACTGGAATTCTGCAGTTCTGACCTGGGGCCTTAGACGCTGCATATTCAGTTAGAGCCCCAGGGAACTTGGGTGCAGGAGGCCCCAGGACCACACACAGAGAGAATACAGTCCACTTCAAGCCCAGCTAGTCCAGTAGACATTTGGGTTGGTGGAGATTGCAAGTGCACTGCGGATGTGAATAGCCCTGACTGCCTCCCTGAGACCTAAGCTTCTTTATCTGTGATTTCAGTTGTCCTCTGCACACTCCCACCCTCCTTCCTGCCCCGGCCTAAAATAAAGGCAATTTGTAATGAGTCAGAATCCTTAACAGCGTATTGCCTGGCACAGAGCAGAGGTTTGAAAATATTTGTTTCATAGGTGGAAGGAAGGAGGGGAGGGAGGAAGAAAAAAANAAAAAAAAAAGAATATAGATGAACATTAAAATAATTATACCAAGTGAAAGAAGCCACACTAAAGAGAGTACAGTCTTTCATTCTAGAAAATGCGACTAATTTGTAGTTGGATCAGTGGTTGCCTGGGGATAGATGGGGAGGAAAGTGCAGGAGGGAGGAATTACAAAGGGGCACAAGGAAAATTTAGGGATGACATTCATTATCTTGTGGTGATAGTTTCCCAGATATATACACTTTGTAACTCATTTAATTGTATACTTCATACAGAGGGTGCCAAAAAAATGTATACACATTTTAAGAAAAGAAAAAACTGTATTAAAATTGTAATACTCAATACATAGTGACGTTTGACATCTGCAATTACAAGAGGTGCTCAAAGTGGTTACCATCAGCGTCCAGACACTTCTGATTACAGAGAACTACTGCTACATAGATAACATCTCTTAAAAATGTGTATACATTTTTTTGGCACCCTCTGTGCGAGTAGGTGTGCAGTTTATTATTTGTAAACTATACTTCCATAAATCTTTGGGGGGAAAAACAAACCTCCACGTTCTCTGCATTCCATTCAGAGTAAAAGCCAAAGTCCTTAACAGGAGTAAAGCGACACGGCTGACTGATCTCTATTCATAGTGCTGTTTCCCCAACTCCCAGAACAGTGCTTGGAACACAGAAAGAGCTAAATAACTATTTGTCGAATGATTGTCTAGCAGGCCCCCAATTAATTGTACGTGTTTGAAAATTGTTGTTAAGAACAAGGTGGGGTTCCTCAAACATAGACCCAGCGATTCCAACCCAAGGTATATTTCCCAGAGAAGTGAAAATACATGTCCATAGAAAAACAAAAAACATTTTTCATAATCGCCACAAAGCAGAAATAACCCAAATGTTCCTCAAGTGATGAATGAATAAACAAAAGGTGATATACGCGATAATGCAATATTATGTGGCCCTAAAAATGAATGAAGCACTGATATTGGCCACAACATGGATGAACCTTGAAAACATTATGCCAAGTGAAGGAAGCCAGACACACAAAAGGCCACATATTATACAATTCCATTTATAAAAAATGTCCAGATGAGGGCTGACCGAGTGGCGCATTGGTTAAGAGTTGGCTTGGAAGGCCAGCCAGTGGCTCAGCTGGTTAAGAGCTCGCTTGGGACGCCAGCTCTGAGCAGCAGGGCTGCGGTTTGGATCCCACATTGAGGGCCAGTGATGCTCGCCCTCTACAACTAAGATGATGAACAACAGCTCAACCTGGAGCTGGGCTGCTGTGAATCACCAGCGACGGCGTAGGTTGCAGCGGGCTGCAGTGGGCTGTCGTGAGCTACGTGAGTGGCTGGCAGCCAGTGTGAGTTGCTGGGAGCCACTGTGAGCGGCTGACCAATGACCAGCAACCGATCTGCCTCATCCAGGAAGAGCACAATGATCATACCAACATGGGCCAGTGAAGTAAAGTCCTCCACAACTAGACTGAAGAACAAAAAAACAGCAATTTGTTTACCTGTCTGTTCCCCTTCCCCGATTCCCCAACGCTGTTCCCCTTCCAACAATTTCCCAATAAAAATCTTTAAAAAAAAAAAAAAGAGTGCGAGCTCTAAGCAATGGGGTTGCCAGTTCCATTCATGAGCTGCCAACAGGTGGCAG
>NW_017731598.1:1619403-1620719 GCF_001890085.2 Hipposideros armiger
CTAATACAAACAATCCTAATGATGACTTTTCTTACAGATATCAGTCCAAGTTTGGTCTTTTGCAAGGCAGACAATGAATGTATTGAAGATGATGCACATTAGGGCTGGATAGCTTCTCCCCCTTCAGAGTTTCTACATGAGCAGGAAGAAGACATATTGCAAAAATGTCAAACCCCAATGATCCAACCCTACTAATTAGTATTTTATTACCATTCATCTGTGGTCTATGATTGGATAAACTCTTCCATTTAAATTAAAATGGTTGCCAATGGGCAAGTAGGTGAGGAATTGGGGAAAGGGTTTGAGATGAATGGAAATTAGAAAACAAGAAAAAGTATTTTATTTATGTATCTTTTCATCATTTTTAAATACATCTTTTGTAATTAATAACATAAAATTCAGCATTTTAACCACTTTAAAGTGTACAATTCAGTGTTTTCTAGTATATTGACAGTGTTGAGCAACCATCACCACTATCTAGTCCCAGAACACTTCGCCCCAAAAGAAACCTCATCTCTCCCAGTTCCCTCCTTCTCCAAATCCCTGGCAACAACTAATCTATTTTCTGTCTCCCACGGATTTGCTTATTCTGGACAATTCATATAAATGGAATCATATAATATGTGGACTTTTATTTCTTGAGCATTTATCATGAGTGTTTGCCCTCAAGAGAGGTCTGCCCTCCCTAGCCAGGGAGAAGGAGCTATAGCAGCAGAATTTTCCAGCCTAAGGGAGGTGATGGGGTCTGACTGAGGCAGTGACATATCTGTTGCTATATTGACAAAGGCAACGAAGTTTCCAGTGAAGAAGAGAAGGCATTCCTTCTTCAAAGTGATGGGTGGGGGGAGGTGTTTGGGGAAGGCTGAGAGCTTCCTTTGGGCTATAGCATCTGGTATACAGGGAGGTGGGGTGATGGGGGAGTATGGAGACGAGGCAGCAGATAGGTTAGGTCAGAACAGCAGGGCCTTGAGGGCTGCTCTAAAGAGACTAGGATTGATCCTCTAGGCGAGGGAGAGGCCAGGTGTGTGTTTTAGGAAGGAAGCCACTATGGAGGGTGGATTGCAGAGGGAAGACTCTCAAGTGAAGAACTCAGAAAGACTTCAATCATCCAGGGGAGGGAAGGCTGGAACTCCCACTGTGGTAGTGGCAGTGGGCTTAGAGAGAAGGAAGCTCCACGTGAGAGTAATTTTTAAGGTAGAATAGACAGGAGGTGTGTGTCTGCCCAGATGTAGCAGGTGAGAGGGAGGAATCAGGACTCTGGACCAAGCTCCTCCTGACCCACAATGAGAACTTGGGAGAATCAGAGGCAGCCTATG
>NW_017731598.1:1623224-1625989 GCF_001890085.2 Hipposideros armiger
ATGTTGGTATCATCATTGCGCTCTTCCTGGGTGAGGCAGTCGCTCATGGCCACTCACAGTGGCTCATGGCAGCCCATGGCAGCTCATGCCCACTGCCAGCCAGCCCCACCGCAGCCCATGCATCACCAACAACCCGCGGCAGCCCAGCTCCAGGTTGAGCTGTTGTTCACCATCCTAGCTGCGGCTGGTGCAGTGTCACCGGCCCCCATGTTAGATCCCAACCAGGGCCCTACTGCCCAGAGCTGGAGTCCCAAGGCAATTCACAACCAACACGCCACTCAGCCAACCCAACATAGTGTTTTGACTGGGCACATTGACACCCCAAATAATCTGTTGCTGAAATAGAGGTGGAGAATGAATTTGGGTGGAAACTAGCCATCTCACTGAGAAGCCAAACCCAAACATTTACTGATATTTTAATGAAGATGGAAAGAGTTATGAAAAAATACAAGGTGGGGCAAAGAGGGAGGAACCTAAAATATCCAGGGATTCCTGCAATGTGAAACTCAGCTAAAACTTCATTTGGAAAGAACATGCCAGCAAATAATACTCTCTATATATAAATATAAAATTATTGTTATCTCCAGGTTCATTAATCAATCCCAAGTACAAACCTGGAACAGTTCTTGACACATAGCACATGCTCAACAAATATGTTTGAACTGAAATATTTTTGAACACCCTATAATAGTAAATAAAAAAGTTTAAAGCAGTATATAAAGTATTCCATAATTTTCATAAGATTAACTATGTGCAGATAGATAGATATGATTGATAGGTAGATAGATAGATAGATAGATAGATAGATAGATAGATAGATAGGTAGATAGAGCTAGCCAATGAGGCAAGAGACTCATTAAAATGACTGACGACAGTAGTTCTGGATAATGGGATAGAATATGGGGTAATTTTTGTTTTCTTCTTCTTTTTTACTCTTTTGAATTTTCCAATTATTCTAAGTTAATTATATATTACTTGTACAGTCTTTAAAAAGTTATATCAAAATCCATTTGGGACAAAATCAACACTTGTATGGCCTTATTTCATTTCAAGGGGCCTTTCTTCCAGCTCCTGGGATGTAGTTAGACACTGCTCCCTACCTTTCCTCAACAAGACTCTCTGACCTCAAATACAAGGAAGACAGATCAGACATCTTTTCCTTCCATCCCAGAAGGCCCTGGGTGAAACTGACTCACTCCTCTTTGGCCACAAGCTCTGAAAAACATGGTGAGAGAAAAATTTTTCCAAATTACATAATACATAAAGGTCTTATAAAACCCTAATTTCAAGAGAATGGGGGAAGGAGGATTTCTGCATTTGTATAAATGAGAAGGCGACTCAAATGACCCTTCATAGGGTAGAGATAATCAGCTTCTCCAGATTATATATATTCCTGCTCCACAACTAACTTCCAATGAATAATGAAGACAATGACTATTACTGGAGTTCTGAGATCAGAAAGATCAAAGAGATTTGGAAGCACCCAGGACATTTTGAATCTGCTACTTGGAACGCATAATTTTTTGAAGAGAAAGTATTTTCTGGAGCAAGCACCTTTAATTCCATAATCAATTTTCTCTTTAGCAAAGCTAAATTGTTTCTATTTTTTTATTTTTCTTTGGGATAAATTCTTTTCTGTTCTTTTTTTTTCTGAAAAAGATTGGCTCAGTTAGTTGCATTTGTATTTGTTTTTTAACAGGTTTTTTGAGGTGTAATTCACATACCATATAATTCATCCATTTACCATGTAAAATGTAATGCCTTTTAGCATATTCACAGAGCTATGCACATCACCACCACAAACAATTTTAGAACATTTTTATCATCCTCAAAAGAAACCTCATACCTGTTAGCAGTCATTCCCATTCCTCCTTAATATGCCAGTCCTTAGCATCCACTAAGTTACTTCTATCTTTATGGATTTACTTATTCTGGGCATCTCATACAAATGAAATCATATGTAATTTTTTGTGACTGGCTTCTTTCACTTAGTATAATGCTCTTAAGATTCACTCATATTTTAGCATATATAAGTACTTCATTATTTTTTGCTGAATATTTAATTGTACAGTTATATCATATTGTACTTATCCATTCATTAGCTGATGGACATATGGTTGTTTCCACTTTTTAGTTATTATGGATAATGCTGCTGTGAACATTTATGTACAAGGTTTTGTGTGATGAAAATTTCAGTTATTTTGAGTCTATATCTAGGAGTGGCATTGCCGGTTGATTACAGTTGACCTTACCTAATTTTCCTGGTTAACACTCCTGCCATTGTGTTTTCTTTTATAAAAGACAGAAAGATAAAGAAAGAGAGACAAAGGGCCGGCTGGGTGGTGCAGTTGGTTAGAGCACAAGCTCTGAGCAACAGGGTCACCGGCTCAATTCCCACATGGGCCAGTGAGCTGCGCCTGAGCTGAGCTGCCGCTGAGCTCCTAGCCAGCAGCCAGATGGCTCAGCTGGTAAAAGAGTGTGCTCTTAACAACAAGGTTACCTATCTGACTCCCACATAGGATGGTGGGCTGCGCTCCCCCCCACCCCTCCCCGCAACTAGATTGAAAGCGGCAACTGGATTTGGAGCTGAGCTTGCGCCCTCCACAACTAAGAAAGATTGAAGGATAACAACTTGACTTGGAGTTGATGGGTCCTGGAGAAACGCAATGTTCCCCTTCCCCAATTCCCCAATAAAATCTTTTAAAAAATAAGGAAAGGAAGGAAGGAAGGAAGGAAGGAAGGAAGGAAGGAAGGAAGGAAGAAAG
>NW_017731598.1:1626282-1649465 GCF_001890085.2 Hipposideros armiger
TTGGCAGCTCGTGGCCTCTAAGCTCAAGGTGCTGTGTTCAATCTTAGTTGTGGGTGGGCGTAGCCACCATCCCATGCAGGGGTTGAACCAGCAGCCTTGTTTGTTAAGAGCGCATGCTCTATCCACTGAACCATCTGGGCGGCAGCTCAGCTCAAGGTGCTGAGTTAGTCTTAGTTGTGGGGGGCATAGCGCACCATCGAACATACAATCTTGTTGTTACACCAGCTGAGCCATCCTGCCACCTGTTGGCAGTTCAGCGATAGCTCAGCTCGGGCACAGCATCATTGGCTCATGTGGGAATCAAACCAGCAGCCCTGTTTCTCAGAGTTCATGCTCTTAAGCCAAGTCTTAACCAACTGAGCAACTCGGCCAGTCCAAGTGTCTTGTCTGAAGTTCTTAAGAGCATAGCAGAATCAAATGATCTTCAAGTTGGAATGAAGGCATCAAAGTAATTGAGTCAAAATATCCTATAAAGGAAAATATCCTATAAAGGAAAATAATAATAAAAATTATTATTACTGAATAAAAGGTCTAACGTGAGTTGAGCTATACATTTGAAAACCTAGAGAGGAGGAGAAAGATGGCACTAAATCTTAACAGCTTTGGGGGAGCCATTGGAGACTGTGGTCTAGGGACATGAGTCATATAATCAGATCAATTGGGCATGATTACAACAATGACTGAAAGGTGCAGGCAGGGTGGACCTAAGTGGGGATACACCTGAGATAGCAAGCCCCATCCTTAGGAAACTGTAGTAGCAATTCAGGGCTGAGGTAAAGTCTTTGAGGATAGCCAGCTAGAAGTCAGTGACTTAAATGTTGATTCAGTGGGCGAAATTGGCATTCATCATGGGGCTAGTTCCCCAAAGAACCTGTGCCCAGTGCAGGGAACTCATCATTTTGCTATTATATAAATTGATTAGGTCATTCAGAGTGGAGATTGATGCCAGGGGTTCACTGCTAATCAAGCTAGAATAACAAGCTGGAAGACAAGGTAGGCCCTCTGCCAACTGGGCAAGGAGCTGGTCCAGAGGCATGGAACACTGCAGTGAAGCACTCTGTCCCTGCCCCGGAAGTCTGAGCAAAGAAAGCCACCGAGAGGTCTGTCAATGCCCTTCAGCTGCATCTGGAGACTCCAGAGCCAACTCCTGGAACAACACTTCTCAGGGCTTCTGTCGGAGCTGACCACCCAAGTGGAATCCAGCCCCAGAGGTCCATGGTTGGACAATTCTCCCTGCCTGCAGGAGCTTGTAGAGATGGGGTATTGTAGGGATGGGGGACAGACTGGGGTGATACCAGTAAAGAGCCCAGAGTAGGCAAAGTCTTGGAGAGAGAGAGAGAAAGCAGTTGAAGGGCATTTTGCCAATAGTAACAATAGTCTGCAATGGTAATAATTTGTGTCTGTATAAGGCTCCCAACAAGTTCTGGAAAAAAAGGAGGACGGGGCTCCCCTTTCTCCTGGATGAAATGTTCTTACACACACACACAAAGATTCTCCTGCCTCTTTCTTAAAAGATCACTGCAAAACTCACCACATGCTACTCAGTGCCAAGAAGCCGAGTTCTAACTGTGGTGGTGGTGAAGTCTTTCCCCATCTGTCCCCTCCCATCTACAAACTGGAGAAGCATTTCCAGGATGATTCAAGACTCCAGTGTACCTTGGTTTGGGAAAATCATTGTCCCAAGTCAGATGCCTTTCAGCTTTCCAACAGCTCTCCGTGCCCCTCCCCCACACCCAGTCTCCACCTAGGGCATGTGGTCAGAGGCCACTGGTTTCCAGGCCACCAAATACTCAGTGAGTGGTGGAGGCTCATTCAGGGACCACTTTGAGCACCCTGACCCTTAGGGGACTGACGCTGCTGCCACCACTTTGGGTCAACCTTAGTTTTAGTGTTTTCTATGGTGGAAGGCAGACAGCCAGGTATTTAGGGTGGAGGGCCAGGTCTGCATTTTGCCACAGTTCACCCACCTGGAGTACCTAAGCACAGTCACATTATCTTTTATTTTCTGTCATCTATGGCAACTCATCATCATCAGGGTCCCCCTCTCTTGTGGAAGGGGAACGGACAGAGAGAAAGGGCTAGCTGTCCAAAGAGGTCGGTTTTCCTCCTGTACCAAGGGCGTTCCTCATTACAGAACTTTGTGGCCCAGGCTAAGCCGGCCTGCGACCCACTGGCAGAGAAGGTCCCGCGACAGCGCAGAGCATCCTTGGTGTTTACCTGTCGCGGAAGGGCAGAGGGGGTGACAATTGCCCCCAGCGCTCAAGAGCACCCTACCTTCCCCACGGCCAGCCTGGGTGGAGGAGAGTCAGCTAGTGAGCTCCCCCTACATCTCCTCTACCCACCCTGCCGCAGCCAGGTTCTTATCCAGGCTCCCCAACCCTAGGCTGGAGATGTCAGGGAGCTAGAGTGGCCAGAGAAGATCCAAGCAGAAGATGGATCTAAACGCTTCCTCCTCTGGTGGTACCTTGGTCCCTTACTTGCTCTTGACTCAGCTCCTGTCTCCATTCTGCAGCATCCCTGCCCTGTCAGAACGCTGCTTCAGCGACCCCACCTGCCTCTGACTGGGGAGACACACATCACATAGAAAGGGAAACAGCGTTTGGGGAGCATAGCGCAGCAGGGTGACCGGCCTCGCCCAGCGCCGCGGGCTTCCGCAGCCCTAGAGCCTCCCGCCCCGCGGCTGCGGCACAGATGCGCTGTCCGCGGTGCTGACGCTGTCCGCCTGAGCCGAGTGACCCCACCCCCACTTCTTTCCAAGCGGGATCATTTTCCCAAAGGAACCCTCTGAGACCTGGCGCTGCGGATGGATCCAGGAAGAAGCGAGCAAGAGGGAACTTAAACTTCAGACTAGAGCCAGAGAAACCCCGTGTCGGTGGACTCGTGTCGTGCAGCCCCCAGCCCCTGCGACCGCAGGGCACCGTCAAGTTGAGCAAAGTTTGGCGGCAGCTTGCAGATAAGGGAGAGATTCTGGAGCTGAAGCGCAGGGAGCGGCCGAACGGGGTTCCCCAGCGGGGTGGTAGCCAGCACCGCAATCCGGACACCTGCTTCGGTGCCCCGCATTAGCGCCGCCAGAACGACCCGGAGGAGTCGCAGCAGTCCAACTCCCCACTTCTTCCCTCCCTTCCTTACACCCCCCCACCCCAACACCCCGCCCCGGGCGCCAGTGACTCCGCCTCCCCGTGCCGGGCGGCTCTCCGGCTAGAGATGGAAAGGGAGCGCTTCCCCTGACTCTGCTGGGTTCTGAGGCTCCGAAGCCGACGCCGCTAACTCAGGCCCCGGGGCAGGAGCTGGACTGCCTGTGCAGCCGGAGCCCGGGAGCCGCCGAGCCGGGAGCGCCTCATGGGACGCCCCCGGAACCTCTCTTTGTGCTTTGCTGCCGCGTCCCAGTCCTAGGCGCCCGGGCTCCACAGCCCGCCCCGCCCGCAGCCCGCGGCCTGTCTGGAGAGGAGTATGAGGCCCGCGGCCCCGCGGACGCCGGCCACAGGGAGGCAGGGGCCTAGCATCAGACCCCCGCGCCCGAGGGCGGCGGGTGAGGAGACGCGGGAGCCCGCGAGGCGTCGGGGCGGGGAGAGGAGCGCCTCAGCCCGGGCGCTGGAAGGGCCGCGGGACCCGTGTGCGGCCTGAGCGCCGAGGAGGAGGCGGAGGCGCCCGGCCGTCCGGGCTCTGGGGAGGCGGTGAGGGGCTCCGCGGCGCCCCCTGACCACTGGCCACCATCCTCACGCTTCTGCTCCCGTGGGGGGGATGTCGCGGCCCGGGCCACGAGCGCCGCCCCGGCCCCGGGGCTGAGCTCCGGACCATGTCCTCCCGCAGCCCTCGGCCCCCGCCCCGCCGCTGCCGCCGCCGCCTGCCGCGCCCCTCCTGCTGCTGCTGCTGCTGTCGCCGCTCGCACCTCAACGAGGACACGGGCCGCTTCGTGCTGCTGGCGGCGCTCATCGGCCTCTACCTGGTGGCGGGCGCCACCGTCTTCTCCGCGCTGGAGAGCCCGGGCGAGGCGGAGGCGCGGGCGCGCTGGGGCGCCACGCTGCGCAACTTCAGCGCGGCGCACGGCGTAGCCGAGCCGGAGCTGCGCGCCTTCCTCCGGCACTACGAGGCCGCGCTGGCGGCCGGCGTCCGGGCCGACGCGCTGCGCCCGCGCTGGGACTTCCCTGGCGCCTTCTACTTCGTGGGCACCGTGGTATCAACCATAGGTGAGCGGCGCGCCCCGCGCGCGTTTCCTCTCCGCGCCTTTCACCTGCCCTGCCACCCTTTCTGCTGCTTGGCGCCTGGGTCCGCGTCCCTTGGCGCCCCCTTCTCTTCTAATGCCCCATTGCCTACTTTAGTCTCACCCTCACCTCTCCGCCCGTCCCCCTCCCCCTGCCCTTCTCTCTCTTAACTGGATTTCGACGCGGAAGGTGGCGTGAAAGGCCCATCCCTGGCGCTCACCCAGCGGTGACTCGCCTGGCTGTGCGACCAAATGGGGAGAACCCTCATGCAGGCACTGGGCAGACCCGGGGGTCGCCCGCGCTCCAGCACTTGTCAGCTCCGAACCTCTGCGCGCCTTAGTTTTCTCGCCTTGTGAGCACATGTGCCAAAGGCCTGCTGCTGCTTTCCTATTGCTCACACCCCTTGGGTCTCCGTTTCCTCATACAAATGATTTGGAAAGCCCCTTCCCTCTTCACCTCCACCCACAGCATTTGCATCTCCCCTTCTCTCTCTTTCTCGCTCTCCCAATCCCCCCACCCCCCTTTTTCCATGCGTTCTCCCCTCAGAAACCTCTAGCCCTTTTCCCCAGGGAAGTACGACCACTTCCCCCAAAATCTCTTTCCGGGATCTCCTGTCCACACGCTTTTCCTAAGGTCTACACCGCCCCGCCCCCTCGAAGAAAAGCTCGTGAGACTTGGAGGCCAGGACTTCCGCCACTCTTGTTTTGGAACCCCCCCCACCCCCGCCCCCCGCCTTGGTTTTCTACCCCCTTTTCCTCGCTCCCTCCCATATTCGCCTTCAATTTCTGGACCTCTCGTCTTTGTTACCTTACCGTTCTTTCCAACCAAGAGTAGCACCAAGGGGTAGCTGGGGTGGGGGGTAGGGTGAGGGGAAGGTAGTTTCACTATTCTCTCCATCATCCCTTCTTCCTATTTTTTGGCATAAACAGTTCATGGCTTCACAACCTCAAAAATGCTTTGTAAATACTCCCTGAAGCCTTCCCCCCCACACACACACCTTCTCCCACTTTCACCCCTCCTCAGAGCTTCTTCTGTAGAGACCTTGGAGCCACCACTGCTCCACATTCCACAGCCACATCTACCCTCTCTTCTTGTCCTCTCACCTACTTTCCCCATCCCCTCCTCTTTCCCTGGGTTCTGGGTGTCACATGAAACAGACCTTCCCAGTTACTGTACAGTGTATAATAAACACAAGACTTTCACTTTGGCAAGATTTTATGTGTGTCCCATCCACTCCTGCTTGGAGTCCCAGGGTAGGAGAAGGCACTTGGCTGGTGGGACCTCTAGTCACCCCAAGGCACTGTGTCCTGGTGGTAGTTTTGGAGGAAGGCGCGGGATTCACTGGGCTGAGAAGTGAGGGATTTCATAGACACAACTTCTCTTGGGTGGGTTCTTGGCAGGCTTGATATGCCAGCTTAGAGGCAGGAGCATGAACTAACTGACCAGCGGAAGCCATCACTGATGGCTGCTGGGAGGCAGAAAGACTGCATCCCTGTGCAGCATATGAGCAGCTAGAGATGTCTCTATGAGTGTATATGTATAGTCTACTAAAGAGCTTCCTTGCCTTCAGTGATTTTTCATGTGTCATGCTTTATCTGATTACTTTAAATAAAAAAGGCAAATATGGCCCAATTCTAAAACACACACAAATTGGATAAAAATACCTTTTAAAAGCTATATCATGTTGTTATGGTGATTGAAGATATAAAATGACCCCTTCAAAAAATCCCCCTTTAAGGGCTGCATCAAGTTGCTATAGCAACCAGAGTATTTTTTTTTAAAGTGCTTTAAAAGTACTAAGGATGCTTAGTCCTGGAAGATGACATCATGTGTTCATAGCTCATTATTGATTTGTACTCTTCCTCTTGTAAACACCCTTTTGCTCTCTTCCACCTAGAGGCACACCTGTGCACATATTGGGCAGCCACAGCATTTCTCTCCCAATGACATGCTCTGGCTTTGGGTTCCTGGAACCCAAAGACTAAAGGGAAAGCAGTGTCCTCTTCCCCTACGGGCTGTGCGTTTATCCAGATGGAGCCCCATTCCAGTGACCTATGGTCTCTTTGTCTCTCTGATGAACTTCCATCAGTTTCTTCATTCACTGCCCAGGCACAGCTTCTAAAGCTTCCCTCAGCTCTTTGCACAAAATCAAGTCAGTGTGTTGGCAAATTATTCCAAGCTTCAGCCTTTAATCTACTGGCAGGAATGACTGTTCTTTAGTCAAGTGGAAAGGAACTATGTTCTTTTTCTTGATTTGTGTTTTTTTGGATGTAGGAAAGCGGTATAGGAGGGCTGGAGATTGTGGCTGTTACCAATGACCCAGCACATTGTTTCCAAAATCTGCTACAGGAAAACGTTCATCTCTTAGGGAGCTGCACTCAAGAGACCAGAACTAGCCTGTGGACAGCTCAGCATTGAACAGCCTTTTGCAGAGGTATCAAGATAGTAGCACAAGTGCAGGGTCTGTCAGTTATCCACTGGCTGTCGTGGCCTGGGGTAGTGGTTCAAATTGGTCAGATAAGTTCTGCTGAATTCCAAAATAGCACGGTTGTCGTTTCAGCCTTGTCTTGCAAAATGTACTTGGATGAGATTTAAGTAAAGACCTACTTATGTCACTTTCCCTTCTGCTTATATAGTGCCTTCCCCTTAAATGCCCTGAGTCTTCAGAGACAATTATCATTATTACTGGGTTCAGCTTTTATGGATTCAGCAGCTCAGGGAGCCAAAGAGTCCAAAATGGGCAGTCAGGACTCTCTATCTGCTACCTTATCCAGTGAAGAGGGAAATTAGCATGCACTCAGTTTTATTTGATCAGTAAATGTCAGTGTGAATGGTCCATGCAACAGTGTGGACATTTTTCTGTGTGTGTACTGTGTAGACCCAGCTAAGTGATTTATCTAGAGTTTAGTATAGAAACCCTTCCTTCATTCATTCCACAAATATGATATATTGTGCATTTCAGGTCTGGTGCTATATTTTGAAAAGTTAAAGTTTATTGTACAAGACGAAGGTTAAAGCATATTCCAGTATGGGCCGTTGGTGGCATATCTTGGCTATCCCTACTAAAGATGATTAGAACAAGGAGGGAACCTTTGGTCCAATCCCATGTGGCGCAGTGTTAAGAGACTTATTTCAACGCACAGTTAATTATGTGTTTAGCTGGGTGTAGAATCCAAGTTAGGTAATGTTTGTTCTACAGATTTCATGCATATAATAGCATGAAAGGCACATTCTTATTTGAGACTGAAGTGTTTAATAATGGATGTGTGTGTGTGTGTGTGTGTGTGTGTGTGTGTGTGTGTGAGAGAGAGAGAGAGAGAGAGAGAGAGAGAGAAGAGGGGAGGGGAGGGGAGATATTATATTAGGGCAGGGCTGAGCAGAAAGACTGATCTGTTGATCAGGCCAACAACTGATTTAAGTCCAGAGAAAACCTGAAGGAACAGTCTTATCTTAGAGGTTATATTAACTAAAAGCATCTGGCAGGTCATAGACATCTGGAAAAGCAAGATCCAACCAAAGCAGGTCAGAGGCAAGAATGCTAACAAGTGGGAGACATTCTGGTCAACTCTGGTCCAAGGACAGAAGCCACTTGCTTTCATTCAGCCTTCTTTTGCATGTGTGTGTGTAGGGGGTGGGGAGAAAGGACAGGAATGGGCCTTCAGCTAGAGGGAGACGTAGAAGAAAAGTTCAGGTGTGTCTGTACTGAGGGTGAGGTGGAACATCATGATGAGATGCAATATTTGCCCTGACATTTGGCTTGAACAGGGTCCCATATCTAGAGCTAGGTAGTTTGCAACTGTGTAGACACACATATGTGTCCACATAGTGCAGACCCAGTGAGAAAATTGCCAGTGATTGTTCAGCAGTAGCTAAGGCTGTATAGAAAGTCAACCTGAATAGCTCAAGCAAAATAAAAATCCACCTTGTGGTCTAAATTATTCATATTGATTGCTCACACCGAACTAAAATCCTGAGTAATTATTATTTCTCCCACTTATGCTATGTGACATATCCCCAAGGGGTTGAAATCAAGTTTATTTTCCTGTGAATGTATTCATTTATTTATCTCTCCATTTAACAAAATCCAAGACAAGCATAACTCATCATATATGCACGTGTGGCCATTGGGCATGTCGTTATCTACATCCCCGTGAACTCCTAAAAATAAAAATTGCAGCTAGTGGTCTTTTAGTACTAAGCAATATTCTTCGAGGCAATGCTCTAGCTCAAAGATATTTAAGCAATCCGAAGAGTATTAATCTATCATTTGATATCCTGAAGGATGTTTTACTGGTTTACTTTGAAAAGATTAAAAGGAAACTCTCCACTGGGGTTTTAATTATGCAACTGCTGTCAGATTTACACGTAGGGAAGAACATATTTGAGAGTCTTTCTCAAATGGCACTTGATATAAACAGAAATATTTTTTGCTTCCTTTTATTAGGTTTTCTGGCAGCATATTTCAGCTATACAGCTAAAACCATGCCGCTGTAGATGGGATGGTGTAGGTATAAGAGTTGTCACTTTTGGCACTGCATAATTTAGCTTGCTACTTTCAGATTTAAGCACACTTAATTATTCAACTGCGAGATTAGTAACAAGTCCTAACTTTTTTCCTCTTTTTCAATGTGGGTTTAATTTTTTTTTCTTCAAAGGAAACATTATAAGACCGAAATGTCACTACCACATTTACATTGGGACTTTCTTTTTAACGTGTGTGTAATGCAGCTGGAGGTGGATCCGATACCATGAGTGAAATATATTACCCAGGAGAAGAGCACCTTTCCTCACTTATTTCCCTCATCAGCTATTTTGATTGAAAGATGATGCTATGACAACTTTGAAGAACGTTTTGGGGAAAGAATACAGCATTAGATTTGAAGCTTTAGATGAAGAGCAGGAAATGCATTGTCAATCACTGCTCCATCCTCAGCCCCCAGCACTGGACCCAGCACATAGTAAACACTCAATAATTATTTACCCAATGAGTAAGACAACAAGTCACTCGTGATCCACCTGCCCTCACCCAGCTCTTCATTTCTGCAGGTTCCCCTGCAGTTCTTTGTCATACCTTTTATAGGGAAAAGGAAGGAAACTAACTGCTCTGTGCCAAGCTGCTTCCCTTTTGTTAAAATTTCATCATCAATGTGTCCATGTTTCCACATAACCTTCATATACTAAATTTAGTGGGTGCATAATGCGCATCTCATTTTGGTGGATGTTCTATAATTTACTGCCCCTATTGCCAAGTCGCTGGGTGATTCCCTGTTGGGGGCTATTTTGAGTAATGCCACAGTGTTCATCTCTATGCAGATAGCCTTTTCTTTCTGTAATATCTTCTTGGGTTGAATTCCTAGCAGTGAAATTGCTGAGTCAATGGATACTGCTGTCTTCATAACTCTTGTGGCCGGCCCCTTTGGAGTGAGGGACTGCCTGGTCTCTACAACTTGAGCCTACACCTCTACAAAGGCTAGCAGAGTTGGACAGTTGCCCAGCTAATTGTTCCATGGAAACAGGCTACAGATCCACTCGCTTCTCTCCAGAACTGTACTCAGTCCCAGGGACTGAGCTGCCCCTTCCCACACCCCACCTCCAATAAGGCTGTGGCCTCAGGGCCTTCAGTCGCCCTTGCTTTAATGAAAACGCTACTTCCTTTGGGAAGTTTTGGGGTAAGTGGAGAAGGGCAGGAAGGAGCAACAGGCTGAAGCAGCTTCCAGACAGTCAATGTCTGAGAGAGAAGGGTAGTACCTGGACCCTTTCCCTGTCCCTGTGCTCTGGGGACAGTCTGCCCCCACTCCTGGGCCAAGCCAGCCGGAGAGCGTTTTCCCCCCTCTGTCCTGACTGTGCCCAGGGGCCCTAGCCTGGAGTAGCCCAGAATTGTACCACATGGAGCAAAGATCTGCCCCTAGAATATTCTAGCTGGATAGCACCATAGAAATCCTCCAGAACTGTCCCCAAGCATTTAGACCATTTTGTCAACAAAAGCCAACACACAGCCCATTTAGAAAACAGACGGGAGCAGAGCTGCTCTAACTATAGGGCTGGGGGCCAGAGCCCTGCCCATTGGGCCTCCCCTGGGATGCCATGTACTCCCCAAAAGCCTTCTCTGAGGAGCCCTAGAGATCCTCCAAAACTAACCTGAAGAAGCTAACTTAGCCTTGTTCCTCATTTTTCCCAAGGTTCAGAGACAGGGGAGAGAGTGCCCAAAGTTACACAGCAAGTCAGAGGGGCATTTGCTGAGACCTGGAGCTCACCTGTATGGATTCTGAGGTCCTCGACCTCAAGGCTTGAGCTCTTGCCTTGTCCTGGAAGAGTTTCCTGAACACTGATGAGGGTCTCTCTCTCCCCTGCCCCCGAAATGATGGGACAAGTACAGAACCAGCTCCTCCAGCCATGGTTCTTCTGAGCAGGTCCCAGGCTTCCCAGCAGGGGTGAGTGCTAAGCCATACATCCAGGAGAAGGGGAAGCGTGTGAAGAGAGGAGGTAGGGCTTCTGAGGAGCAACAAAGTAAGCCCAGTGCCTTGGCGTGTCCTCCAGGGAAAAGCTCCTGCTCGATGTGAAGGTGTAGCGGAGCCTCAGGTCCATGTTTGAAGGTGGAATTCAGGCCCCCCCACCCCACCCCAACCCCATCACCTGCAGTGGGACTCTCCCTGCCCTTGCACGGCTGCCTCAGATTCAGAGGAACTGGGAGTCAGAGCAAAAGGCCATTGTGTTCCTGTGGTCACCCCCCGCCCTGGGTCTCCCTCAGTCTCCTGATCCTCCCTTTGCTTCTGCCCAGCTCCACTGACTTTCCCAGGATCTAGCGCTGGGACAGGGGCTGCCAGCCAGCAAACCATGTGTGGGCCTGAGGCGGGCACGCTGGGCAGTCTTGGCCTCTGACCTCACCTGAGGCAGTGGCAGGATTTTTTTTTTTTAAAGATTTTTATTGGGGAATTGGGAGGAAGGGAACAGTGCTGGAGAATTGGGGGAAGGGGAACAGACAAGTTGCTGTCGTTTTGTTCTTCAGTCTAGTTGTGGAGGACGTTGCTTCACTGGCCCAAGTTGGCACCATCATTGCGCTCTTCCCGGGCGAGGCAGATCAGTCGCCGGCTTCTGGACGGCCGCTCATGCTGGCTGCTGGCTACATGCGGTAGCCCATGGCAACTCACTGCCACAGGGGCCGTCACTGGCGACTCACGGCAGCCCAGCTCCAGGTCGAGCTGTTGTTCAGCATCTTAGCTGTGGAGGGCAGTGTCACTGGCCCTCATATGTGGGATCTGAACCGGGGCCCTCTGGCGTCCCAAGCCAGCTCTTAACCATCGTGCCACTCGGCCGGCCCAGTGGCAGGATTTTTATGCAGGGAAGATTGGGGAGGCAGAGGGTCTTACGGATATGAGGTCATAGGACCTTCCATGGGATGGAGAAAGGCCTTTTCACAGTACATGGGAGATGCTGGGAGAGAGGAGGGAGAACCAAAGGCCATCAGCCCTCACCCCAAGCCAGCTCTCGGTTGCCACCACTGCTGTCAAGCTCTGGCCCAGAAGTTCTATCCTAAAACCTGCCTTCCCCTAGCCAATCACCAGGTCTAGCTCTTCCTCAGGAGAATCTAGGCCTCCCATGCCAGCTGCAGGTGTCTTTGGTGGAGGATGTCTCTGGACCCAGTCTGTGAGTGTTGCCTCCTCCCTGAGCTTGAGTTCCAGTCCCAACTCTGCCGCTTACGAGCTGTGTGCTCCTGGTGAGTGGATGTACCTCTCCTCACCCTGGTTTCCTCTGCAAAGTGAGGATAACAATGGTTCCTGCCGCATGGGCTAACTTTAAGGATTGAGTGAGCTAATCCACGTACTGGGCCTGGTAAGCCCTGGGGCAGCGTTACCTGCCCAGAGCTGGGCTAGCCCCGTGGCGAGCCCTGCCCTGCCTCACAGCACAGGAGGGAAACCGAGGCACTGCTCATCCCCTGCAGTTCACCCAGCCACACCACTCTGTGCACAGCCCCTGGGTCTCAGCCCCCCCCACACACACCCTGCAGTGTGGCACCTGGAGCGCTCTCATTGGCCACTGTCTCTGGGGTGTTTTCCTGTCCTACACTGTTACATAACTGGCCTGGGAGGGTACTTTTTAAGATGCATTTTCTTTGGTTCCTCAACTAGAATGTTTTAATAATTCCTCACATACATATGTGTTCTCCGTAATCTTTTTTCTTTTTTAATTGGGGAACAGCCATGGTCATTGGTTACACATTGCTTTCATGCTGCAATAGCATAGTTGACTCTTTTAAGGAAGGTGCAGCTCACAGTGGCCCATGCGGGGATTGAACCAGCAACCTTGGTGCTATCAGCACCACACTCTAACCAACTGAGCTAACTGGTCACCCCCTGTAATCTTTTTAAAGAACATATTTGGCAAATAATTGAACAAGTGATTGAGTGGAGGGTTAAATCAGTGTGCTTTGTTTCTCCCAGAACAGAGGCCTGGGAGGCCACCCCTGCCCACCACCTTGGCTTCCAGGTGGGCTCGGGCCTATTGGCCATGCTTGGACTTAGGGAGAGGTCATGGAGCTGAGACCAGCAGTGAGGGCAGAGGTGGCTGAGGCCAGGCCCCACCACACGCCTCGGGTGGATCTGATGTCAGGACTGCATTGGTCTCTGGAGGGTGGCTGGGGCAATTGGTCCCATTGTGGTGGGAGCCAGGGTGCTGCTGCAGGCCCCCAGGCCCAGCCATCACCCCTCACCTTTCCCCCTGGGGCTACCACAGCTCCCCTGATGAGTGGAGAAAGCATTCTCCATCAGACGCCTCCTGGAGCAGGACTTGGGAGGCTGCAGGCACTGCCAGAGTCTCCTCTCGCCAGACTCCACCACGCTAGCAGCAGGGCCCTTGTTTTGGGGAGCAGGAGGGATGATTGAGGCATCATTGGTTTCATTGTCTGCCCACATACACGTGCATCCTGCTTGCCAGTTTACTGCGCTTTCACCCATGTTAACTTCGAACCTTCCCCAAACCCTGCAACAGCAATGAGGATGCTATTATCCTATTTCCCAGATGAAGAGATAGACTCAGAGAGGTTAAGCAACTTGCTTGGGGTCACACAACAAGCGAGTCAATGGCAGGATAGAGGACTCAGGGCTCCTGACTGCCCGGCATCCTCTTTGCTGCCCCTGAGCATTGCCTCAGAGGGGGCAGAATCACAGCTCAGTCAGGTCTGTTGGGTGGTAGGGGTGGCAGAGGAGAATATGAGGATGTGAAAGAAAGGCTCGAGCACAGTCTTGGGACCTGGATTTGGCTGTGTTGGGCTCCTTGCAGCCCCAGTGGCTATACTGAACCGAGGGCTGCCTGCTTTCCATCCTTCATATCCGTGCACCTCTCTGCAAGGGAGGCTGCCAGACAGATGAGAGGGTAGATGAGCATGGTGCTTTGTACAGAGCTCACTAGAGCTCTGGGGCCTGTGTTGAAGGGAGCTTTGAAGGCCCGCTGCACCAAGCACCTGCCCAAAGAGGGGACCCAGCCCTCGGGGCCCTCAGCTTTGCACTTGGAATAGAAGCAGTGGACATGGGGAGGTGGGGACAGAAAACCAAATAACCAGAAGGTGTGCACTTGAGCACACCAGCCAGGAAAGTCTGAGGACACAGCCAGCTCAGGACTGGGCCTTCTGAGGGCCAGCTGGTTTGTGAGCGACTCTGCCCAAGGTCATGTCCTGGAGGCAAACCTGCCCAGATGTGAGGGAAATGATGAAACCAAGAGCCTGCCAGGGCACCACCCTCTCTAGCCACCCTTAACTCCTGGCCATCCCCTTCTCTACCCTCCTCCACCCCTCACACTCTCCTCCACAGCCCCAACCACTAAACTCCAGGCATTTTAAGCCTCTGGGCCATTGCTCGTGCTGTTCTCTCCACCTGGAGTGCCCTTCCCTTTCTCTTCATTTTTTCCTGAGTAAACTTGGTCTTCAAGGCCCAGCTCAAATGGAGCCTCTAGAGCGAGACCTTCTATGAAGTCCCTCTTACTGCCCCCAGAGTTGTGGTAATTATCTGTTTCTATGCCAGGTTTCTTGGCAATAATGCAAGCCTCTGTTCAGTGAGGTAAGGTATGTCAGAAGCTGGCACAGGACCCAGTGAATAGTAGGGTGTCAGAAATTCATTTCCTTTCCTCTTCCAGGTCAGGAGCTATGTCTCAGTAGTGCCTGTCACTGCCACATTAATAACAAGAATAGCCATAATGGCACTAGCAATGCACTGAGTAACTACTGTGAAATGGGCACTGTGTTTGGAGATGGAGATAATTAAAGCAAAGTGGTAGTTTGTGTAAATCGTGGAGCATAATGCTTGGCACAAAGTGGGTGATTAATCAACATATGTTGAATGAATGGAATAAATAAATGAATGTGAGTAACTGAAAATTTTGGACTGCTGGAAATAATTTTAAAAAAGAATGGAGAAGGCTGGGCCCAGGTTGGTCTCCAGGAACCTCCCAGTGCCTTGCTCTCCCTCCCAGCCCCTGGAGCCAGAGGGTTGGGCTGTGCGCTGGCCCCTCTGCTGGACCATTGGGTTAATGATCTCTCCGCGGCTGGTAGGTGTGCAGCAGGCAGCCAGCTCATCCTGGCTGGGGCTCCCCTGGCTGACAGTGCTGTCTCCGTGGCTCTCTGAGTCAGCTGGGGCCTTGTTCTACCCTGCCCGGGGCCTAGCAGAATCCTTGGAGTGAAACGAAACCAGATGATTCTGAGCTTCAGTCCCTATCGCCCCAGGAGTCGTAGGGAAAATTCAGCTCCTGGTCCCAGCATTCCCACCAACTCCGATTCCCCATCTGGCCCTGGCCTTGGCCAGGGCCGCCAGCCCTAAGGAGGCCCTGCTGAGTTCTACCTCTTAGCCTACTAGTTCCACCTTGTCCCTCACCTGCCCATGGCTCACCCCTTAGAAACCAGATATCGGCTCATTAATTGGACACAACTTTTATTAGTAACTAATCGCAATTTCACAAACCAGGAAAAAACACCTCCACCCATACAACCCAAGCACCATCACAATGCCTCCAAAAATATTTGGGGAGGCTTTTATTGGAATCGGCTATCCCAGCTTTCTGGAAAGTTACAGTTGAGATAAACACAACCCCCAAATACCACTCCGCATGACTTCTCCCCAAACCTTTCCAAATGGCCACGTTCTCATTCCTGGCTGCCAAGTGCTCTGAATTCTGAGCTGCTGACACCAGGACTTGCCAGAAATGCTGCAGGGACAGCCCAGGCTGAGAGGGAAAGGAAAACACAAAACGCTGCCCGTGCTGAGTTTGTTGGCATTTCCTATGGGGGCAGGGTGCATTTTGGAGACCAGGCAGTTTTTGATTATTGGATTCTATTTTTAAATGGAGGGCAAGGAGGGAAAGCGGAGGTGGCAGGTGAGCCGGTTCTGAGGGAGGTCTAGAAGGCCCGGGCAGCAGGCAGGAAAGAGGACCCTGCCTTTGTCAGTGCTGATGTGGAACTGCAGGGCCTGACCCTCCCACCACCCGGGAGCCTGGCTCTCCTGTGCTCCGCTGTATCTCCCAGTGCCTGGCACAGGGCTTGGCATATACGAGGGCCCCAGGAATATCTGTGAAATGAATGGCTGTTTCCCAGATGCTCAGCTCTCCCTAGGCACCAGTTTCAGAAAAAGTAAAATATGAAAATCCCCATTTACAAATCAGATGATGGTTCATCCTGTAAAAGAAAACTTCGGTTTGTGAAGGAAATTCATCCCAGGGTTTTTCTGTAAGTAACCAAGTGCCCAGGTGCGTTTAAAGTGAGATGCAACATACAACCAGTGTGTCAGGAACCCAGCAGCGGCAATCAAGTCCCTTTGGCTGCCCTTGCTACCTTCACACAAGCCTCAAATCCCTAAAGCAGCATAGTCCCTAATGTCAAGGGATTGTGGTCAAATTAGTGAGCAATACACAGCCCAGTGGGCAATTCAGAAGCATGTGTGACAAGAGCTTAAGTAGGTAGAGTGCTGCCCTGTGCTGACTGGAGTAGGTCAGGCCAGCTGAAGCCTGGATTATATGCCTAATGTACAGCAAGTGTCTTACAAAGCTCTTTGATATGGATTGGTACATGGGGCAGGTGGATTGTTCCACCAGGCATGTGAGTATCCTTCACATCTCCATTTTAAGAATGAAGAAAACTGCATCACCAAGAAACAACTGCACTGTGACATAGCCGTTAGGGAGAAGTGCTGAGGGCCTGGGCCTGGGCTTGGTTTCAGCTCTGTCATTGATGATTGGGGTTGCCAGAGGCAGGTGTCCTGTTCATTCACTGAAGAAGTCAGACTCACTGCCTTCCCCTCCATCCCTCTCCAGTCTCCCATGCATAACCCATCCGAGACTCGGGGCTTATGTTTTTTTGCCCATCTCATCTCTAACAATGTTTTCTTCTGTCACACTCCAGGAGGTACTTTGTTCTACCTATGGCCTTGCTATGACCAGTCACTGTACTACCTTCAAAGTTTTTGACTCTAAACATCTCTCCTTCTGACCAGCATCTCCCATCCCTCCCGCTCATCTCCTCGAGTACCCCAGTATAACAATCGTTGGACCACAAGACCTGCAACCTCCTACTCTTATGTTTCCATCATCTTTGGGGCCTCACTTCTTTTAGAACCCACCTTAGATTTACTGTACTCCCTCAGCAAGGACCCTTGACTTCCTTGTCCTTCCCTCCTGTGCTATATATACCCCCGCCCCCATTATGCCACCATCAAAATGCCAACTTTCCACCTATTCCTTACCTGCACCTAAGTAGCTGAATGTGGTTGGAGAAAACCATGCAAAGATGCTGACTGGTCCAACTTTAAATCAGAGGCTCTGGGTACCAGCAGGATGCCCCAACTGGCAGGCTCTCCTACTACCTTCCTACTGTATCCCCCTCTTCCCACCTCCAGCCTCCCGTACCCATCACTCTCTGCTCATACTTCACTGAGAAAATAAAAGTTATCAGACAGGGACTCTCTTATCTTCACACCCCCAAATCCAACTCATCATGTGGAGCTGCTTTCTCTCTTAAGACAGCAGATGACTTGTCCATTTTCAAATGCCTGCTTCACTGGGTCCCATCCCCTCTAACAGTCCCAAAGGACTCTGTTCTTGTCATTACCCACCCTCCATGCATTAATTTGTCCTCCATTAGTATGTAAACATGCTGTATTTTCTTCCCTCTTAATAGACCCCTCCCTTGACCCGTGCATCGCCCTCCAGCTCCCTCCCCATTTCTCTGCTCCCCATTACAGGAAAACTTCTCAAAAGAGTGGTCAGCATCTCCCTCCTCCTTTCCCTTCCCTCCTGGATCCACATCGATCAAGAGTCCACCCCACCTTTCTACTGAGTCTGCTCCTGTAAGGTCCCCAGTGGCCTCATGCACTCTCAGGGTGGTAAGAGTGTCTCTGGTGATTAAGCATTGTTCTCCTTTTTCTGGTACAGTTGAAGGGAGGGGGAACGTCTTCACAGAGGGAAATTTATATCCTACATTTAGGCAGATAGGAGAAGCGTGGACAGCTTGTCTTGTGTCTGCTGTTTCTCCACTAGCTTCAGCTCAAAATAATCCTTATGCCAAAGCCACGTATTTTAGGTTGGCATACCCTGACCCCTTCACAACCATGGCTTTATATCCCATCTATCTACTGATGGCTTCCAGGTGAATAACCCCAGTCTTCCACGCTAAGCTTCAAGACCATAGGTCCAACTGCTTACTCCACATCCCCATGTGGATGTCTAAAATGTGTCAAAACTTTAAAATACCAGAATAGAACTCTTGACTCTTGCCCTATCCCCAGTCTTCTCATCTCAATAAATGGCACCAACATGAGGGACTCTCCTGACTCCTCTTCCTCCCTAACCTTCCATATCTAATCCACCATCAAATCCTGTCAGTTCATTCAGCAGAATACATTCCAGTGTCATCCACTCGTCTCCATGCCCATCTCTACTGGTCTATTCCAACCACTACCATCGTCCGTTGCTGGGGCAACAAAATCATCTCTTAACCAACCCCCAGCTTTCTCTCTACATCTTAACAACCTCTTCTCCACACAGCAGACAAAGAGATCTTTCAAGGTATAAATCAGATCAAGTCCTTCCTTTACTTGAAGCCTTTCAATGACTTCCCATTAAAGAAAACCTGACTCCTCACATGACCTACAAGGCCCTGCATGATATGATCTGCCCCCGCCCCCGCCTCACTGGCACTGCTCTCTTTTTGCTCAACTCACAACAGCCAAACTGGACTTATTAGGCCTCAGGGCATTCGCATTTGCTGTTCATGCTTCTTGGAGCACTGCTCCATGACTCCTAGCAAGGCTGCATTCAAGCCTCAATGCCTAAAGCTAAAAATGTCACCCCTCAAGGAGCCTTCCCTCACCACCCTGACTATAGCAGTGTCCCCCACTCACTTCCAGCCACAATCTTTTGCACTTCCCTGTCTTATTAGAGCATGTACCACTTTCATAAACCATCTGGCTCATGTATGTGTTTGTTTGTTGCCTAATTGGCCACCCCCTGCTCCATGAGAGCAGGGTTCTTGTCTCTCTCATCCAATGTTACATTCCCATTGGCTAACACAGCACCTGGTGTTCGTTGAACAAATGAATAAACTTGCAAAGCTTCAGTTTTAACATCTGTCAAGTGGGGATAACAATATGTAGTGCTTATCTCACATGTTTGTTGGGAGAATTACATGACACAATGAATGTAGGTGCTTAGTCTGGTCCTGGTGTTTCATAAACACTCTAATGTGAGCTAGTGTTTTTATTAATACATAATTTGGTTGAGGTCCCACAGTGAGTGGCAAAGCTGGACCCTGAGCTGAGGCCTCTGACCCCAGATCCTTTGCTCATTCCAGTGTGTGATGCCACCTCTTGGGGTTGCAGGGTAGGTAGGCTTGGGGAACAGAGTGAGCAGGGTCAGGACTAGCCTCCTCAGGCATGTGAGGGAACAATGACAAGTAAAACTGCTTTAGTAGCTTTAGGTCATATTGGAGGGCCCTGAAAGCCAGACAAGAATGTTTCAGCTTGGCTCTTCAGAGTAATAAGGCTTAGCCATTAAATGTTTTTGAGCAGGAGTGTAATGTGATGATTGTTTTAGAAGGGCCGTCTGGCAGATTAATCACTATAGAGTTACACCGTTCAATCAGGCGTCTAGTTAGTCTAAATTGTTGGTCTCTAGACTGCCTGGAAACAACCAGATAATTGTGAAATCCTTTGTTTTGGCTGCTCACCTCAGACATTTAAATCAGCCCACTACCAGCTGTCCCCTCCACTTTACGGGGAGATTACACGCTCTATGGGTGGTAAATCCTTGAGGAGTGCCTACTTAGTTTGTATACTCAGCTCTGAACTGCAGGGTGATTCCAAACTCATTCCAAAGGGTTGCCAATGTGTGTTGTTTCTTCATGAGCTCTAAGTGGCTCCTGATTTTTGATAGTTATAATTTTACTTTATAGCTACCGGCGGACACGCTTCGAACAAAGAGGTAGCAGAATTTGGCATGTTAGATTTAGCAGCTACATATGTAAATCTTTCTCCTAGTGATGTCTGCCTCACAGGGTTATGGGGAGGGCGCTCACATAATAGGCCGAGGGTCCATAAATGTTTGCTCCTTTGTTTATATGGCAACCCAGGGTGCTGAACATTTGTATGCAGAGTGAATTGGGCACAGGAAGGATAGGGACCAGAGATCCTGTGACCTTTGGAAAAGAGCGGGAGAGAAGCTGTGAGGGATGTTTTCAGGAGCCGAATGACAGGATGTAGTGATTGGCACTCAATAGGACTCAACATGACCTGCACTAATCTTGGGTCTTCTTGCTCCCTGTTCCTGCTCCATTTCTTGACATTAAGGCCACACAGGAAGATCCAGGGAAAGGGGCTGTGGGCCTGGGGATCTCTACGATGTGTCCAGAGATTTGTGTGCATGAGGAGGCTGCAGCCATACATGAGGGGAGGAGTGAAGTCAGACTGAGGCTGGAGGAAAGCCCCCCTTTCCCAAAGCTGGGCTCCGCAGGCAGCCCTCCCCTCGCTGCTTGCTTAGGGCAGCCTCCTGTGTCCTGCAGGTGAGAAAGGCACTGGGGGAGGGCAGCAAGAATGCAACAGAGGTTGGTATGTAGCAGTGACCTTAATTCATTGCACCCTTATCCCTAAAATTACCTTCACTTCCAACTATATCCCTGCTTTATTTCTTTTTAAATGTTTTTCCATAAAACTGTTTTTTATATAGTTTTGGCAGAAGGGCACCCTCGCTGCAGACTTGGAGCTGAGTACTGATTAATTCTATCCCAGTTCCTTACCCTGCCCGGCTCCCCAGGGTGAAGAGGGGAAGGAGGTGATTCAGACCCTGCAGAGGAGGCCCAGGCTTCTCTGTATAATATGATCTAATGAGCCAGCATCTGCAAGGCCCTAGCTCTTCTCCCTTGTAATGTATCCAGCTTTCCAACCCCAGCGTGGTGCCACTGCAGGAAAACATGTCATTTAGAACTCCTCTTTGCTCCATTTGAGCAATGCACAGGCCACCAAAATGTTTTTATGCATCAAGGTGTCCAGAACTGGAAAGCTCCAGAAAAACTTGAGGTATGGAGGCTGTGTGTGTGTGTTTCTAATTTCACACACTACATACAGCAGGGAACAAATAGACAAATTCCCTACTGTATGGAGCTAACATTCTAGTTGGGAGAGATGGTCAGTAAACAAACAAACGTCTTATGGTGATAAATGCTACAAAAAAAAAAGAAAAAAGCAAGGTCAGAGAATGGGGAGTGATAGAAATAGGGTGTTTTTTTAATAGGGTGTGCTAAAAGGGTTTCTGATGACATGACCTTTGAGCAAAGATATGGAGTAAAGCAAGAGAGTGAACCATGTGGCTAGCTGGAGGAAGATTATTTCAGCAAGTGCCAAGGTCATTAAGCAGAAGCTTTCATCGTTTGTTAGAGGAGTGGCTAGGAGACCAGTGGGCCTGGAATAGTATTTGGAGAAGGGTCAAGTGGGAGAATGTTAGAATGTGAAGTCAGAACAATAGCCAAGGACTCCATCATGTAGGGTCCATGGCAAGGCATTTGTATTTTACTCTTGAGTGAAATGGGGAGTCACTGGAGGGTTTTGAGAAGAGGCATGAGATGATCTGACTTAAATTTTAAGAATACTCCAGCTACTGTTTACTGTTCAAGAAAAAAACTGTAGGGGAGCAAAGGTAGAAGCATGGAAACAAGTTAGGGGGCTTTTAAAATATTCCAGGTGAGAGATGATGGTGACTTGGACCACAATGTGATGGGCAGAGCCAGGGAGAAGTGATTAGATCTTTCAGAAAAGATATATTCACTGGGTATAGAAATCTAGGTTGAAGTATAGTTGTTTTGTTTTTGTTTTTTGTTTCAGCATTTTAAAGATTGTTTCCCAGTTTGCATGGTTTCTGACAAGAAGTCTATGATTTTTATCTTTGTTTTTATGTAAGTAATGTGCTTTTTCCCTCTGGCTGCTTTTAAGATTTTCAATTCATCCCTGATTTTCAACAATTTGATTTTGATGTGCTTTTGTCTAGTTTTCTTTGTGCTTATTCTAATTCAGGCTTATTGAACTTCTTTAATCTGTGTGTTTATAAATTTTATCAACTTTGGAGAATTTCTGACCATTTTCTTCAAATACTGTTATCCCCACAATCTCTTTTTGGACTTCAATTACACATATGTTAGACCACCTGATATTATCTCACAGGTAACTAAGGCTCTTAGCTTTGCTTTGTTTTTCAGTCTTTTTCTCCTCACTGTGCTTTATTTTGGATAGTTGCTATTGATGTGTGTTAAAGTTCAGTCTTTTTTTCCTGCAGTGTCTAATCTACTGTTAATCCTAACTAGCAAAATTTTCATTTCAGACATTGTCTTTTATTGCTAGAAGTTGCATTTAGTTCTTTTTTATTCTATTTCTCTCCTCATTATATTCTTCTTTTCCTTTATGTCCCTGAGCATATTTAACATATTTATAACAGCTGTTTAAATGTCTTTGTTGTTAATTTCCCTGTCTTTAGAATTTCTGGGTCTGTTTCTGTTGATTGATTTCTTTTTCCTCCTGTTTGTGGATTATTTCTTCCTGCTCCTTTACATGTCTGATCATTTTTTACTAGAGACATTGTGAATTTTATTCTTGATGCTTATGTTGTAGTCCATCAAAAAGGGTTGCACTTTGTCCTGGCAGACAGTTAAGTTACTTATAAATATGTTTGATCTTTTCCAGGTTTGCATTTAAGCGTTTTAAAGACAGATCTAAAGGAGCCTTTTCTCGAGGACTAGTTTAGCCACACTGTTAAGGCATAACCTTTATGGGGCCTCTACTGAATGCCTTGTGTATTTAGTAAAACCTTGGAACCCTGGCAGCTGGGAACTCAGGTGATTTCTGGGTCTGTGAAAGCTCTGGGAATTGTTTGGCTTATATTAATAGCTCTGGCAAATGTTCTTTCCTGGAGGTTGTTTTTAACTTGGTCTTGAGGAGTTTCACCCTGTACCTGCACGGATTGTTATTCAGTGAAAGATTCAAGGGAACTCCTATGCAAATTTCTGGAGCTCTTTCCCGTGGTGGTTTCTTCCTCACTGCCCTGCAAGTACTGCCTTTGTTTTAGCTGCCTTGTCCTCCTTGAACTTCAGTCTCTGTCTCCTCAATTCAGCCAGACTTCTGGGCTCTGTTTGGATTCCCCCCTCACTCTAATGTGGTCTGAAAATTGCCTCTAGGCAGAAAACCAGGGCAATAAAAGGTCTCACCGTGTTTTTTTCCCCTTCTCTCAGGGATCATAATTCCATACTATCTGTTTCCCAGTATCTGAAAATAATTGTTTTGTAGATTTTTTTCCAGTTTCCTAGTTGTTTCTGGTGGGAAAGAAGTGGGATCCAGCTGCTCCCTCGTGGCCTGAAGCAAAAGTCAGTGGTTGGAGTCTGGATATGTTTTGAAGGTAGATTTACTAATAGATCAGATATAGGGTGTGAGAGAAAGAAAAGAGTAAAGAAGGACTCTAAGACTTTGACTT
>NW_017731598.1:1650400-1674136 GCF_001890085.2 Hipposideros armiger
TGTCTAGACTGTGGCTGTTCGTTCACATTTAAGAATTAAAAACAGAAAATCTGACTGGAAACTCAGTGTGCATAGGTAGGACTTGTAGATGAAGCTTCTCTGTAGGTCAGTGGGGGAGCCATTGTCTATGTGGTGTTTCCTGGGGTTCTTTGGGGGCATTTCATGTCCTTCCCCTCCTTAGCTGTCACCCTCTCTGAGCTGCACCTACCTCCATCATTACCACTCTTTCACCTGCTGTCCACCTTCCAGAAGCATGTTGAAATTCTTCATCCACTGGAAACCTCCCTCCCCGTTCTTGGTGTTGCTGATTTACACCTTTATAGCGCTGTACCATCGTTTTAATAGGGCCTTACAGGGAGAGCAGATAAATTCAGGTGATTAGATGATCATCTTGAACCAGAAGTCTCCCAGCCTTTTAAAAACCTGAGGACCACTTTAAATGCTAGAGATATTTTTAAAGAACCCACATGATAGAAGTTACATCTACTTTCAGAATCCATTAGTAGGGAAAATACATATTGATATAAAGTCCTTTGAATTAATTCAATACCACTTTTAAATGCATTAATGGTTTTACTCTTACATATATTTGGAAACTAATAGGATGAGCATGTAGGAGAAAGTTATTATGTCTGAGAACAATACTCAGTGAACAAATAGATTCAGACACCCTTGCAATAATTGCGGAGTCGTAGGAGCCCAAGCCAGACAAATGGGCCCCACAGCTCTGTTCTAGGAAGCCACTGGAAGTGTTTTGGATGGGGGAGGGGCTGTTCCTGGGGCACTTAAGTGTTGCTTCATTTACAGCTTTTCCCTATCCACAGTGGTCTCTTTCGTTGGGAGATTAATGTGGGGTGGGTTCACCCCCAAGAGAGCATGTAGAGAATGCCAGCTGGCCTCCTGAGCAAAATTATTTACCCAAATCAAAAAAAAGAAGCTTAGTGAGATTTAGTCTGGGATTTTTATTCTACCACCTTCCTCGTCTCCATCCTTCCTTATCCCCTATATTTAGAAATTCTGTCCCTTGTTCTCTAACAGTGCAAATGGTCAACATTTCCAAGCCCTATGCAAAACGCTTTACACACTTTATCTCATTGACTCCTCGCCACTATCCTGTCAAAGCAGGTACAATTCATGTCCTCACTTTACAGATGAGGAAACGGAGGCAAAGAGAATTAAAGGGCTTTCTCAGATCAAAGAGCTAGTGAGTGACAGAACTGAGACTCTAACCCAGGTGTCCCTGTCTCCTCTGCCATTCTACCCACAACCTCACACCCTTCCCATTGGCAAACTTGGTGCTGCCTGAATGAGGAATTTAGAGACATAAAAGGCCCTTAAATGACTGAGTTAGGGAAGGACATCCAGCTGTATCCAGACCTCCCAGAGGGTCCATCCTCTGACAGTAGCCTCCTGGGTTTCCTCCAGGCTTCTACAAACTGGCCCTAGACACCCCAAGCCTGAGTGTAGCTAACACTCTTCTTGCTGCACTCTCAGCTCTAGTCAAACAAGACATGGTGTAGTGTACCTCTGGGTCTTTACCACAACACGTCTCTGCCCAGAACACCCTCTCCTGTCCTCTTCCCTTCACTTACCCAAAATCCCCATAGCCTTCAAAGGCCTCTTCCTCTGCAGAGCCCACCCTAATAATTCAGGCTACACTGATGCTCCTTCTTTTAGCTGCTGCCAATGATGATCTGACCACACATGTATTACTTCCCTCCCCGCCAGACTGTTAGACCCTGCCTTTAAAAAATAATGACAAAATGAATAGTTTTTAATTCATTAAAATAATATACACGGTCTGACAATTAAGTTTGAGAACTTGTTGCAAGGATGTTGCTACCGTTTTTTGATATCAGAGGGATTATTCACTATGAATTTGTACCAGCTGGACAAACAGTTAATCAATTTTATTATTTGGAAGTGCTGGAAAGGCTGCATGAAAAAGACGAAAATGATCTGAACTTTTCACCAACAATTCATGGCTCTTGCATCATGACAATGCACCAGCTCACACGGCACTGTCTGTGAGGGAGTTTTTAGCCAGTAAACAAATAACTGTATTGGAACACCCTCCCTACTCACCTGATCTGTCCCCCAGTGATTTCTTTATCTGAAGATAAAGGAAATATTGAAAGGAAGATATTTTGATAACATTCAGGACATCAAGGGTAATACAACAACAGCTCTGATGGCCATTCCAGAAAGAGTTGCAAAATTGCTTTGAAGGGTGGACTAGGCGTGGGCGTCGGTGCATAGCTTCCCAAGGGGAAGACTTCGAAGGTGGCCATAGTGGTATTCAGCAATAAGGTATGTAGCAATTTGTCTAGGATGAGTTCGCAAACTTAATTGTCAGACCTTGTGTGCTCATTATAGAACGTTCGAAAGAGAGAGAAGCACAAAGAAATGAGAGAAAATAAATCCCCATATTTCCACCACTACAACAGAATTACGGAGATATGCCTTTGGGTCTTTTTTCTGGACAAAAATTTGGGGTCTTACTTTTCATGTATTGATGTGTAATGTAGAAATAAGCCTTTTAAACCATCCCTGTTGTTGGAAGCACAGTATTCCTTGGAGAAGATGTGCCATAGTTTGTCAGAAGCACGACTGCATCCCCCACAGGACCTGGCCCACAGACCCCCCCTCGCCCCCCGCCCCAGGAGGGCCCTGGTGAAGACCATGTGAGTAATTGGGTCATATGGGGGATGAAAAGGAGGTGGGTTATGTTTGGTGCGTGGTATGTGTTAGCTACAGGGGGGATGTTTAGGAGGCTGGAAAACTAGAGTGCTCATGCTGAGCCCACATCTGCCAACAAAGGGCATTTAAAACAAATCCCATGAAATTTCAGCTTTTGCAATCTATGGCTTACTCAGATAGGAAAGAACACAGAACTGATGTATTTTAGTGAGAACACTGGGAACAATGGTGCTAGCCATCTCTAGGGGTTTAGAAGAGAAGGCCGCCCCCAGCTGCCGTTCTCAGTAAGTAAGCATCCCTGTCATTTAGAGCCAACGCAGTGGAGGCCCCAACAGAGGTGCCAGGGCTTCCCCGAAGGGCAGCCTGAGACTTTACCAAGAACTGATACGATGAGAATTCCTTTGGCCTAACTTGCCCCTGAGAAACCATGTATGTGTGTTAAAGGGATGGTGTGGGAGGCCGAGGCAGTGCAAGGGGAGTGCTGGCATGTCTGTGTGTCTGTCGTCAGGGTAGAGGTCAGTTTCTGCTTTCTTCTGAGACAGTAGAGTCAGTCCAAAAGGAGAGGTGAAATTGGTGGTGGTGTTTCTAGAATGTTGATTGGCTTTTCACTGCCACCAAGAACTGAGTGAGGGACGATAGGCCCTGGGAACGCGGCACCACCTCTGGGGGGGCAGAGGGTCTAATTCCGGAGTAGTGATGGGACATTGTCCTAGCTCCTCGGTGGCAAGAATCCCTGCCCTCCTGCCATCAGTGGCTGAAGCAACTATGAGAACTGAAGCTTGGTAGATGATGCTTCACTCTTAGGCAGAGAGATGGGAAACAAGAGGCTTTAAAGATGTTACACATCCTTTTACAGACCTCCAGAATCACAGCAGTAGGGAAGAGAAGGAGTGACTGACCCATCCCCAGCCCTAACTTGCTGGCCCAGCTCCCAGAAGACGAGTCCATGGCAGCATCCACAGCCTCATGACCATGCTGATCCTCTCTGTTCTTTTTCCCCAAAGAGCCCATAGAGCACATGCCTAGGAGAATACACCCCATCGCTTTCTGGGGTGCCTTTCTGGCCACAGGGCAGGAGCTCCTTGTGGGACAGCTGAGTTTCCAATGGGTTTCTGCTTGGAAATCCCTGGACATAGTGTTGTCGGAGATCAGAGACCCGTAAGGGGAGGGTCAGCCACTGTGGGGTCACCGACCCAAATTCTGATACCCTCCCCCACTTTCTTGCCTTAGTCCATGCCTTTCGGAGCCTCAGGTTGTGCATCTGAAAACAGGATAATAGCACCCACCTCATAGATGGTTGGGAGGAAAGGTAAACTGTGTATGAAAATGATCTTTAAAACCATAAAACCTATAGAAGGCTAGCAAGGAAAGCAACACAGTGTAGTGATTAGAGCTAAAAAAAAAAATTGTCATCTGTGCTTATTGTGGTAGGGTTGTTGCTCTTTGTTGCAGTGGTGGTGGTAACGGTGGTTGTGACAGGGACTGTGATATAATGCTCAGGCAGCTCTCTTTTTTGCAGTTACATTGACACACCTGCTCAAGTCCCCACATCAAATAATTCCTTTAAAAATATCACATCCACATGTCGCTGTGTAGACTGACCCATGTTTTCACCCACCCAGGAATATAAAGTGTTTTCACTAGCCAGCGCTGAAAGCCTGTAAGCTTTTCTGTGTCTTTTCTGGCTGGTCTCTGTGGCATGCACTGGCTGCCCGCACACGTGAATTCTTTGCAGGCAGCAGAAGCATGGGCACCTTCACCTGGCTTTGGTACTCTCATCTCACATGCTGTCCCCGCTGAGGACCTGTGCGGCAGTGGTTTCTCTGATAAAACAAGAATCTATGCAGTGTGGCCGGGGTCCAGCTGAAACTTCTCTTAGGCCCCAGAAAGCTCAACCCAGCTGCAAGACCCCAGAACAAACCCAGGATGGCTGGCACCCACTTCCAGGAAACCCTCCCCCTGGGAACTTGCAGGAAGGGAGCAGGAAGGGAGGATGGGCGCAGAGACACTTGACAGTTTATGAAGGCATGAGTCTAGACTGCAATAGTCCCCCTTATCCTTGGGGGATATATTCCAAGACTCCCAGTGGATGCCTGAAATGGCGGATGGTACCAAACCCTATATATGCTATGTTTTTTCCTGTACATACACACCTTTCATTTAAAGAAAGCACTTTACTGCTACTCTTTGGTATATCTGGCTTCTGGGTTTTTTTGTTGTTGTTGTTTTTTTTAGCTGAGCCATCCTGCTACCTATTGGCAGCTCAGTGGCTGCTCAGCTCGGGCTGGACTCGAACCGCTGTTGCTCACTCTTTGGTATATCTGAATTGACAGCATCACTACTATTGCACTTTGGAGCCATTGTTAAGTAAAATACAAGCACTGTGCTACCACAACAGTCAACCTGATAATGGAGATGGCTATTAAGTGACTAATGGATGGGTAGTGTATAGAGCCTGGATATGCTGGACAAAGGGGTCATTCATGTCCTGGGCAGGATGCAGAGGGACAGTGTGAGATTTCATCATGCTACTCAGAATGGCATGCAATTTAAAACTTAGAAATTGTTTACTTCTGGAATTTTTCATTTAATACCGAGGATGCCAAAAAAATGTATACACATGACTTGTAGTCATCTTTTGTTATTGGTATATCCTGAGTATTACAATTTTAATAGTTTTTTCCTTTCTTAAAATGTGTATACATTTTGTTGGCACTCTCTGTATTTTCAGATGGCGGTTGACTGCGGGTAACTGAAATGACTGCGGTAACTGAAATTGCTGAAAGTAAAGTCTTAAATATGGGTGGACTACTGAAATTTTTAAAAACTAAAACTCCTTCTTATTCTGTTTATTGAGCACCTAGTAAATACCCAGTATTGTGTTGGATCTGAGTGAGACTAGAACTGTGACTCATTTGCAAAGACACCAGTCCTTGGGCTATGCATATTCAGGAAAGCTTGTGAGAAGCAGTTAGCTTCTGTGCAATCCCCCTGTGTTCCAGGAAGACTAGGCTCCACCCCTGGACCCCAAGCGCAGTTTGGGGGTGAGGAGAGCTGGCATCAAAGAGAGCCTGAAGGGAGGCGTCCCATGAGAACCACAGGGCCTGAGTGTGTGCATGGGGCAGGAGGAACGCAGCAGGCCTGACAGAAGCAGCTGGCTCCTTGGCTACCCCCATCTCGCCTGGGAGGTTATTGCTCTGGGTATAAACAGCCCCCTGCAGTTAGCAGGATAAATATAAACACAGCCTCCTGATCAAGGCTCAGAAACTAAGCTTTGCATCTGAGCTCCCTGCTGCCACCGCTGCAGTAGAATGGAATGAACAAGGTGCAGCCATGCCGGGCTTCTGCGTCCGAGCAAACAGGCTGTATTAGACATCTCAGGCTGCCATAACGAAGTGCCGCAGGCCGGGTAGCTTCTTTTCTCACAGTTCTGGAGGCCAGAAGTCCAAGATCAAGGTGTCAGCAGGGTTGGTGTGTTTTGAGGCCTCCCTCCTTGATGTGTAGGTGGCTGTCTTCTCCTGTGGATTGTGTGACCTCATTTTAACTTAATTACCTTTTCAAAGGCCCTGTAAACAAATACAGTCACTTCTGAGGTACTAGAGGGTTAGGGCTTCAGCGTATGAATCTGTGGGAACAAGAGGTTGTGAGGTCATCCCCTGCCTTCAGAAAGAAACATGTCAGAACCTCTCTGAGTGAAGGAGAGTCAGTGTGCATTTCAAAGACCACCTTAGAGTAAGAGATGCCATATAGTTGGTGGAACTACTGTGACTTGAAGATTTCTGGAAATTGCTGTTGCTTATTACATATGGCTAAAAGCCAGCTTCCACAAAGGATTAGAATAAATTTGAGTGACAAAACCAGAATAAGTTGAACTGTAAGCTCTAAGAGGACAGGGCTGTGTCCTAGCACAGTGCTTGCACATAGCAGCAGGTGTTCCACAGATCTTGTGGACAGGAGAAAGAAGACAAGGGAAGGGGGAGGGAGGGATGGCAGAAGCTAAAAAATAATTGAAAATTGATGAGAAATATACCAATTGCTGGGACACGGTCCTACAGAAATTAATCACTACATTGGCTCTGAGCTTCCACTGTGCAGGCAAATTGGGCACTCAGCATTCCAGAAAAGAAAGCAAGGGCACAAGTGCCCCTGGGAAACCAACGCGTCACATCCTGAATTCAAGGAGAAACCAATTTCATGCATCTTTAAATAAGGGACATGGACAATGATATTTTTTCTTTGGTTTTGCAGAAGACACAGACATCATCTTCAAAAAGGGGATTCTACCATCCCTTCCTAACGGTTAAAAGTGAAACATTAAATCATAGTGAAAGCATTTCTGTGGGGGGCAAGGATAACATGGTCCACAGTTGCTATTTTCTGATGACCTGACTTACTATAGAGATGATATTTACAGTCCCTACAAGAAGGGACTTACCAGAGTCTCCAGGGTTTCTAGAGATCCCGTGCTCTCCCGTTTCCCAGGCCAGACAGTAAGCCCCGAAGTACAGTGAACATACCTCATGGCTAGCACCTAGTAGGTACTTCATCATATTACAAAAGCGAGTGACCAGGTGAGTGTACATATGAGTGAGGGGCTATGATCTGAATGTTTATGTCCCCCCTGCCAAAATTCGTATGTTGAGACCCAATGCTAAAGGTGATGGTACTAGGAGGTGAAGCCTTTGGGAGGTGATCAGGTCATGAGAGCAGAGACCTCTCAGGAATGGGTTTAGTGCCCTTATAAAAAGGCCCCAGAGAGATCCCTCACCCCTCCCACCATGTGAAGTTACAGAGAAAAGGCTTTGTGTATGAACCAGGAAGGGAGCTCTCACCAGACTCCAAATCTGCTGGTGACTTGCTCTTAGACTTTGCAGTCTCCAGAACTGTGAGAAGTAAATTTCTGTTGTTTATAAGCCACCCAGTGTATGGTATTCTGTTACAGCAGCCCGAACAGACTAAGACAGGAAGGGAATGCCTTAAAAGCAAGATCTGACACTGGACATGCTGTTATGAAATTTTGGACCATCGTTTTTATTTTCTCCAAGATAGAGGTTTGCCCAGCTAGGCCTTCTCCTTTCTCTGCCCTTTGTAGGATATGTAACCTTAATAATGAGCATATTTACTGGGTATTTACGCTGCCAAGCACTTTGCTGAGTACAGGAGCCGTCCCCTCTAAGCCTCACAGGCACTCTGTGAGGTAATACTGTCTCCATTTGCTAGACAAGGACATGGAGTTGTGACAAGTGCTCTGAATGAGTGGTGGGGACCAGATACAACCCGAATCTCCGACTCCAGGACCTGGGATTTTAACGACCATATCCTGATACCTGGGCAAGTTATTCAACCTTTCTGTCTTAGTCCATTTGGGCTGCTGTAACAAATATACCAATAAGCTGAGTGGCTTAAACATTTACTTCTCACAGTTTTGGAGGTGGGGAAGTCCAAGGTCAAGATGCCAGCAGATTCAGTGTCTGGTGAGAGCCGTGTTCCTGATTTCCAGATGGCTGCCTTCTCACTGTGTCCTCACATGGTGGAAAGAGAACAAGAGAGCTCTCTGGGTCCCTTTTATAAGGGCACTAATCCCATTCATAAGGGCTCCACCCTCATGACCTAATAACCTCTCAAAGACCCCCCTCCTAGTGCCATCACCTTGGGGGTTACAATTTCAAAATAAATTTTGGAGGAACACAAACATACAGTCCATGGCACTCCCTGAGGTTAAGTAAGCGAAGCACCTGTGTTGACCCTGAGCCTTGCCAGGTGTGGGTGTAAGTTTAGCCTTCCCCAGTAAGCTGGGTCAAAGGCAGTCTCACTAGCTGTATCCATTTCTTCCCCTCTCAACATCTTCTACAGGCCCCTGCAGGCTGGCATCCATGAGGCTGTGCCCCCTTCCTTCATGACTAGAGCCAGCTTCCTCCTTGTTGCCAACCCCCAGGGGAAGTGTTAGGTTTCTATCTTACTAGATCCTTCTAGAAGTTTCCTTGCCCTCTCATTCCTACTTCGCAAACCACTTGCTTCCTCTGGCTTCGGTAAGTTTGTTCTCTGCTGCTTTTGTGCCCTACCTTTGGCCTCCCTTCCGTAGTCCCTTTCTGCTACCACCCTGCTTTGGGCCACCCCCACCTGCCTGATGCCACAGCCTCCCAATTGGACTCCTTGATCCTACCACTGCAGGCTGTCCTCAACAGAGCAGCCAGAGAAACTGGCTTTTTTTTTCTTTTTAAATAATTATTAGTGTCATGTAAAATTTTAATAGGTAAATATTGATCATGTACACACTGTATGCAAAATACAAACTGATATGCTCTCAAGTATTTCCTTTGTTATAATTGAAAGATGTCAGATTTGAGAGATGAGATTGAGAGATAGGAGGCAACAAATTTTGGGGCAGACTCAAAGCTGCATTACTTCCCATGGATTCAATTTCATTGCCTATAAAATGGGGACATCTTTCCTGAGTCATAATGATGAGCAACTGTGATAAGACATAAAAACTTGCCCTATACACTGTCCAGAGCTATTTCAAATGTTAATGGTTGTTCTTATACTCTTAATTCCTTCTAAAATGGCATGAGAGTCTGCTGATAGAGAAAAAGGACAGTTATCAGTTATATTCAACACCTCCATTGTCCTTTGAAATCTACTTGTATCATTTATAATATTTCTTCCTCTTTTTATAAAACCACTGGTTTATCTGTTTATCTCTAATTCTCATTTAAAATGAGAGTGATAGGTTTTCCCATATTCTGGGCATTTGTCTAACTTAAACTGCCCTGAGAGTGTCCATGAGAGAGCTGCTGCCTAATCTCTTTGTCCAGTATGTTATTTCTTTTTCCCTCTTCTCTTGTTCTCCAGCTGCTCCGCCTCAGGTCCTTTGCTCTGGCTGTTGACTGGCCTGAAACACTCTTACCCCAGATGTCACCTCCTTCCTGTCCTTCATCAAATGTTACTTCCTTACGAGGCCTGCCCTGACGTACCCCACTGACTACCACAGCCTGCTTCCTTGCATCCCACAGCACACCCCAGCCATGTAGCCAACTCTGTTTGTTTTTCTTCTTTTCATAGCACTTACCACTTTCCAACATACCACATAATTTACTTGTGTATTATGTTTGTAGTTTATTACCCATCTCCCATGATGAAATGCCAGCCTCATGAGACAGGAAACTATATCTGTTTGGATCACTGATGTATCTCTAGGGCTTAGCACAGTGCCTGGCACATAGTAGGTCCTCAGTAAATATTTTTGAGTGAATGAAAACATCCTCACAGGCTCTTCTTCTACCGTTTAAATGCTGGAATTCCCCAAAGGCCCTTGTTCTCATACTGTATATGTTCCCTGAGAAGTCTTATCCATATGACCCCTGAATCCTCACCCCAACACAGACTTCCCGGGCCCTCCCCCACCACCTCCACCTTCTTGGCTAAGCATCTTTACTAGTCAGCCAGCAGCACCTCCTCTGGGAAGCCTTCCCAGGCCTCTTCTCTTGTTTCCTGGTATCCCACAACATCATCCATGCTCTCATTTCCATAGGGAGAGCAAGGTCATTCTATTGAGAGCAAGGGCCTTATCTTATTCATTTTTATTTGTAAATTTAAAAAAAACCCAATGCTTGTTGAGGGCAAGCTATGGTTTCAAAAGTAGTAGCTACCCTGTTTGAACCACTGGAAATGTGAAATATTTATAAAAGCATATGGAAGAAAATTAAAATAAAAATCACCCATATTTTCACAACCTTGAGGCGTGCTCCACCTATGGAATTAAATGCATGTGTGTCTGCACACGCATGCACAGATATAGCCAAACAAATTGGAAGACATGAAAGGAATTTCTTTAAAAACAAATAATGAGTGGCATCCTATAAAATGCTGTGATGGGATACTGAGTGAAAAACCATTTTGAGAAGACAAAAGCAGCCCCTCAGAGCAAGGAACTAACAACTGGCCTGGCACTTACAGCTAGGCGGGGGTGCGCTGATGTTTAACATAAGCCATTTCACAGGACAGCTACATCAGACAAAGCCACTTTATGACCACAATGGAATGAGATGAAAACAAGACCACTCACCCATAATCATCTCTGAACACAGACCAAATAAGAACACCATCCAAACCACAAAAATGACCGAACACCTCCCCTCTGGTTAATATGAGCAACTGCTGCTTCACCCATCACAGCTTTGCCCTTGCTCCATTATTCCCATCTTCGCAGCAAGAATTATCTTGATACGCAACACGAGAATTATCCCTGATTCCTGGCAGCATCCAATCCAGAGCAGAGCCTTGCTTCTTCATTGAGCCCTCCCCAAAATCACCTAACCAAGCCCAAATCCAAAATAGGTCCTTTCTGCTACCCACCGACTTAGATCCCCCACAGGTCCCCAGGGTACAGAGTCTCCTTTGTCGCAATGAGTTGGCACACTCAATTTTGTTCAGCTGTGGGTGTGTTCCTGGTGGCCTTTGGCTGCAGGGCATGAACACCATACATCGCCCTATTCCTTCCCCAGCTCCATGCCTGGCATGTAGCAGGTCTCAAGAACATGTTAGATGAGTTAACGAAAACTAAGATGGAAACCATGTTTCTATTACAGAAACATGTCTGCTGACCACTCGAAAAATGCCAGTTCTGTCAGGAATTTAGCACTTATATTATAGAGGGCGAGAGGCCATCTAAGACATGGGTTGTGTCCTTATTGAAAAGACAACACAGAAAAACTCAGAGGGTTAAATAGTGCTCTGGGACAGCAGTCACCAGTACAGGGACCGTCACAGGCTGCACATAGCTAAGTGCCTGATGGGCTGAAAGAGCTGCCAGCTGATGAACTGGATGTGTATAGGTGCAGAGAAAAGGATCTAAGCGGTCACAGACTGAAAGGTGCGGAATGGTGGGTGCATAGGCATGGAGGAGAGAACATTCCTGATACATTTGCAGGACACTCAGTTCTGTGCAGGCTGGGGCTCTGCATGCCTTGCTCCCCTCGTACCCCCACAGTGCCTGACACAGAGCAGACCTTCGGTAAACACCTGGCAAATGAATATGTGTGTGTGAATAAGTCACGGAGGGAACACGAGGTCCTGAACAAGAAGGTTCAAAGAGAGGAGGTGACGCTAGAAAAGTGGGTCAGGGCCTTGAATGCTGGTCTAAGAAACACTAGATCCTTTTGTCAGTTAAGGGCGTGGCGTGGCTCGGCGAAGCACAGCTCCGGTATGATGATCTGGGACAATGTGCAGAACGGAACTGCAGGAGACAGAACCCAGGGAGTCTGGGTCCCAGGGCATCAGAGCCTCTCTGTGTGAAGAGGGGGAGGGCTAAAGGCAAGGTGATGAGTGGAAGGAAGCGGGGCCTGGAGTAGGGCAGACCTGATGGGGATCCTGGTTGTGCCATTTTCTGTGACCTTGGACAAGGTCCTTGACACCGCTGAGCCCCAGCCTCTATCTCCTGTCGCTCGGAAACTGGTGCCCTCACGCCACAGACACAGGGCAGGTATTTTGGTCAAATCTCTGGCCTGGTACAATTGTTTGCCTGTTTCAGAGCAAAATCACAATTGCATTCTCTGAACCAAAGGCTGAATCAGACCTCAGCAAGTGGAATGGAAAGAGAGGTGTGGGTGGGGTTTGGACCTGCGTGCTGGGGGTGTTAATTTACTCCTTACTTTTCTGAGCCTTGGTTTCCTAACCTGAATAATGACCATGACTCCCCACCGTCCAGGAGTTGCACTGGAAATACCCCTGTGAAAGCACCAGCAGAGTGCCGGGCATGAGCTGGGGGCTCCCTAAAGTCAGCCCCTCCATCTCTCACTCCCTGTGAGCCAGGGGTCAACCTCCTTTCCCTGTAGGTGGCTCAGAGCAGCATGTGCAGTGGGAACTGGCCCCTACCTGGTTTGGAGGAGGGGCCGCCTCTCACCCGTTAGCCTCTAGGGGCCACAAGTCCAGACCCTCCTGACCCAGCCAGGCCCTAACAGAGACTCTTGGGTTCACTGACCTGTAGGGCAGGGGGCATGTCAGCGGGCGAGCAGGGCTGACATAGGGTGCTGCAGGGACCTCTAGAGTACTTTCCTGGCTGCAGCTTTAAAGTGTGGGTTTGTTTTCATCATGCCTTCTTATCTTTATCTTCCCTCCGGTGCAGCCAACCAGGCCTTCTGTGAGAAGAGGTGGGGGGCGGCGGCAAGCGCTGGGACAGCTCCTTGGATAGATAGATCCAGAACCTGAGGAATGGCCCCCAGGCCTGAGTGAGTTGTCCAGAAGGCTCAGAATTTAACGTCTCAGGCGCTTGGCCCCTTTCCCTACGTCTCTCCTCAGCCTGGGCACAGAGGCCCTCTTTCCATTGGTTGGCGATGAGGGGTGCTTCTCCAGGTGTATAAAACCTGAACCGACTGAGAAGAGTTGGAACTGTCCACGCGACTGCAGGAGTCTTTGCTTTACAGGAACCACCATAGGTTTCCTTTTTAAAACCCTGCTCCCCTATGATAAATAATTCGAGGTAAAATGTGATTCACTTGACCTTGTAATGACGCTTCCAAGCCGAGGTGGATGGACCTGTCTTCTCCCTACAGCCAGGTCTCTCTGCCCTTCTGGGAGGCGACACGTGCCCTACCACAGCTCTATGTGGGGGACCCTGAAGTAGGGGAGCAAGGAACAGGGCCAGGGCAGACATCAGGGCTTTCCTCGTCTCACTGCCCCAACCCCAGGCTCTTGGGGAGGCCTTTGTCCCCTCAGGGACTGTCCCTGCCTTCCCTGGCCTTGGATTCCATTTTCTCCTGCGATTCTGGGCTGAGGCTAGGGCTGTGCTCTTTTTGTGGGGGGTGGGGGGGGGTTGTGATCTCATCCCTGAAAAGGATTAGTCATCAGACAGATAGGGACAGATCTGGAGGGGCGGGGAGGCAGGACGGAGGATGGGCTGTATGTAAATGAGTCATCTTTCAGCCAGCTCCATGGGGCCTGAGCTTGACAGCTGCTCCCCAGGAGAGGTGGTTAATCAGGAGCTACCCGGAGGCAGGAGTAGTTAACTAGCTTTTAATAACTCATTTTGCTGAATGATTTCTGGTGAGGAGAGAAAACCTTAATCCCACAGATGAAGTGCAGAGAAGGGGGAGGTTCAAATCAGCCCCACGGGCGAGGAAAGCAGTGCCATGATTCAAAGCCGATTCTTGGGATTACTTATCCATTGCTCATCATTTACCAAAACTTTCCTAACGTTAAAAATCACCAGCCTGCAGCCTGTGGGGTACAATCTTCTTCTCCAAGCACCCCCTGCCCTCTCAGCCACCCCTATCTGCTCTCCCGCTCTCATCAAACACAGAAGATCATTCCAAAAAGGCCCCCACAGAACAAGCCAAAAGCAAACAGGAAAATGGGGAGGACACACTTTTTCCATGTGTCTTGCTGGCCAATGCCTCTTTGGCCTAAGTCATCAAGCATCCAGTATGAGCCCTGCCCTAAACCTGCTATGGAGTAAAGGAAACCAAGCTCGCAGCCCTCAGGGAGCTGTCAGTCCATCTAGTTTGCAATATAGACAAATCCACAAATGCCGACACATAGAGCAGCCCACAGTATTAACTTTTTCACAACAGTCCCATTTTCCAGTATCCCACCCCATTGCCACACTCAATTTTGGGATTGGAGAAGGTGGTGCCTCCCTCTAGCTGGGCTTCCAGCCCAGCTCAGGGCCCTGAGCCTGAAGCAAGCCCAGAAGGGATGTTGTCACTCACCTGGAACCACTGAGGAAACTGAGGCCCAGGGAGGTGGAAGGACAGCAAGTCAATGGTAGAGTTGGTTCGGTCTTGGGGAGAGCTTCTCCTTGCTGCCAAAATTCCTAGTCATATGAGGCTTGTTTATCGATTACATCAGGTGACACTGTGGTGCACTTCCACTGTGATGCGAGGGCCACGTCTCATCCGCGGTGTGTCCTAATTAAGCTTGCTGCGTTTTGAGCGCTTACCATGTCCTAGGCACTGTAGGAAGCATGTGGGAACCACCTCCTCGTTTACTCCCCACAGCAGCCTTCCAAGTAGGCAGTCATCACGCCATTTTTAGGGGAGAGGTAACATTTCCACGTTGCCCCTCTAGCAAGTGGAGGTGCCCGAGCCTCTGCTCCCATCTCCTGCTCTCAGCTCTCCAAGAAAGGCGGTGTTGGCCCGTCCCACGCTGCAGGAATGGAGCCTTGCTGAGTTTGTCTTCTGCAGCTGGAGGTTTCCAGAGCCTGTCAGTTTCTAGAAGCAGCGCATGTTGCCAGATGCGAGGCTCAGGTGCTGGAGAAGCTCCTAGAGGTGCCAGGTGACGCTCTCACGCCCACAAATCTCCTGTAAGCTCAGCCCAATATGAGGTGGAGAGGAAGTTCTCCCAGCCTTCTTCTTCCACAGGTTTACCCACTCTGTCGGCAAGAGTTACTGCATTATTGTCTGTGGGCTAGGCACCAAGCTGCACCTGGGAACCGGCCATGCTGAACCACCACCACCACCTCCTCCCCCACCCACACACACACACCTGGTCCCAGCGGGGCATGCCTTTCTCAAACCGTGCCTCTACTTCCTCCCTCTCAAAATCTCACCGCCCTGCTAGCCTGAGCACAAATTCCTCTTCCTCTATAAGTCTTTCCCAGTCATTCCTCCAGGAGGACCTCAGCTGATTCTGACCTAAGTTGGTCTGCATGTGCCTGGTCCTTGGGGATGGTTTTAATTTCCCCAAAGTGAATCTGTTGTGTAGCCAGAGTGAAAAACTGCTGCTGGAACCGGAAGCAACCTCCTTCTTTGTCTTCGGAACTCTTGTGCCTTTGACTTTCTCCCTTATCACATCGCGAGTTCCTTCCTCTACTACCAAATCTGGGCTCTGCCATTTGCTTGTTCTGGGATCTGGGCAAGTTATTTAACCTCAGTGTCTTTATCTATTAAATGTGACTGTTTATTAATATTAAAATTGGGGGTGATAATTCCCACTGTCGTTCATTAAATCTAAGACCCCGTCACTTATAAATGCACCATTATTACATGGCATTAAGAATTCAAAATGCTATCAAATAAACTAGGCCAGGTCATTGATTGTAAGATGGATGCATCCTGATTTCAGGGATGTTAACATTCAAGGAAAAGCTGTGACTTAAATGAATGAAACCCAGTGCCTCATAGAGTTGTTGTGAAGATGAAATGCATTGATATACATGTAGTCTTGGCACAGAGCCTGGAAATAGTGAGGGCTCAACACATGTCAGCTATTATTATTCCCTCCACGGTTTCATTCCTCACTGAATGCATTAATGACTTTCCCCAGTTATTCTTCCAGACCCGCCCCTCCCAAAAGGTTCGGGGCTTATCCAGGCTGGTCGATGGTCCTCCCCAGGGAGTGACTTAGATAAGGATGACATGGGCAGCCCTGGGATTCCAGGGCTGGGGCTCATGTCCCAGGGAAGTTTCTCTGGCTCAGGGCTCTCTCAAGTCCAGTCCTCCTCCATGGAGTGTGGCCAGGAGCCTCTCTCTTTCTCCCAGAGAGTCAGTGTCTTGGCTTCAAGCACAGAGCAGCCTGATGGCAGCCCCACCCTCCACCCCACAGCCCACCCACGTCTCCCTCTGGTCCCTGTTTGGAGAGGGAGGGGCCCTGGAAGGCCTGGCTGCTGGTCTGGCCTTGGGGAAGGCCCAGCCTGGTGTAAACTTCAGTCTCTTTGATTATTAAAGTGAGGCTGTTAATCCCTCCTTCAGCCAGTCAGGAAGCATCAGGTGAGAGGGGGATGTTGGGAAAGGCTTCTCAGAGGAGCGACCCAGCAGACAAGTGGGCCCATGGGTAGGATTGCCAGGTTTAGCGAAGGAAAATACAGGACTCCAGTTAAATTTGAATTTCAGACAATCATTTTTTAGTATAAGTTTATCCCAAATGTTACATGGGACATACACTAAAAATAATTTGTTATCTGAAATTCATATTTAACGAGGGGGACCTGTATTTTATCTGGCAACCCTAATAATGTGTCCTTTCCCATCCCTTGCCCACGGACCCCACACCCCAGCTTTCTCACTCTCTCTGATACTTAACTTTCAGCCTTAAGAAGTTCTTAAAATGTTTGCTTAAGTCATTCAGTCAGCAAATAACTATCAATGCCTAATTTATACAAGATTTCCTCATTCACTGTAGAGAGTAGAGAGATTCATAAATCTTTATTAAGGACTTATTAATGTGTGAGGCACTATTCTAAGTGTTTTACATATATTAACTCAATACAAAAAAATATTGAGGTAGGTATATTATTATTTCCATTTTACAGATGAGGAAATTGAGGCACAGACAGGTTAATTAATTAGCTCAAAGATACACAGCTAGGGAGTGGTGGAGCTAGAATTCAAACCTGGGCAGCCTAATTCAAAATAGCCAATATGATGTGGCTGTTACTGGCACAGGGTTTCTAATATCATTATGAAGACAGGCCCCCAAAGATAATTAATACTATAGGTCATCTGTGCATGCTACTCAAAATAAAATTCACTGACCAGCTGCAGTGGAAGCCCCTGGGACCATGTTAGAAATGCAGACTCGTGAGCCTCACCCCAGAGTATAACAAGATCCCCAGGTAGATCCTAGGTATCCTAGTCTGAGAATCATTGCTCCAAACAAGCAAAGTGAGAGTCTGTGAGCCTTGTAGTCATTCACTCAACGAACTTGGCCAAAGCACATTCCACATACCAGGCAGTGTTCTAGGCACTGTAGTGTCACAGTGACTTTTTTAAAAGGTGGGAAATCCTCATGCATGTTTTTAAGTGTCTCACCCTTAATTCTTCATGAGGGTAGAGTGCAGCATTGCCCAAAGATTACCATTTGAAACACTCAAGTCACATGAGGTGAATGTTAGCATATAGCCCCCTTGGATTTATAAATCACAACACAGTAAGTGCTCTGAAAAGTCCTGCAGTAAATAAACTTGTTTCGCTTTATTTAACCCATTTTTTTAAAGGTTATATTGGGGAATTGGGTGAGGGGAACAGCATTGGGGAATCGGGGAAGGGGAACAGACAAGTTGCTGTCCTTTTGTTCTTCAGTCTAGTTGTGGAGGACGTTGCTTCACTGGCCCATGTTGGTATTATCATTGCGCTCTTCCCGGGTGAGGCAGATCGGTCGCCGGCCTCTGGACGGCCGCTCACAGAAGCTCTTGGCAGCTCACACCAGCTGCGGGCCAGCCCCACTGCAGCCTATGCCATCACCGGCAACTCACAGCAGCCCAGCTCCAGGTTGAGCTGTTGTTCACCATCTTAGCTGTAGAGGGCAGTGTCACTTGCCCTCATGTGGGATCTGAACCGGGGCCCTGCTGCTCAGAGCTGGCGTCCCAAGCCAGCTCTTAACCAATGCGCCACTCGGCCGGCCCATTTAACCCATTTTTTTTTTAATCATGGAAATTCTCACCACCCCCCATTAAGTCTATTATCTTATCATGAGGAACACACTTTGGCAGAGTGTATTACAATTCACAAAGAGGGTTCACATTGGGAAGTTTACATTTTACAGATGAAGAAATCAATCAGAGGACTTAGTGATAGTGACTTGCTTCAACTACCTAGCTGATAGAGGCCACAATAGAAGTCAAACCTTTGAGTTCAAGCCTGGTACTATGTCCTTGACACTGAGCTGCTTAACCAGGTTCTTAACAATTGGCACCAGTTGGAGTGTGTTTGGTTGTATGTCACAGAAAGCTTAAGCAGGAAAAGGGACTTATGGGTTCATGCAATTGGAAGTCCAGAGGTAGGCTGGGCAGCATGGCTAGTTTGATTTGATAGCTTATAAGGGTCATCAAGTTCTCATTTCTTTCAGGCTACCCCCACTCAGCCTCCTATAGTGTCAGCTTCTTCCTAAGGCTGGCTTCTCCTCATGACCACAGATGGCTGCCAACCACCCCCTGGGGCTATCTCCTGCTCACTTGGCATACAAGGCAGCTCTCTTTTAAAAGTGAGACACTTTTAACCCAGAAAGTATCAGAGAAACTCTTCTCTCATCTGATTGGCCTGAATGGAGTCACATGCCCATTCTTGAGCCAATCTCTGTAGCCACAGAAATGCCCTTCATTGATTGGCTTAGGCCTACCCATCCTTGAGCCAATCATGGTAAGGGACTGGATAATCCTGATTGGCCTAAATTAATGGCAGCCACCCGTGGAGTTGGGTCAGTTCTCTAAGAGGACAGGCTTGCTTGCTATATGATTAGGGATGGGGATGATGGTTATTAAGGAGACGGGTTCAGTGTCCACCACAAGGATTTTAGGTCTCTTGAAATTTAAATCAACACAGCATCATGATGTATACTTCAAATATCTTACAATTTTATGTGAACTATATATACCTCAGTAAAACTGAAATTAAAAAAAAAAAGAAATTCAAATCAAAATATTTGAAATTGGGTAGATTCCAACCAACAAGGTCATCAGGGATAACTTAAAACATTGTTTCTTAAAGGAAGGGCTTTAGCCCATTTGCGTCAGAATCATCAGGGGACATTTGTTAAAATGCCGATTCCTGGGCCGCTCCCCTGACCCACTAAATAAATCTCTGGAGTGGGGGCTGCCTTGGAATCTGCATTTTAAACATACATCCCAGTTGCTTGGAACAGCCTAGTTTACCCATGCTGTCCTGGGGTAATTATTAGCAGTGCCCTTTTACTCTCAAAAGTATCCTGGATTGGACTATCAATTATATTTCTCCTCCCCAGAGTTGACACTGCAGAGCCCACAGGAAAAGGCCCCCAAGGTGATGAGCCCAAACTTCCCATCTGTCTGGCCCAGCAGGAAGGGCTTCAGGGTCAGCTCAGCCACTTACAAACTGTAACTCGATCGAGTCCCCTTACCTCCCTTAGCCCATGTCCTGGCCTGCATTGTTGGCGTTGATGATGCCTTCCTCACAGGGTAGCTGGAGGGATTGGATGTGTCCATTGGATGTGGTACAGAGGCTCCACCCAGAGCCACCTGATAGAGATCAGTGCTGGCCTCCCTGTCTCCCTTCCAGGCTCTTTGAGCTGAACTCCAGAGGCCCTGTCACTGGGGCCCCATTTGTGAAGGCAGCACCAGGCAGGCTGCTGGAACTAGCTTCACAGCTTTTGTCAAAGTGGCATAATAAAGCCCCCAAGTGTCTGCTCTTTGCAAACTGGGATGACAGATCAATTGTAGCATAAACAAAATAGCAGGCGTGGTGTGAACCCGGGGACAGATTACGCCTCTGCAGGATGTGACTGGGGAAGGAGGGGATTCTCGGGGTGGCTGGGTTTGCCTTTTCTCTGCCTGAAGATTCAAGGCCCCTCTCCAGAACCAGCCAGGATGCCTGCAGATTGTCAGAGCTTGGGGGATGGCTCCTCTACTCTGGGGAGCATCTGGCTAGGCAGCAGCCCAGGCAGGAACCCCACTGCCCTCAGCAAGAAGCCTGACCCCAGGGCCTCAGTGCCACCCCCCACCCCTGAGCGCGCGTGCGCGCGCGCGCGCGCACACACGCACAGAGCTCTGAGTCTATTGATGGGGAAAGAGAGAGGACTGTGCCCCCTCTACTTTGTCTGTGGAGCTGAGCTGACAGTATGGTCTATAGGGAAGCAAAAGGACGTGAAGCAGACCCAGGAGTCCAACCTCAGGAATTGAGGCAGTGAGACGGACGCTTGCATTGGGTGTCCTCTGAGTTGTTAGAGAACCTCGTGACCTGCCTGTCGACTTCATTTTGGGCAGATAGTGTCACAGCCAGTCAAGCATTCGGCTTCATTTTGGGCCTGCAGTCACGTCCATGAGGAGACCCCAGAACAAGTTGTGGCCCAGCCTCCATATAGGGAAATCAGGGAAGAGCTATGCTCTGGCCCAGGCGTGAGGTGCTGACAGCAGAGGTGTTGAGGGTCTGTACACAACCTCTAAGGCATCCAGAGATTCTATGAGGGCAGGAACTGCACCTGTCTGGTTTTCTACCATATCCCTGTGCCTAGCAAGAGGCTTGCAAAGTAGGTGCCTAGTAAGTGTTTGCTGAGGAATGAGTGGGTGAATGTTGGTCTTCCAGCTGCATATCTGGTGGTGATGCCATATAGAGGCCCTAGTATAAGGCCATTCCCCTGGGGAAGGAGAATGGTGGGTGGAAAAACAGGTCTCAGTCTAGTTCTGTCATTCAGGGAAATCCAGGAGGACAGATCCTCCATAAGAAACCCAAGCTTCAAAGGGGGGCCTGGGGTGGAAGCCAGGAGTCTAGACATCTAGCCAGGAGTTGGAAGGACTGTGAGGATACTCCTGCAGATGGAGGAGATGGCCTTTGACTCGGGGGTGGGGGTGGGGGCGAGGGGTAGGTCAGGAGGAGGCAGTCCTACGGGGACTCCAAGGGGCAGATGGGCACCCTGCCTGTGAGCAGCCAGCCAGGCCGTTAGCCAGAAGCAGTGGTCCCCTCTGCATCCCACTCCTCCTGCTGTCCCCAAGCCCTGGGTCAAGTCCTGTTTGAATAGCCCCACCTGTCTCAGGGTGATGCCTCCACCTTGATGGAAACATCCAGGAAGGAGCAGTGGCCCCTTCTCCCCAACAGCGATCAAGGAGAAGATAGCCACAAGAGGACAGAGGACGCTTGGGGACAGAAGCTGTGACTGAGGCTCAGCTACCCTCCCCACATAAAAGTGCTGTCCTGGCTGCCAGCCCTGGAAGGCTGCAATTTGGTTTTCTAAGAGGAATGGAGGCCCTGTGGTGCTGTCAGAAGACAGTCTGGAGCGGTGGAAAGAACGTGAATGTTAGACATCAGCAGACCTGGCTTTCAGTCTCAGCCCCTACATTTCTGGGCTGTGGGCCTCGACAACTATGTAACCCCTTGACCTGTGGTTTCCACATCTGTTGATTGGGGGCATGCCTCCCTCACAGGTTGTGGAGAAAAGTGAGATGATGCTGGGGTGGGAGGGTTCGGGGGAGCTGACACTGCCAGCCAGAGCGAATCTAGGTGGAACCAGTTTATTAAATGGCCCAGCACAGGAAGTGGCTTTGTCTTCATTTATTGTCTTAAAGAACCCCCACTTTGGATCTCTTAACAACATCTTGGGTAGAAGCTAGACTTTTCCGAGTAGTGTTTTTTATAAAAGTACTGGCAGTTTTAAAATCGAGACCCTTTCTCAAATGTTCAATCCAATCTAAATCAAATCTTCGAATTCACTTCTAGTCAAAGCTCAACCTCCCCCTGCAGCTCTGGCCTGGCCCATGGCTGAGGGACCTGTGTGGACCGGCAGTGCTGGAAGGGTAATCAGATTCTTTGCTCTTGGCCTTACATCACTGGTGCCACTATCATCCTTTCTTAGCTTTTGCTGGTGGCACGGCAAAGCCCACTGTGAGGACAGACATGCCCTTTCATGGGTCCCACTTATGGGTCTTTGGAGACACCCCCTCAACAAGGACCACTTCCCTGCACCATTCCCTTAGTGGGCGGTGTCCTCCCATCGTACCTCCTGTGTGCCTTCCTCGCAGTCTGTCCCCAGCCCTCTGCCCATCAGCCTCTTACTGCTAGGGCGCTCTCCATCCAGCAGGCAGCCCTTTTGAGCAGAATCTCCCCAGATCTGGCTGCCTTTTGCTATGTCCCCTTGACCCAGGTCACTCTCACACATCCGTGATACAGCAAGTCCCAGAAGTACAGATGCTCCCACTGCGGCCTCCTTCCCGCCCCTGCCTGTGTGGGCTGCCCCGGTCAGCTCCCCGCCCAGAGAACTGTCTAGCATAGCTTCAGACTCCAGGAGCCACCCCTGGCTCTCGCAGAATGCTCACCATGCTCCACTCCAGTGCTCCTGGGTGGGCTTGAGAATGCCTGCAGCTCAGGGAGCAGCCATTGGGAAGTGAGCTGTTATCTTCCCTCTTGCTGCAGCCTGAGGTTCTCTTGACTACATTTCATCACTCGGCCCCGGGCGTGGGTGAAGGATGCCACAGCACCCTCCACAACAAAAACTCTCCTACTTCATGACCCTCTCCCATTATCCCTGGATCATTTCTATCCTTTCAGTACAGCCTGGAGGTGGGTGGTGGGGGTTGCTAGTTGCCAGACCCATTTTGCTGTTTTAGTAATCCAACATAGAGGTATCTAGAACTTCTCATTATAATGGGGGTTAGCGTACCACATGCCACTCTTAGCTTTGAGCTGAAAATCCTAAATAATAGGAAAATCTCACTCAACATTCTCTTAGTTGGGCAAAGGATTAACGTTCCAGGCTCAGGATTGTCCATTTATTTGGGAATTTAGCCAAGTGGTCCCTCTACCAGAGGTGCTGTTTTCCCTGCACGAGTTAGAGCAGTGCTGTGTGTAATGGTCTAAGCACCTGGTTAGAAGCCAGGACTCATGTATGGCGCCTATCTCCCACAAGCTATAAGTTGTGTCCCCTGTATCCCTGCTCCCTCATCTATATAGTGAGGGGTAGATCAGAATTAAGGTCTCTTTTACAGTTATAACAATCCAGGAATTTTTTAAAGTTTTCCTTATCATGAGATTACCCCCCAAAAAACCCCTCATACAACACAGAGTTTGACAAATTACTATACAAGTAACATCCATGTAACCACCACCCAAGTCAAACAGAACATTTCCAGCATCCAAAGCCCCCGTGTCCCTTCCCAGTCACTGTTCCCTGCCACCCCTAGAGGAAACCCCAATTCTGACTTCTATTCAAATCACTTCCTTGATTTTTCTTATAATTTTACCAACGAAATGTGCATCCCTAAAAAAATTACTGTAGTTTGGTTTTGCCTGGCTTTGAATTTTATATAAATGAAATACAAAGTGCATTCTTTTGTGTCCAGCTTCTTTTGTTTAACATTCTTTTTATGACATTTATCCATGTTGTGGCAACTAGCTGTGGTTCATGCTTTTTTGTTGCTATAATAGTATTTCCTTTTATGAACAGACCATGAGTAAGTTATATTGCTGGACATTTGGGTTATTGAACTAGGACTTTTTATAAATGCACGCGTGCACACACGCACATCACACACACACACACACACACACACACACACAAATACAAACACTCTCACTCCCCATAGAGTCATATACAGTCGTCCCTCTTTATCCGTGGAGGATGTGTTCATTCCAAGACCCCCAG
>NW_017731598.1:1675036-1719864 GCF_001890085.2 Hipposideros armiger
TTATTATTATTTTTTTAACGAATTCAAGAGCTTGAATTTGGCTTCAAAGTGTAGCAAAATCCCTCTATCAAATTCCTGGTTACACTGCTAGTTTGGCTTTTCATTCTCTGGTGGACAAAGTCTGAATATAGGGATATATTCCATCTTCCTCAACATGGATGTCAGCATAAGATTTTCTCCTAACTTGAGTCATCAGGCATAAGATCAAGACCATGGTCAGGCAAGTGAGCGTTTCCTCCAGGGAATCTAAAGAATGGTTAGCACACCGGTTTAAGGAATTACTCCGAAAAAATATTTTCTCTGACCCTTTTAAGGAAATAGTAAGCCAAAGGAGACAAAACTCTACTCCCCTGCCTCCCAAGGGCTGGCCCCACCCCACTAGCTGCACAGAGGTAGCCCTCTTGATGTTGATTATGAATTAAACAGGGATGCCCCTGACCTTTTGCTGCAGAGGTGTTGAAAGGTGTCATGGTGTTGCTCAGACAGATGATCAATTTTCAGCTCAGACTCCGAGCAGCAGTGATTCTTCCTACCAAGATATTAAACCTCCTCCCATAACCAGAGTCAGGCAACCGTTGAGTCCCACAGACACTAAAGCCAGCGGCAGGTTGAGCTCAGTCTGGAGGGACAGAGCTGCCACCTGTGCTGCCCTGGATGGAATGGGCTGAGCACACTAGTGGGAAGCCATGCAGTATGCAAAAAATCAATTCATAAACAATCTCCCTTAAAGACTGGCATTGAACAAGTGGGTAAGTTAAGACTTAATTCTAAGAATTCAAAGCAATAAGCAGCTGCCCAGGCACAGAGCAGACCTCCCAGGACAAAAGTGACCCCAGACACATGCAGCACAGGACCCTGCTGAGCCAAAACCTTTCCCTTGACCACAAATGTGAGCAAAGGTGATGGTGGTCTCTGGGTAAGAAGGAGCAACACCCAGTGGCACAGCCACATTCACTCTGAAGGTTGTGGACTCATTCCCAAACAACCCTTTTGTCAGTTTCATAAACCACTTTTCAGAGACCATCAAATATAGCTACCTGGACTGAACACACTCTGCCTGATCCCCAAAATTCCATATAAGATGAAGCCTTTATGGAATTCTATCCTAACAAGGCCCAGGTGTGCCAATGGTTACATTACAAAACTGATTTGAGGGGTGGGAGAGGAGGTGATGCTTGCTTTGTAGGTATCTCAGTGTTTTTGCGCTTGTGCAGCAGTTTCTGTTTTGTGTGCCCTGATGGGTCCTTCCTAGCACCTGTGCAGCGGTTTGTTTTGTGTGCCCTGATGGGTCGGTCCTTCCTAGTGACTATTTTGCCCCACCCAACAGGAGAGGCCATGAGTTCCCCATCAGTTTGCCGGCTGCCAAGATCAGAAACAATGTCAAGTGCCACCAGGGAGAGAAATGTCTAAGTACTGTTTCCCCTACACTTGAGTGATGCCACTCAAGCTAGGAGCCATGTCATCACCTGCATACGCACAGCGACCGGCCCAGTAGGGAACTCCTGCCCAGCCAGGACCTCGCTGACCCTTGTCCTATCTCTACAGGTTTTGGCATGACCACCCCCGCCACGGTGGGTGGGAAGGCCTTCCTCATCGCCTACGGGCTGTTTGGCTGCGCCGGGACCATCCTGTTCTTCAACCTCTTCCTGGAGCGCATCATCTCGCTGCTGGCTTTCATCATGCGCACCTGCCGGGAGCGCCAGCTGCGCCGCAGTGGCCTGCTGCCCACCAGCTTCCGCCGGGGCTCAGCGCTCTCGGAGGCAGACTGCCTGGCGGGCTGGAAGCCCTCGGTGTACCACGTGCTGCTGATCCTGGGCCTGTTCGCCGTGTTGCTCTCGTGCTGCGCCTCGGCCATGTACACCAGCGTGGAGGGCTGGGACTACGTGGACTCGCTCTACTTCTGCTTTGTCACCTTCAGCACCATCGGCTTTGGGGACCTGGTGAGCAGCCAGCACGCCGCCTACCGGAACCAGGGGCTCTACCGCCTGGGCAACTTTCTCTTCATCCTGCTCGGCGTGTGCTGCATCTACTCACTCTTCAACGTCATCTCCATCCTCATCAAGCAGGTGCTCAACTGGATGCTGCGCAAGCTGAGCTGCCGCTGCTGTGCGCGCTGCTGCCCGGCGCCCGGCGCGCCCCTGGCGCGGCGCAACGCCATCACCCCGGGCTCCCGGCTGCGCCGCCGCCTGGCCGCCCTCGGCGCCGACCCCATGGCTGGCGACAGCGACGCCGAGGGCCGCCGCCTGTCGGGCGAGCTCATCTCCATGCGAGACCTTACGGCTTCCAACAAGGTGTCGCTGGCGCTGCTGCAAAAGCAGCTATCCGAGACGGCGAACGGCTACCCGCGCAGCGTGTGCATCAACACGCGCCAGAACGGCTTCTCGGGCGGCGTGGGTGCGCTGGGCATCATGAACAACCGCCTGGCCGAGACCAGCGCCTCCAGGTAGACCACCTGCCCACCTGCCCGCCCCACCGCGCCAAGGACCCTCGCCAGGCTGGCGTGCCACCGGGCGTGGCTTGCTTTCCTTATCTCAGACGCTGGCGCTTTCTTAATCTTTATCCAATAAAATGAAACAAAACCAAAAAAAAATTTTTTTTAAAGAAATACTATTTGGCCAGGCCTGATATTATCAAGAGCAGGTTTGGGGGAGAGCCTGCTTCCCTTATGGGTCCCCTCTTGGAGAACCGTGGCTCCCAGCAGACTCTCCAAGGAGAGGAAAAGTGGCACCCCAGACCCTCACCCAGTGCATGCCGCAGTGAGGAGAGTGCCAGCCCTGGGTTTTGCAGACTGGCATTAAACCTGGCCCCCATGTACATAAGCAGCCGGCAACCCCAAAACATATGGTGCAACTTTTCATGGCTCTGAATTACCTCCGCAGCATTTAGAATCCTGATCCAACCTAGCAGATTCCTTCTGGTCGTCAGAAGTGATATAGTCACAGTTTTGACAGGTGGGGGTGGGGAGGGCCATCTGTTACCTCCTGATGTGTATATATAGAACAGCCGCTACACACACAGAACGCTGTAGTATTATGCAATGAGATGAAACAGCACCAACTTGCAGAATGTGGCGTTTCCCAGAGATTTAGAAATTGCCTTGGTAAGGGGCTTAGCTGGCCTTTCTCAGCCTGTAGTTAGTCCACTTAGCACAGCACACAGGGCTGCCACTTCTAATGAGGGAAACCCAGGGTGGCCTGCAGGGAGGGGAGCGCTGGGCTGGAGAAGCCCTGTTCTGCTTCAGCTGTCTGACCTCACAGGCTCCAGAGGCACCTCTGAATCCCCTAACTCTCCTTTCTTTCACCAGCATCACCCACCAGAATGCTTTTCCTCATTAACCAGAAATATCTGAACCTTCTCAGACAAGATTTTGCTTTGTTAATGTGGATTTTTTTTTCTTCACTCCTGTCAGTTCAATGTATTCCCGTTTTAGAGATCCTGAGGGTACAGAGAGCAGCCCCCAGCCCCCCTGAATCAGAGCTGTGCCAACTGCACCCTTGGAGCACCAGGGCCAGCAGCACCAGAAACCCAAAGCAGCCATCCTACAAATATCAGAGAATTGGGCTCCAGATGTTTTGGGGGCACACCCCATTCTAAACCCTGTTTGGCCCCCACTGATAATCAAGTGAGTTTGTTTCCTCCATGCACAGTCTGTATTAGGGGTGGAAAAGGCAGGAGGGAGGGAGCTAGCTGGTGGAACAGGGGGATGGAAGCAATTTTAGGATTCAAGTTTTGTTCTGTGATCCTCAGGCTGAGGGTCAATTTCTCCCAGGGTCACCCTCTGCCACATAGCGGTCACTGACCTGGAGGAAGACCAGACGCCCATCCTTTCAGCCCATTTCCTCATCTGAAAAGATGACTATCCCAAGGACAAATGCCAGAGTCTAGTCAGGCGCACTGTGACCCACCAATATATACAGCTTCTGACGGGGAGTCTTAGAAAAGCACCTGACGCCTCATACCGTCTGCCTGAGAGGCATCAAAAGCCGTGAAATCTCGCTCCCTGGCAGTGAGGGAAGCATACGTGCCTGGAAACACACACACACACACACACACACACGCACGCACGCACGCACGCACGCACGCACACACGCACGCAGCATTAAGAGTCATGCTTGAATGTCACCTCCTCTTTCCCCTTCTAGTTCATGGCAGGAAGGAAAAAATGAGTTGGGAGCTGAGTGACTCTCCAGCTACTTTGGGTAATTTCTAATTTGAGTTGGGATTGGTTTTTAAACACAGGCCCTAATCTGGGGGTAAAGCTAGTGAGGCGGAGTGGCCAGGAGAGAGGTCAGTGTTACTGGATCCTGAAGGGTAGGCTTCCAAAGAGCCACACTTCTGGGATCTGCTGAGACTGTCAGTCAGGCCAGCTCATGAGCAACCCCACCAAGTGCCTGAAGGGACTGTGTGCTCAGAGAGGCACATGTTCTCTAGGGCAGGGCCCTCTCACAGAGTGTCAGATTTATCCCTTTAAAAGAAGGAAAGATTAAAAGGCATCCAATTAGAAGTGTCACCTAGACAACGAGAAATAACTTGGGGATCTGAGCCATCCAGGGAGGAAGTAGAGATCCCCATGATAGTCTAGATAGGCACCTAGACTGTGAGGACTTAATGGGAGGCAAAATAGCAGCCAACCTAGAGGAAGTGTGCCCCAGGAACAGCACAGGAGGCTTAAGACCCAGCCATCGAGGCTCCTTGAGCTAGACAGGCCAAAGAGGTTTCTAGGTGACCCTATTGACCAGCACATGGGACTGCACAGAATTCTATCCCCAGAGGAGGGAACAGGACCTGCCTCCAGAGACAGGCACCTCAATACCTTCTTTGGCAGTCTTCTCTGTCAGCAGTGCTTCCTAAAGTCTATCCTAAATCACTCATGCTGCAGCCTTAGCTATTGTGACTTCTTTTCCTATGCTTTGCTTTTGGAAGAAGGTAATTGTGGGCAGCTTGGGCAAGCTTTTGAAAGAATCACAGGCATAGTTTGAAGGAACAGGGAAGGACCCTTTCCTCTCACCAACCTCCCAGAGACACACCAGTCCTCCAGTGTACAATGGTAGCTCAAGATCCAGTGGCACGTGTGTATTTTTGCCTATGTTCCCCTGGTTCCCTCCCCCCATCTTAGTACATCATCGTCCTTCAGCTCAAGACAAAGGGAGGGCTCAGTGCCCCAGATGTCAGGGATGCTCCCTGGGAAAAGCCGGGCTCCCAAGGTCAGGGGATTAATGGAGGCTAGACCCACACCTAAAGGGTTAATTTGACACCCTGTTTGAGGGCAGGCATTGAGAACCAGAACTCTTTGACAAGCAGCGATGGGGTCCTCCCATCATTTCAGAAACAGTGACATTGATAGGGACCCCTTTCTTTGGTGCAGGTTCTTCAAAACCTCAGGCTAAGGACTCCATTCTCTTAGATGCTGTGGCCTCTCCCATCACATGGGGGTCTCCAGCTTGACCCACAGCTGTCTGCTCACTGCAGTCTACCACTCTCCCATGATCCAGGAGTCCCTTGCTAACCTTAGACCCACACTCACCCCTACAATGCTGGGGCTGTGGGGCAAAGATGGCATGGGCTCTTAAAAAGCCCTGGCTACCCGGCTGTGGCCACGCAGAGGCCAGGGTCTTGGTGAATAGTCAGACCTTCTCAGCTGAGCAGGCAGGTAAAGAACCCACCTATAGGGTCCTTGCTAGCTAATAAGTCCTGGTGGTCAGGCCCCTATGTTCTCTGACTATAGCAGAGCCTCCCCGTCTGATGAAGGAGTCAGAAGACTCAGTCTTAGGCCCTCAGCCTATGGAAAATGCCTGACAGTCCTGGGCATTTGCCCATGAGCATCACGCATCACAGCATCACACACACACACACACACACACACACACACACACACACACACACACACACCAGCCTTACAAAGAGCGATCAGCCCCTTTCCTCAAGGAAAAAATCCTTGTCTGGGCCACTGTAAGAAGAAAGATTTCTCATTTTTAACTCCCTGGAGATCTACTAGAGCCTGGAAAATTCCTCTCTGCTTTGGAGGAGTTTCATGTACACTTTGCATGAATTTGTGTTATACACAGAAGCCAGCATCCTCACCCAAGCCAAGCCCTGGCAAATAGCTGCTAAATTTACCCAGGCTCCTGCATCCCTCCATCAGGCCTCCTAGCAGATGCCCTCTTCCTGAGTGCTTTGGTGGGGAAGGGTGACTGAGCCCTCATGGCCAAAGGAGACGCTTCTGGGGAACCAAGGCAGATGGCAGCCCACAGAAGGGGAGACCACAAGAGCTGTGGGCCAGGTGGTTCCATCTTACTGTAACTTTTTACATTCTTAATAAACGAAAAGCACAATTCCACATGCACACTGTCTGGAAAGTATATCCAGACAGACTGCTTAGGGCACTTCTGAGTCCAGAAGAGGCGCTGGGGCGTCTTTGCAGCAATGGTTGTTGTATAACACGCTTGCTGGATTCTGCGGGGTGGGAAGGAGTGGAGGGGCTGCTGAAAGCATTCCAGACCACAAGACAGCTCAGCACGGACTCCCGGCCTGGACTCTTGCCCCTGGAGCAGCTCTGGCACCTTCAGGCACGTGCAGCCCCACGCCCAGCCAGTCTCATTATGCGTTGAGAAGCAATGAGATCTCTGCACTAACCTGGCCCCAACCCCCCTTCCTCTTTCTTCTAGCCTCTTCTCCTTCCCCTGGCTTTACACATCATTTTCTATGCTACATGTTCTCTCAGGAGGGGTGGGTAGAGCATGCGGGGCAGGCCAGCAGGGTTTCTTAAACAATACATTTATTTTTCTGAGCAGCACTCCAAGAAAGGACTTGAAGGGTGTTTAAATTAACGATGAATAAAATGCAGCCTGCCGCCCTTTGAGCTGTTTGCTTTCTGTCTGTCAGAGCCGCCTGCCTCCCCATCTCCTTGCTCTTACCTCCTCTAAGGGGGCCCCAGGAGACTTCAGCCTCAAGCATCAGACCTGGGTGGCGACTCCCCAAAGGAGTTACTCTGCATAACAAGGTTGACATCCATCTGAGCCAGGAGTACGATGGACCGCCCAGGCAGCTTGGCCCGGATTGGGCCACGGCCAGTTCCTGATAGCCAGGGCCAGAAAGAAGACAATGGCACAGAGGCAGCTGGCCCTGGGGGAGTCAGGAGATGGGTCTCAACGTTCGCTGTGATTTCTCCAACATTGTGCACTAGGCTCTCCAAAGGGAGCTTTAAAGATACTGATGCCCAGGCTCCACCTCCCTTCTCCTCCACCCTCCCATCCAAGAGATTGTGATTTCAATGGTCTCAGGAGGAGTGTAGACAAGCACTGGGATTCCTTGGAAGCTGCCGAGGTGATTCTAATGGGCAACAGGGACTTGAGCCTGCACTCTAACCACAAAGCATTCACATTGTGATGTGGAAAGAGCATCCATGTAGAAGCTAGGAGGTCTGAATCTCCTAGTCCTGCACCTAGCAGTCACTCAGATCCCCAATTTCCCCATTTCTAAAATGATATGGTCCCCTCCACCTCCCAGGAGTCTTATGAAATGTAAATGAGGGCGCGTTGGTTACAGTTAGTTTGGGACTCCAGCTCTGAGCAGCAGGGCCCTAGTTAGGGCCAGTGATGCTGCGCCCTCTACAGCTAAGATGTTGAACAACAGCTCCACCTGGAGCTGGGCTGCCGTGAGTCACCTGCGACGGCGTAGGCTGCAGCAAAGCTGCAGTAGGCTGCTGTGAGCTATCGTGAGTGCTGCCGTGAGTGGCTGGCAGCCGGCGTGAACTGCCAAGAGCCACCCATGAGCAGCCGTCCAATGGCCGGCAGCAGATCTGCCTCACCTGGGAAGAGCGCAATGATAATACAAATATGGGCTAGTGAAGTGATGCCCTCCACAACTAGACTGAAGAATAAAAGGACAGCAACTTGTCTGTTCCCCTTCCCGATTCCCCTACGCTGTTCCCCTCCTCCAATTCCCCAATAAAATCTTTAAAAAAAAAAAAAGTAAATGAGAGGCTGGAAACTCTGAAAAGTATAAAATGCTCCATAAATGCAAAGTGTCACCATTATAAGAGGCATATCATGATAGTAAGGGACCAGGTATCCCCTATTGCTTCTGCAGGGGACCATTTCTATGCTGCTAGCTGGGGAAGAAGGCTCCATCCAGATGACTGCTTCTGCCCAGGAGGCTTTTGCAAACCTCTTATTTTTTTGACACCACCTTAATCACCATCATAATAGTGTAAGCTCTACTGAGACTCTTTCTCCCCTTCACAGCCCGCTCCTCAGGTCATCCTTTTCCTTCAGGTTGCCCTAAAGATCAGAAGTAATTGGCAGGTCACTCAAGTCCTCACCCTATCCACCTCAATCTGCAAAAATCACCCAACAAGCTTCATTCAACTTGCGATGACATGCGGTATACTAATATTTTCTAGTCTGGTCTTTTGGTCTTTTCAATGCTGGTCAAAGCTACGAAATTGATTTCATGATCTGCCTATGAATCACCCCCAGCAGTTGGAAAAACACGAGCCTACAGTGTTTCTAAAAAGAAACCTTCCTTTTACGCTGCTTCCAGCTACTACCCATCAGCTCACAGTGGCAGTGGAGGCATCAGGGCTCTGGTCACCCATCAGCCCTCCCTTCTCTGTGGGTCTCCTGCCCCAGCTGCGTAATCAGCTCAGGCAGGTGTTTCAGCTGCACAAAGTGGTTCTTACCTTCCTTTCAAGTTCTATGGCCTGTGATTCCTATGACATTTTAGACTCCCAGCCAGCATCCCTGGATGGCCTGCCAACCCTCTCTTTTCCATGATCAGTTACCTTTCTGTGAATATATGAGTTTTCCTAACAAGAAGATAAGAAAAAGGAACTTACATATATCAGTCAGGCCCTTGGGCAAAGAGATTTGCATATTTATCTCACTATCCTCTACCAACCCTAGGAATTTGGTACTTGCCCTCCATTCCGTACTAGGTCAGGGAAGTTAAGTAACTTTAGTTTGGGACCAGCCCACCCCCAGTGTTAGGAGCTGGAGAGACAAGGGTGAGAAAGACAGCACAGCCCTGGCCTGACCTCCAGGCTCGTGAGAGGCCGACAGGAGACAAGGCCCCCAGTATGGCAGGATGAGGGCTCTGTGTCACAGGGCAGTGTGTGCTGCCAGGGGCAGCCAGGGGCAGCCAGCCACCCTGCCTGGGCAGTCAGGGAAGGCTCTCAGAGGCAGGCTGCCCAAGCTGAGCCCAAGAGGGAGCCTCAGTGAGCCTGCTGATGGGGGCGGGAAGTGTCCAGGCAGGAGGAACAGGATATGAGAAGATCAGAGAGGGAACTGCATTGCAGTTCCACAAGACTGGAGCCTGCAGAGTACTTTTTTGACTATAAGAACTGGAGTCTGGGCCAAGAAAATTACAGTCCTGGCCTTTTCCTACCCCATTCTGAGGGAAACATTCACAGAAGGGATGTTGGTGGAATCTCTAAAGAAAGGCTTAACCATAAGGCAACAAACGCTCGGTAATGAGAGCTCACTTCTGTTCACTTCTGGCTGACTGTGAGCAGATCTCTTCCCTTCACTAAGGCTCCTTTTTCACGTCAGCAAAATGAGCGGATGTCCTTTCTGCTCTGTCACTCTGAGGCTCGGGCGGAAGGGGAGGAGAACTGTAAGAGTTCCATGGGGATTCCTATCAAGAACCACCCTTAGCAAACACCTGCCAAGCACCTGACCCAACGTGAACAATTTGTGCCCAGTTCTTTTCCCATGGACTGGGCTGAGCAGGACCACCACCTGGATGCAGGATGGAAGGGTAATTGTCCTCCTGAGGACTGGTCAGCTTCCTGCTGAAAGCTGTAGCTTCGACACACATACCCAACCCTGCAGGAATCTTGGTGAGCTCCAGATCTCTGCTTTTATTCATCTCCACTTCCTCTAGGATAACTAAAGTCCATTTTCTAGAGCTGTGCTATCCAATGCAGTAGCCACTGGCCATGCACAACTATTTAATTTTAAATGAATTCAAATTAAATTAAAAATGTAGCTCTTCACTTGCACTAACCACACTTCAAGTGCTCAAGAGCCACATGTGGCTAAGGGCTACCATATTGACAGCACAGACACAGAACATTTCTGTCATTGCAGCAAGGTCTCTTACATGGTGCTGCTCTAGAGAGATCTCTGGGACCAGAAAGCTTGAACTCCGGGGCAACCCTAGGATTGGTGGGGGTGGCGTGGCAGGAAAGGAAGCCCTTCTCTCACCACTGAGCACCACCGTGGTCTTCTCATCCTCCAGTGGGCTTTCTCCCTTTTCCTCTATGGAAACCCCCCAGCTGCTGCTCACCATGAGGCACCCATCCCTCTTCCACCCCCAGGGCCTCCCTTAAGACTTTAAACCAGTGTGGGTAACATCCATGCTCTGTTGGCGTCTCCCTGTTAAGGAGGAGACTCTCTCACCAAGGCCACTGCAGATGTTGAGGTTATGGATAGATTTCTTTGGGATACGTGTACCTACACACATGAGAGCCATTGCTTTAAATACATATATGCACGGGCACACAAACATTTATATTAAAAGCCTACTTCCAGGAAGTGCTGCAAGTAAGACATGGAGTAAAACTTTAGGGAGCTACTCCCTTCCGCTTAGGCATTCATTGTGGAATGTTCTGGCAGAGGGGGAAACAACAAAAAAGGAGCATCCAATTGACTCTGCAATGGAGATACATGAGGCCCAGCAAGGAGAAGGTCACACAGCTTCACTAGCTAATCTCCAGCAGAAGCCAGATCGCCTTCCTTCCAGCTCACAGCCCTGTCCAGCCCATTTGTTTGGTCTTGTGCTCATTCATTCAACGTACACATATGAGCACCTACTGTGTGCACGATCTGTGTGCTAGGCCCTATGGAGATTACAGTCAATAAGATGTGAATCTGGCCCTCTATGGTCTAGGAGCCAGGACATAGTGGCAGATGACCACAGAAGCAGGGACATCCAAGGCAGATACGGAAGCAGGCACATCAGAGAGGCTGCTTCAGGGCTGAGCCCCACACCCAGCACTGAGTGGCTCTGTACTTCACCACAGCTCTACTCCTTTACCCCCACTTCCTCATCTACCTTCCATCTGGCAAAGAATAATACACATCCTTTGTTTATCAAAATCTCAGCAACCAGTTAACACCAGTTTATAGACCTCTTCTACCCATACTCCATCCTCTCTGCTTCTCCATCTAAAATTGTTCCCGATCAGGTTCATCAAGTTCTTGTCAGCCCGAGGTCACAGCACTCCTCTGCCATTAGTGTCTGCTACAGGACAGGAGAAGGAGGCCGCTGTGCAAAGGGTGGCGCCTGCCTGAGCCCAGCTGTGGTCCCCGAGCCCTGGCGCCTGCAGTTCTTCCTCCAAATCTGGAGCCTTCTCAGCGTTCCTCCCACCGGTGTGAGCCAGTCATCTCCCCCTTTGCCTATGAGCCAAGTTAGGTTAACTTGCAACTGAAAAAACGGGGGCTAACACTGTCCCTTTACCCAAAATAAACCCCTTCCTTGTTCTTTGAGTGCTGAATTATCTTTTACAGCAATAGCAACTTTCATGGGAACGTTTAATCATGGAATGCAGACATCCCTGGGAGAGAGTACAATGACGTAGTCACACTAAAGTGTAAAGGACTGACTGTGGAGCCTCTCCTGAGACCAGGTGCTGATGGGGTAAAGGAAGGAAAAGCTGTGGCTCCTGGCAAATAGAGATGGGAACCCTACTGATCAGACTCAGGCCACAGGAAAGGCCATTTGAGGGCCACGTGAATCAACCATGCTGACTTCTGGCTGTAGAGAACTGAAGCTGAATGTAAGCCCTAACACTCTTTCCCTTAAAAGACAAATTTCTAGCCATTACCTGATACATTTCTAACAAATGCTCCGTCTCCAGTGTTGACTTAATGTTTATGTGACAGGGTCTCTGTGCCGCACCCCCAGCTTCATATAATATTACCCAAGTACCCGGCATTCGCAGGAGTCTCTCAATCTGCCCCTTCCGTGTTCTGACTTCCCTAGGTTCTCCTCTGAGCACCCAGAGCACGAGGGTGGGAGGAAGATTTCTAGCAGCTAGAGAGACAGAGAGCATCTCTGTTCCAGAAACTTTGAACATTTGCCCCTCCGAGTCCTCCTATCCGCACCCCACCCTCCCTAAGAAGGGATTTCCATTTCCATTGGTTAGAATTCAAAATAATAAAAAGGGGGAAGAATATTATTCTGGCAATTTTATTCATTGTAAACAAGTTAATGAGAATAATGCAAAAGCACTAGAGGCAGAGCAAGCTTTTGGGCCCTGAGACGTCTTGGGGTGCAGCCTTCTCTAGATGTTGCAACCCCCCTCAGCCCCTTTCCCTGAAGGCATCAAGGCGCCCTTTTGCCTCCCACTGCGTCATGTGCAGGGAGCACCCCGTCCTCTCCACACCATGACTTTGGGGGCTGCACGCGGACACCAGGCGGTGCTCAGGCCCAGCTGCTTCACCACCGATGCGATTTAGGAGCTTCACTCCTGCTGCAGAAACTACAGGCAGATTCGCCACCAGGTCCCAGGCCTTCTTAGAGGCAGTGGTAAAACAAGCCATCCGACCACAGGAGGAGCAAGCGGAGCACCGCCGGCCTTTGGTTCCCTGCTCCGGCTCACCTGCTGCCCTCTGGGGCCGCTGCCTAGAGCCACACAGGGGAGTGGTCTGTGGACGAGACCCAGATTCCAGCCTGGGTTGGCCACTCTCTCCTGGAAGGCAGATGCCTGCACAGGCCACCCTACACCATGGTTTACTGTGACCCTCCTACATCACAGATGAGGAGTCTGGAAGGAGAAGAGAAGCAACTTGCTCCAGCCTCCTGCTTATAGGCTTGAAGCAGAATGGCCGGCACTTCTGACAGACAGCCTCTGCTTTTTCCACCACACCGGCCATAGCTAGGAGAACGTGGCCTTGACTCTTAACCCCAAGGGGATGCTATACTCCGCTGCTTGTGGGGTCCCTTTCTTTTAACATTTCCTTTCCATTACTCACTCCAAGGCCTTCAAGGTCTAACCCCAGGTGACCCCAGCCCACCTGGCTCCCAAACCCCTCTGCCCAGTGTCACACCCAAAAGTGCTTCTCCCCACAGGACTCCAAGGTTCAGTGCAAGTGCATTAAGTGTTTGCAACCTCACAGAGTTTCCTCTCTACGTTGACAACTTCCTGCTGGAGGGGTGGGGACAATCTCTTTCTTCCATCTTGGGGACATGTTCCGGGCACCAAGCACCTACTCCAAAGGCCACAAGGACCCCTGAGAGTCCCTGTACGAATAGATGCCAGTGCTGCCTGGGGCTGCCAGTGTCGACAGGTAAGCAAATGAGCCCCGACAGGGGTACAGGTAAGACAGGGTTATAGTAATCCATGCCCAAAAGATGACATGTATGAAATAATAATGTCTATTATTGAGGGCTTTATGAATAGAAATGAGGATTACTATTCTTTTCGCTGACAGAAACATTTTTCTCCACAATATGATTTGAAGTGTAAATAACGAGAGAGAAAGGAGATATTGTGGTTTCCACTTCCATGTAAATAAATGACTGATAACAGAACCCTACAGAGGGCTGTTTATGGCAAAATTAAAAGCAGAAAAAACAGGCCTCACTGGCATCTCAAGGGGGTGGGGAGAGGAGTGGGGCAGGCACGAGGCTAAGCAGCTTCCCTGTTTGTCAGACGCTCAGAAGAGGACAGAGCAGTCATGGCAGCTTGTTCCATCAGGGGTGGGCCTGCTGAGGGAGCCTCGATCCCCAAGTCACCAAGACAGGGCTTCTGGGAGGGGCAGGCTAACAGCCAGGGTGGGGATAGGCGCTGGAACCAGGACACCCCAGCAGGGCAGGCCATGGTCACTGGGGGCCGTCACACCAAGGATTCCGTCTCCAGAATTGAATCCACGGTTGGGGCTCCCAAACCCCTGTGCCCTTTGGCTCCTTGCCCTGTCTCCTCTGACGGTGACATCAACTTGAGGCCAGGCCTGGCAAATACTGTTCCTGGGCAGCCCCCAGCTCCCACAATGAGGCCTCATCTCTCCTCCTCTGAGGCCTGCCCGTTCAGGGGACACCTCTCTCAGCTTTTACACTCTGGAGTAAGCACTGAGGAAGGTCGAGTCTGCTGCCTGTGGGGAAGGCCGGGCTGGGGGACACGGGAGCGGGGAAGGGCTGAGATAGGCAGGGCCGGCTGGTCTGGGCCTGGGCCCCACCTGTCCCAGCACACAGCCGTCTAGGACAGGTCTGTTGAGAGCATGGCCACACCTGTCCTCACACTCCTCTCTAACCAAGGAGGGGTACAGTTTTCGGAGACGGACACTTGAGTTCCCCAGGCCTGGGGGAGGCCAGCTCCTCCCTCAGTCCCTACTGCAGACCTTCAGTCATGCCCGAGCCCACTTCGCTTTAAGCCACTTTAATCCAGCATCAACATACTTTCTGAGTAAACAACATCATAAAAATCAACTTTCGGGGCCGGCCGAGTGGCGCGATGGTTAAGAACTCGCTTGGGATGCCAGAGGGCCCCGGTTTGGATCCCACATATGAGGGCCAGTGACACTGCCCTCCACAGCTAAGATGCTGAACAACAGCTCAACCTGGAGCTGGGCTGCCGTGAGTCGCCGGCGACGGCGTAGGCTGCACTCCCTGTGGCAGTGGGTTGCCATGGGCTACCGTATGTAGCCAGCAGCCAGCGTGAGCGGCCAGCAGCTGCAGTTAGTGGCCGTCCAGAAGCCGGCGACTGATCTGCCTCGCCAGAGAAGAGCACAATGATGGTGCCAACTTGGGCCAGTGAAGCAACGTCCTCCACAACTAGATTGAAGAACAAAACGACAGCAACTTGTCTGTTCCCCTTCCCCCAATTCCCCAGCACTGTTCCCATCCCCCCAATTCCCCAATAAAAAATCTTTAAAAAAAAAATCAACTTTCGGCGTCTACTTGTTGCCAGGTTGACTTATAGAGTGTGGCAGGTTTTCCACTCAGGCTGACCTAGATGAGCGTCCCTTTACGCAAATTCTTTAACCTCTCCGAGCATCAGTTTCAACATCTTGAAATGGGAAAGCAAACCTACCTTACTTACTGCGTTGACGTGAGGATTAACTGAAATGATGGTTATAAAGTGCCACAGTGTCTACCGCTGATGTTCAGTGAGTATGAGTCCCTCTTCTTCCCTCCCCTCATCAATCCACAAGTTCTACTTTTCCTGTGCCAACCTGACTACCAGGGGCCATCCATCCAACCATCTACCTATCCATTCATCTAGCCATCTAGCCATCCATCCATGTATTTACATTACATCGTATTATATCATTTATTCAGCACCTTCTATGTACAAGCTGCTGCAAGTCCACAGACATAGACAGAGAAACACACAATCTAGAAGCAAAAATTGAATATTAATACTGGGATATAAATAACTTGGCAGAAAGCAAAAAGTGTCATGAGGGAGGTACAGGGAAAGCGTTGGGAGATTAAATGCTCCCAGGCCTCCCTTCAAGCTCCAACAGAAGAAAATTGTCAGGATTACTTTTTATTGGATAAAACGTTTTTCTCAAATATTGACAACCAAGACTGTTTTTTTCCTTTGACACAAGGAAGAAGCCTCAGATTCTAATTATCCTAACCTGGGCAACGGCTTTGTCTCACCTTTCATTTTACAGTGTTCAGCTCTTAGTTGCTCCACTGAGGACCATGTACAGAGGCCAGTTTCCTTCCAAGATTTTAATTGGACCATCCATGAGGGATTTTGAAGCCAACAGAATGAGCTAAATGAAGAGATGATGGATACATTAAAGACAGCTGCCTCAGGCAAGACATTCCCATACAACAGTGTGCAGGTGAGTCAGTGAAACACAGGCTTTGCAGTGTCAGCACCAACCTCCAGCTACTCATAGACCTCTCCCCACCACCTGAGTCCTGCCCACAATTAGGTAAACGCCAGGAAGATTTAGGGGATAAACATCTTCCGACAAAAAGTGCCTGATAAACAGCATGGAGCTGCATTTCTCAGCAAATGGAAAAGGAAAATATCACAAATGTTGTTGCCACATTGAGAAACAAGAACCTATCAACATGATGAATGAAACACTGCCTAGTCTCCACAGGCCACTACTTACCCCTGCAGGAGGAACCTGACTGTGAGATTCCTGCAAAGACATTGCCAAGAAAATGCTGCCAGATGCTGTACCAATTGAGTTGTTTGATGTCGTGGATTTAGAGACAGAAGACCCAGCTCTGTCACTTATCAGCTGTGTGAGTTCGGGCAAGGCCCTTCAGCTCCCCATTTACTGGTCGGTAAGTGGGGAAGTCACCTGTCTTGCCTGCCCACATTTGCCGGCTTGTTTGATTGTGACTGCTTTCTCTTGGAGTGCAGGAGGAGCAAGGCATGATGGGAAACCAGTCCCTCCATCACTCATTAGCTCAGTGACCTTGGGCAAGTGACTACTTTCCTGAGCCTCCATTTCTGTGTCTGTATAGATTACAGGTTTGTGTGTGGATTAAATAAGATTATGTGTGTAGAAGCATGGTTCAAACCTGGAAGCCATAGAAGAGGAACCAGAGCAGCGGTTCTCAACCTGTGGGTCGCGACCCCTTTGGGGGTCGAATGACCCTTTCACAGGGGTCGCCTAAGACCATCGGAAAACAAAAAGATATTTACATTACGATTCATTAACAATAGCAAAATTACAGTTACAGAGTAGCAACAAAAATAATTTTATGGTTGGGGGGTCACCACAACATGAGCAACTGTATTAAGGGGTGGCGGCATTAGGAAGGTTGAGAACCGCTGAACCAGAGGGTCAAAGCTACATGTGGAATGAAAGCAACTCCGTTTCAAGCCAAGGAGGTGGGTCTTTCATTACTTGGTTGTTGGGCTGCCATGGCCCAGGTGGGATGTACAAGAGAATGTCTTAAAGTTTTAAGAGGCCGAGTCCCCAGGGCTCTCAGGGGATGGTGCCCTCTCTTGAGCTGTCACCTGGGATCTCTGATGACCACAGAGTCTGGGCAGATCACCATGGGACTAGCTCCAAGGGAGACTGTGGTGTCTGCCCAAGCTCACCAAGTGTCCCTACCCATGTAGATGGAATTGCTTACTAACCCCTGAGAGACTTGGAGGAAGGGCTGCCTTTGAAACCTGTGATGCTAGTGGAGGACAAACAGGAGTCTACTTCATATGAGGAGGTGCCAAGAGACAGACATGGATGGATTCCAAATAGTCTGAGAGATAATATTATTAAGAGAGCCACAAATATCTATTGAGAAAAGTCAGAAGAAAGCAGAAATGGCCTAAAAAAAAACCCTATGAAGTGACTCGGAGTCTCTAACAGCAGGATTCTGGGAAGGAAGGCATTTGGCCAGTGACCGTAAGTCCTGAACTGGCCATTCTTCCCCAGGGCTTGCTCTCCACTGAGTGTCCTGGAAGCACAATTTTGTCCCCAAAGACATTACGGTACTTACAGCGCTCCCCTCTAGAAATATGACACAACTCCTAGAAAATAAGAAATTGTTCTTTCTCCTAGCACCTTTATTTACTGGCTTGTCAGTTCTCACATCAAAGGAAAAATTGGTGGGAGAGTGGATGAGAGAAAAGCATCATCTTAATAAGTATTATGGTCTTTCTAAAGTCTATAAACAAGGTACAAGTAATTACCACTTAGATCTAGTGCTCAAAAAAATCAGTTCAGGTTCATTATTTCCAGCAAGGGTAATCAACCCCAAGAGGAAGGGAGGAGAGAAACAATTTCTGAATACATAAAAATTTATTACCCATTTCTATTTTATTTAATGGCTGTGTGATGAGGCTCTGCCTAGAAATCAGTTTTGATTGAGAAGCTCTGTGGCCAGAGTAGGTGCCTGGCGGTCAGGTGGCCCACATCTCAGATCAGCTCTGCCACCAACCAGCCCTGAGACTTAGGGCACATCACCTGACCTCTGCATTCTGGCTTCAGTACTCTACCAGTCTGTTCTGTGGAGGGTCATTTCGTTCCAGCCATGCCAATGTTCCGATGCCCCACTACCCTTCATGATAGCCCAGAGGGAAACATATATATACTGGGGCATACCGGAGTCCCTGCTCAAAGGTGTCAGTAATCCAGGTCCACAGGGAGCTGACACTCTACACACAGGTATTTCCTGAGAACATACTCCATGTCCACTGTGCTCAGAACTGTGGGCAAGACAGACAAGCGCCTGAGTTTTTAGCTTAGTGGATTCAGTGGAAACAGTGATCGCAGAACAGAATGGAGTCCAAAGAATTCTCAGGGAAAGAGAAGAAGAGTAGCCAAATGATGCTGTGAGGGGAAATAAATATTAAAACACTAGGTGGGGCTGTGAAGACGAAGGGTAGAAGAGAAAATATTATCATACCAAAGCATTTACTAAGCACTAAATTAAAAATCTCTTGCCGTTCCCAAAGCAGTTTTCAAAACGAGTTTTGGTCAGTTGCCCCTATGACGTGGGGAGGACTGATGAAAGGCTCCATTTCCAAGTTCTCTCAATGTAGACATGCAACTCAATTCTGGCCAAGAAGATGCAAATGGAAGTCATGGCACACCTTTTGTGTTTTCTTTAATGGTAGGAAAGAGCATCCTGTACACTCTTCCTTCCTGCTGCCTAAAATGTGGATGTGTTGGTTGGAGCCACAGCAGTTGTTCTGGGCCATGAGGAGGCCTTGGGAAAAGAAATCATGCACAGTACAGGAACAAGCTCAAAGGATCCAGGGTCCCCAGTGCTCATGGAGTCACCTTGCTAGACCTACCTCCAGGTTTCTTTTACATGAAAGAAAAATAACTTCTATCCTAATCTCCTCATGCATGATGACCTTAGGCAAGTCACTTAGCTTCTCTATACCCCCGTTTCCTCATTGATAAAATAGAATAATAGTATCTACCTAATATGTTGTTGAGAAGAAACTGTGTGCCAGACACATACCACAATAAAAGTGTTGGCTATTATTATGTCTTATTTAAGCTACTATTTTTGACAGCTTTTTTGAAATATTATTTACATACTATATCATCTGCCCATTTAAAAGGTCCAATTCTAGTATACTTACAGAAATTTGCAATTATCACCATAATCTAATTTTAGAACTTTTTTTTTTTAAGATTTTTATTGGGGAATTGGGGGGATGGGAAGAGTGCTGGGGAATTGGGGGAAGGGGAACAGACAAGTTGCTGTCCTTTTGTTCTTCAGTCTAGTTGTGGAGGACGTTGCTTCACTGGCCCAAGTTGGCACCATCATTGTGCTCTTCCTGGGAGAGGCAGATCAGTCGCTGGCTTCTGGACGGCCGCTCACAGTGGGTGCTGGCCACACACGGTAGCCCATGGCAACCCACTGCCACAGGGGCTGCAGCCTACGCCGTCGCCGGCGACTCACGGCAGCCCAGCTCCAGGTTGAGCTGTTGTTCAGCATCTTAGCTGTAGAGGGCAGTGTCACTGGCCCTCATATATGGGATCCGAACCGGGGCCCTCTGGCGTCCCAAGCCAGTTCTTAACCATCGTGCCACTTGGCCGGCCCTAATTTTAGAACATTTTTATCACACACCCCCCCCCAAGATATCTCATACCCATTAGCAGTCACTCCATTTCCCCTTTCCTCCTCTCCAGCCCTTGGTAATTTATTCTTAAATAGTAAATTCTCTTTAATCACTATTTTAAGGGTGTTTGAAAGTATTTTGTGATATTAGATACTCCTTGATTTTAGACAGATTTTTCCTGTCAATTTAGATTGTCTCCAAGAGAAGGACCTTAATTATACAGTAATGCAACCACAATTGACACGTTTGTTGGATTTTTCTTTAAATGCTAACATGCAAACTAAGATCACTATTTAAATGTACTTTTAGAGTTTTTTTTTCTTCTGCGTTCATTTCAATATTGCTTTTTGTCAAAGTAATTAACATAATTTTAAAAAATCTAATTGTAGTATCATGAGGTTTCTAATAAAAAACAGCAGCCCCCCCTTTTCGGTGCTGCCCTATTCACTGTCCCAGATGTAGCCACTTTCAGCTCTTAGACTCCCCAGCATTTATTTCTACATTTTAAAATAACATGCTTATACTGCTTTTTCCTAGTTTCTAATTTTAGACATTATCTCACAGAAACAGTGGCAGATTTATTCTTACACCCCTCCTCATCCCAATATAGTTGTTTTTTACTATTTTTCTTAAATCAGTTGTTGGTGTTTAAATTATTACAGCTAAATGAGTAAAATTCACAGTTGAGAGGGGCAGTGTACTATCATGATATTGACTTTTTAAAAATAACTTTTGATATTCCTGGAGTTAATCCCACTCCCTTTCCCCCACTTGCTGTTATCGTGTAGCTATTATTAACTCAACCCCAAACCCCTCTCACTGTATCACACACAGCAGGTCCCTTCACTCCATTTTCTCCTTGTGTCCATCCTCCCAGGAATTCCTGTCCTTCAGCTGGTTGCTGTTTAAATGTGTTTCAAGCCACTATTTTTCAACCTTGAAGGTTGCTGAAGTCATCCAATACTGGAGGATACAATCTGCTTTATGTCCTGAGCCCTACTAAGATGGGCTCTCCCCAAAACCTAGACTTAAGCTCATGGAGCTGAAAAAGGCTTGGAAGTGCTATTTTGATCTAACCACCTTGCCTTGCCTTTCTCAGAGGTCCTCTCCCCTTCTATCTGCTTGGAATTCATTGGGTCTTTTTTTCTCCATATCTGATTCTAGTGAAGGGGCCACCAAAAGTGTCTCAGGGAAAAGTGTTATCAATGAATATTTCCAAGCCTCAACATACTTGGATCACATCTAATAATAAAAAATAAAGCAGCACCCCCCCCCAAAAAAAGAAAACGAAATAAAAAACATAGATAAAAAATTTAAAAAAAAACAGAAAAATAAATAAAGCAGCGAAATGCTGTTGCTATCTAGAGAACGGCGAGTTAAGGTTATTAACATGGCACTTAAAAGCGGAGGGCTGAGGGCAGGGACCACCTTGGGGTGGCTATTTGGATGCTGGCATAGGCTAATTGAAACAGAGGCTTGAGCTCTGTTTAATATGTATGGAAAAATCATTTCATATAATCACAAAGTATTAGATACCACCCCAGGGAACATAAACTGGTGGCCCTTGGACAAAACCAGATCTACAGACTCACTTTCTTAGCCAGCTATGTTTTTAATTTTTTTTAATGCTTTCAGGTTTGGGTGTTTATCTTAACCCCACTATTCTCTGCACCCCTCAAATGCATGGCCCTGCGGTGTGGCATTTGAGAACTCTAATAATCCAACCCCCATAAATTACAGAAGAGGGGAAAAAATCCGAGTAGTTTCAAGACACCAGCTAAGTGGGCAAAGCAAGGGCTAACGCAACTCAAACAGCCTTCCTGACACACCACATTGCTGCTCACTGGAACTCCATGTTTCCAGGTCTGTGCAGGCTCTCTAAGCACCTATTCAGAGCAGAGTGATGAAGACAACCTCCTGGGTTATTCCCCATAGGCTGGATGAAACATTCCTGGCTCGACAGAACATACATAACCTCCAAGTCCAGTGACCAGACTTGAGTGCACCATTTTCAGTGTCTTGTTCCAAACATTGCTGACATTTAATTCTAATTTATTTTCCAGGCTTCTGTTTGACCGTCTCTCTCCTCAGAAATATAACCCTTTCTTCAAACAAGGTACAATGCAATCACTTGATTAGATGTCAGCATTTAGTGACTGGTAGACTTCTGAAACAATGCAGCTTCTTAATGCCTCATTTCCCAGGTGGGCAGCGGGGGCCCAGGTAGATGCCTCTTGCAGTGTCTACGGGAGCCAAGAGACAAGCCTTCCACAGGAGTGCCAGCTTCCACAGCAGTTAGAAATACTTAACATCTGTACCACACCTCCTTCTACTTGCCTCAACTCCCGTTGTATTGCCTACAGTTTTGACAATATTTGAAAAGATTAAATGTCTCGTGTGTATCTCAAGATTCCTAACTATAGTTTAATCCCCTCAATGAGAGAAAAAAAAATCTTGTAGACACATTGCTGGGCATCAAATCCCAGCTCTGCCATGAATTGGCTGTGTGACCTTGGCAAGTTACTGAACCTGAGCCTAGGGGTTCTCAATCTATGAAGCGCAGATAACAGAAGTACGTACCCACCTTTCAGTATTAAGAGGAGGGGCCTTTTGAGGAGCCCAGCACACTACCTTGCCCTTTTCAAAGTATTTAATAGCGCCAAATTGTTCACCCACATTGTAATATTAAGGATTCAATGTGGAAAGTCTATTTTCATGATTGATGTGGCTGAGCCAACATTTAGCAATAAAGCATCACATTAAAACTGGTAATATATATGAAGTACTGATTGTTACGTGAAGGAAAAAATGGATAAAATACATCTTGCTGGATGGATGATACATATTCAAATTTCAGCTCAGTGGCTGCACTGAAAATAGTTGTATTGTCTTAGATTTAACTATACTTAATTTGGTTTTAAGCTATCTCTATTCAAGATAATTCATAAAATTAAAGTGACTGATCATTTTAACTGAGAAATATCAACAAAATTCTAGGAAATAAATAATAGTAACAGTGTGATAACACTGGTTAATTGCTATGGTTTTATTTACTGATTGATTCTGAACACCAAGGAATTCATTGCTCATTGTTCTTGTGTTAGAATAAGAAATTGTCCACTGACAGCATTTTCCTTCTATATAAATGTAACCATTTAATGGAGCTTATAGTTTCTCTCTTTGGGGTGAACCAAAGGTGGCAGCAGTGCAGTCTTCTATTCACCAAGTCTAGAAATAAGTAGGATGGTCCAGTGAAGGCCGCCAACATTCCATACTGTTCATGCCACTGCTGAATTTCCCATGTAGCTGGATGAAAGGTGTGTGGGCACTTCTCTTTGGACAACCCACATACCAAAGCAAAAATATGCTAACACCCATTGAGTCTGAACCATGTTCTGAATGTTGCCTGACACCGTAAATGCTGTGCTTCCGGGGGAGGGGGGGGCTGCAAGGCGAGAGCTCCCTACTCCCCTCTTCAGAGGACAGGAGGCACTGCTACCAGCAATGAGACGGTGTTGACAAGGGACTCCTTCCCCTGCGATACCCCAGCACTGGCACCAAAATGTTCAGACGTCTGGCAACTGGCAAAACAGGTAAATTCTGTAGCAGCACAATGAGAGAAAGCAGCAGCTCTATGTATCAAGAAGAGTGGGGAGAACATCAGACAGAAAGCTATTATTTTAAGTTGGGCTCCAGTTCCAGCTTTAGTCTAAAAATACGTGTATCATTCTGGGCATTTTTATCATCTTCCCCGGCCACAACCCATCTCCTTAACCCAACACACTGAGCCTAGGAAGGCAGTAATAGAGCTTTCCTTTGTATATAAAAATTCTCCTTACTCGTTTGTTTTTCCCCATAAGCTGATTAACATTATTTCAGACCAGGGACTGGTTTTTCTTCTGCACACCATTTTAATCAACAGAATGTAACTAACAAGCTTAAAGAGCCACTCAATACTGAATCAGCAGCTCATACCATATGCTGTGGGTAAAAACATAACTTCCCCAAAAAGCTAAATACAGAAACACCAAGGATAGAAGTTGCATTTCATACTCAAGAAGTCTAACAGGATGTGCTTAGTATGTGGAACATAGAGATTTTAGGAAGAAAAAGTTATTCTTTAAATATATCTATCCTAAAACATCTTTCTTCTGTTCTGTTACAATTTTTACCCTGAAAACAGTATTTTAAGAGAAAAAAATCAAATTACAAAAACAATTTCATCTTGGATGGATTCTTAGTGCTAACTTAAAAAAAAAAGCAAACCAATATAATCTCATGTATAAACTTGGATGTAGATTTTATGAATTACATAGAGCATAATTCTAAAGTAAGAATTTTTGTATGTATTTCCATCTGTTTTCTTATGTCTCTTGTGATTTACATTTGTTTTCTCTCTTGCTTTATTATTATTGAAATATGTCAAATATCCACTGCTTATGCTCTGCTGAGTGTATAAACTGAGTTAAGCAGATACAGGCCTCATTCTTTAGGAATTAATGCAGTTCGATAAGAATCCAGGCATAAAGACAAGGACAGAGACATCTGTACAGATATCAAATACATATTCTGCCTCAAAAAAATGCAAAAACTCGTATATTTTCTCAGAAACAGGTTATGTGGCCAACAGATTACATGATAAAGTATGGCTGAGTTCGAAATCTTGGATATTTACTATTTGCCTTTATTCTGGTATAAGTTCATGTTTGAGAAATAAAGCCACATTACAATTAAAAATTTTAAATGTAACTGTCTTTTGACACATTGGAAATTAGTTTATCTTTTGCTTTACATCTACCACTCCAAAATGAGATTCACTGAAGGCCTGGTTGCTTCATTAGCATATTCATGTAATAAGCACAGCTTAAGTCTGAAACATCTTAAACAGGTCTATTATGTTTTTTCATTTTCAAAAACATCTTAGGACTAAACACTAAATCTCTTTTACAGAAATGAATGCAGCCTGATTTATCAGAGCTTGATAGACTACATGAATTCTCAGAATCAACACCTCTCCCCCATTCTTGTTGCCCTCACAACTAAAACCGCGGACCAATTTCCATTTTATATATGCTTTTCTGCAGCAATCTAAACTCTTTCACAGCTAACCAGGGGATGAGATACTTCACCGGAACTTTAAAATTGCTTTTAGAATTTATGTGGTGTTTCACTTATATGTGACTAAATTATTTGTAAACCAATAAAAATGTCCGCATTTAAATTTTTCCTGTTGAGTTTGTCCTCTTCCCAAGCTTTTGGTATCCAGAAAAGAAAAACTGATGTAACTCACTCTAATAATGATACAAAAGAGCATGGTAAATTAAGACGAGCATTTTAAATGGCTCATTGGTCTTAAATTTTCATTTGTTCTCATACCAAACTTTTAAGTACAATTATATAGTTTAACAATAATCATAAGCAAGCACCTGCTGCAGTGCTCCGGAACCCTCTAGAATCCTTTCCCATCAAGCATCCCCATCCCCCTGGACAGATAAAACCACTCACTGATTTACCAATGGGAAAAACCTGTATTATTCCTTGTCATTTGCTTACTGTTTTTAAGATTCCCATCTATGTTATTTTGTGTAGCTGTAGTTCATTTTCATAGCTGGGTTGTTCCCAGTTTGGGTCTATCACAAACATTCTTGTATGTGCCGTATGTGGCACATGTGTATAAGCATCTAGACTGCGCACCTAGGAGCAGAACTGTATTTTCAGCTTTACTAATCATTCCCACCAGCAGAGATGTCCCACATCCTCACCAGCAGTTGGCACTGTCACTTTAAAGGCTGCCAATCTGGGGAGTCCTGAAGGGTAACCTCGCATGGTTTTCATTTTTCTGACTGGTGCTTGAAGACCTTTCCATGTGTACGGGCCATTTAGAGTTCCTCTGGGGTAAAGTGCCTTAATTTTTTGAAAAACAAGCTTTGCGATATAATTCACATACCATACAATGCACCCATTTAAAGTGTAAGATTCAATGGCTTTTAATATATGCAGATACGCACAACCATCGCCAATTTTAGAATATTTTCATCTCGAAAAGAAAACCCACCCCCGTTGGTTATCATCTCCCTAGCCACCCTATTCCCTGCCTGCCAGCTCCATGCAACTGCTAATTACTGCTTCTGTACTTCCCTATTTGGACTCACGTGTAGGGAACTCATATACTCTCGGGACTGGCTTCCTCACTGTTTCCAACGTTCATCTATTATGGCAGAGTAATATTCCATTGTATGGATATCCCACATCTTGTATATCCATTCATCCATCGACAGACATTGGGTGGGGTTATTTCCACTTTTTGCTCTTATAATACTGCTATACAATTTGTGTACAAGTTTTTGTGTGGACACGTTTATTTCTCTTGGATATACTTGTACACCTAGGAATGAAAATACTGGGTCAAATGGAAACTGAGGAAATGCCAGACTGTTTTCCAAAGCAACTGCACCATTTCACTTTTCCACAGTGTGTGCGAGTTCCAATTTCTCCACATCCTCAATACTGGTTATCTGACTTTTGATTTTAGATATCCTAATGGGTATGAAGGGACAGCTCACTGTGGTTTTGATTTGCATTTCCCTGATGACATCCTGCATCTTTTCATGTGCTTATTAGCCATTTGTATATCTTCCTAGGAAAAGTATATATTCAGATCCTTTGCCTTTTAACTGAGCTCTTTTTTGTTGAGTCATATTAAGACTCTGAAGTATTTGTTTTCTTGGTGATTTTATAGTTCTTTATATAGTCTGGATATAAATTCTTTGCTATTTTATATGGTATCAATGTTCTCCCATTATGAATCTAGTCTTTTCACTTTGTGATGCCTTTTAATGAAAAGAAGTTCCTAATTTCAATATAGCTAAGTGAGTCAAATTTTATGGTGTTTGTGACTTAAGAAATCTCTCCCAGGGTGACTGGTTAGCTCAGTTGGTTAGAGCGTGGTGCTGCTAACACCAAGGCTGCTGGTTTGATCCCCACAAGGGCCACTGTGAGCTGTGCCCTCCATAAAAAGTAGTCAACCATGTCATTGTATATGAAAGCAATGTCTAACCAATGACCATAACTGTTCTCCGATAAAATTCCTTTAAAATAAAAGAAAATAGAAATCTTTCCCAAAGCCTTGGTCATATTTCCCTGTATTATTTTCTATAGAACTATATAAAATAAAACACTAAAAGCTTGGTAGTTTTGCCTCGTACATTTGGGTCAAAAATTCACTGGAGTTCATCTTTATGTATGATATGGAGTAGGGATCCAAATTCACTGTTTATATATAGATATGCCATCATCCCATCACCATTTATTGAAAACACTGTCCTTTCCCCCCACATTCAGCAGGGCCAGTCACTAACTTTTAACCTTTACAGCTCTTTCCTTTAAAACAAGAGAAGTAGACTAAGTCAGGGTTCCTAATACAAAAGGTTTTGTTAAGATCCAGATTTATAAGTCTCCCCACAAAACGGTGAGAGAGTGGCGGACAGGATGGAGGATCACACTAGGACTCTGGATTTATAATCAGTTCCTTGGCCAATGTGTACACAGCCAACCTGGTTCCTGCCAACACATGGACACTGGGGAAATCACTGGAAATTATTTCCATGGTTTCTTCTCGCTTTAAGATCTTTCACTTTTACAAAGCCTCTGGGCTACTTCTTCCACACCATGTGGGAATAAATGTGTGTACAAGTCCTACTACAAAGAAATACAATGCATATCAAATTCCACAAACTACATGATTTTATTTATAAAATTCAACATATTGCCCTCTATCGCCCATGTCCATTTAAGTATTCCTCAGTTACGACTATCATTTTTCAAAATAAAAATCTTTGAAAATGCATTCAGGTAGATCAAAGTATTACTAAATATTTTATTAAGATGATATCCCATGGGCATCAATTGCCAACACTATGGAAAAGAGGTGTTACTATAAAACAATACAAAAGTATTACAGACAACAGCTTATCAGTATTATCTTCATTCCATTGGTGGGATTTTCTCACGTAGTAACCTTTATTCGTGAAATGATTTTATTTACAAACCTATTATTCTTTGCTATCACCTCAGCTTTCAGTTGTTTTAACTTTAATGTGATGTTTTCTTCTGACATTTCAGTAAAAGGCATTTGCTTCACCTTGCATAAAAACTCTTGAATAATTTTTTCACCTTCCTGAAAAACATGTGAACATTCCATTAGTCTTTAAAATCTTTTCTAAAAGTCACATTAAAATTCATTACTATGAATTGTTTCATTAAATTTCCATCCCAAAATGACATCGAATATTTAAAGAACATTCTTTAAATTTTAAGTGTGCACTGTCTGGAATATACAGTTGACCCTTGAACAAAGCAGGTCAGGGGTGCTGACCTCCCTGGGCAGTTTCAAATCCATGTATAACTTTTGACCCCTCAAAAACTTAACTACTATTAGCCTACTGGTGACTGGAAGCCCTACCAAAAACATAAACAATTAACACATATGTTGTATATAATATGTAGTATATACTGTATTCCTAAAATAAACTAGGGAAAATAAAACGTTATTAAGAAAAATATAAGGGAAAATACATTTACAGTATTGAAAGAAACCCATGTATAAGTGGACCCGTGCAAATTTAAACTCATGTTGCTCAAGGGTCAACTGTATAGCAAAGTCCTTAGTTGACTGTATTTCTTCATAGGAAACCATTAAAAGGATATTCACAAATATATTTTCAGCTGCTAATGACAAAGGGGCTGAACATGTTAGCAGTTCCCAGATCCCTCAGTGTTACAATTGATATAAGCTTAGGGGCCGGCTGAGTGGCTGTTGGTTAAGAGCTCGCTCAAGAGTTTAAGCTCTGAGCAACAGCGGTTCGAGTCCCAGCCCGAGCTGAGCAGCCGCTGAGCTACCAACAGGTGGCAGGATGGCTCAGCTAAAAAATAATAATAATAAAAATTAAAAATAAATAAATACATAAATAAATAAAAATAGATATAAACTTAGTCGTCCAGGAAAAAAAGAACTCAGGGTTTACCAATACCATAAGGCATAAACAGTAACTGAAATTTAATACTCATACACAGGATGAATATTTCTTTTATTGATTTTACTGCCCAGTTATTGTCATTCTAAAGAATGCTTATTACTTGCCATGTGACCTTATCTACATTCCTCACCCATAATATGGGATAACAGTATTACCAACATCACAGGGCTGTTGTGGGAACTAAAGAGTTAATATGTGTAAAGCACAGTGTTTGTTGGGCAATGGGTAAGCACTATTTAAGTGTTTATTATTGCATATATATTATTGCAGATATATATCTGCTTTTCACACAAGCTAGTTGGTAATAAGTACCCTAAAGGTGAAAGGTAGGCATTGAAATAAGATACAGGAAAAAACAGTTCTCTATTAAACAAGTGCACTTTTGTCTCCCTTAGCTTAATTTTTTTCAAAATACGTTGTAATTACTATTATCAAAACTACATCTGGGCCAGCCGAGTGGCTCAGTTGGTTAAGAGCTTACTTAAGAGTGTGAGCTCTCAGCAACAAGGTTGCCGGTTCAATTCCCACATGGGCCAGTGCGCTGCACCCGAGCTGAGCTGCCAACAGGTGGCAGGATGGCTCAGCTGGTGACAGCACATGCTCCTAACAACAAGGTTGCCTGTTCAATGGTGGGCTATGCCCTCCCGCAATTAAGACTGAACTCGGCACCTTGAGCTGAGCGGCACAACTGGACTTGAAGCTGAGCCTGCTGTGCCCTCCACAACTAAAATTGAAGGACAACAACTTTGCTGTTCCCTTTCCCCAATTCCCCAACACTGTTCCCCTCCCCCAATTCCCCAGTAAAATCTTAAAAGAAATAAAAGTACATCATTTCTGTTTCAATTGGAAACCACAGATTACATAAAAGAACCTTCCTAATCCCAGATCACTGATAGCTGTGCTGCTGATATCAAAACAATTTCCTACTGAACATGGAAATCTTCCATATTTAAAACTATTAACACGTTATAACCCAGTTTTCCTGCTTATATGATACGACATATAAAACCACACTTTGAAGCTCAAAAACCATACACATCATCGATTACTGTATCAATTATCTATCCTTCAAGTAAGAACAACAAAAAATCCACTGGGTAGAAGCTAGAAGTATGACAAGTAAGAAGTTGTCACAATGCATAATACCACAGTAAATGTTACCAGGATCCAGCAGTGAATTAAGGTTCTTTTATTTTCATTATTACAGAGAACTAATTATCTTTTAATTTTTAAAAAGTACACTGGGGCCAGCCAAGTGGCGCGTTGGTTAAGAACTGGCTTGGGATGCCAGAGGGCCCCAGTTCGGATCCCACATATGAGAGCCAGTGACACTGCCCTCTACAGCTAAGATGCTGCACAACAGCTCAACCTGGAGCTGGGCTGCGTGAGTCGCCGGCAACAGCATAGGCTGCAGTCCCTGTGGCAGTGGGTTGCCATGGGCTACCGTGTGTAGCCAGCAGCCAGCGTGAGCGGCCAGCAGCCGCTGTGAGCGGCCGTCCAGAAGCCAGCGACTGATCTGCCTCGCCTGGGAAGAGCGCAATGATGGTGCCAACTTGGGCCAGTGAAGCAACATCCTCCACAACTAGACTGAAGAACAAAACAACAGACAGCAACTTGTCTGTTCCCCTTCCCCCAATTCCCCAGCACTGTTCCCATCCCCCCAATTCCCCAATAAAAATCTTAAAAAAAAAAAAAAGTACACTGGACATAGGCTTGTGCCTTTCTGTGTGAACCTCTAAATTTCACCCATCACACAGAGAAGGCCCATTTCTCCCATAACCACTGAAACATCCTGCCCACAAAGAGCTTTCCTGAGTAAACATTTGTCGTACGCCACTTTGTTCTCTATGACTGTGATATATTTGTTCTTCTTATCTCTCCAACTAGATTCCAAACAACTGGAGGGCAGGAACTATTTTCATTTCTTTTGTATTAACTGAACATTGAGCAAATATGCAACTTAAGTGGACTTGATCTATTCATTTCTGAAGTAATCAAAGATCTGCTTGGACATCTATTAACTAGTTGGAATTATTTTAAACCTAGACTAATACTCCTATCCTCCTCCTTTTTAACTCTGGTACTTAGAATGTTATCTTTTCATCATCCTGATGTATATATAATACAGAAAATCAAAACAATGGATTCTGAGCCATGCCAAGAAATGTTAAGTGAAAGCCAATAATGAATGATCAATAAACAACCATATAGGGGGAAAAAAGAACTCCTTTTTGGTGACCTGCTATATGTAACAGAGGTTAAATAACTACAAAAGCAATCTGACAAACCTCTCTTTCCAGATAGCACCTCTTTGCTGCTGGTTCCATTTCATCATTTTCTTGCGATTCTCCAACATTCTGAAACTCCTCCAGTTCCAGGGCTTTTTGTTTAGCACACTCTATTACATGCTTAGGGAAATTTGCAAGCTCTGCAACATGAATCCCAAAACTTTGATCGCAGACGCCTACAAAAACATTGAGTGAGTGTGAGGGGCAGGACAGGAAGAAACAACCATTTATGCAAATAGAACTTTTCCTTTTTACCTTCTCATTAGAAAACTCAATTTTGTATTATTTCGAACACATTAGCCAAATGTTTCAGAGTAACTTAAAGGAATTTTAATTAAGCCTCCAGTGAAAAGTGATTATGACTTGGCACACAGTGCTATTATTTTATCCTTGACAAATGTAGTAGGAAAAATAAAAATAGCAGAGAAAAGACTTGACAGATAATCCTCAAAGGCCTAGACAAATATCTGAATCCCAAAAAAATTAATCAACCCAATATCTCTCTGAGGTTTTCTCATTTCATAAGGGAGGAACTAAAGTACTAAGAAAAATAAATAAATGTAAAAGTGTCACTAATTAGGAGGTGCATTTAATTCAAAATATACTGACGTTATTATTAGTAAATGGTCTGTTCTCTGGATCTGCCTACAGCATCTTCTAGAGATAGTGACTCTGGAAAACTGGCCAGATAAATCTATTTAAATATTTACAGTACTTTTCTTAGAAAAGTTACTTACCGTTGTTACATAATCTCATTTTGATTCTGCAAACAAATGACAATGGAATTTTTTACCCAAATCACTAGTAAACTTATAGACTAGATAGCTGACCTCCATCCCCATTTGCAGAAAATAAACTGACTTAAGACATTCCTTCCAAATATTTAATACAAATGATGCTGTTATTATGGAGCTTCCATTTTTGCCTCACTTATGTAGCAACTGTAGATTTTTTTTGGCGTGGCGGGGGAGGGTGCCTAGTCATGTACCCCACGCATTCTTTTTTTTTTTTAAACCCCACGCATTCTTGAGCTGGATACTTTGCACAACTAAGAGAAACAAATAAAAATAAAACCGAAGCAAGTGTTTGATAAACAACCACAGTGAAGGACAAACTTATTCCTATCTTCTCTGTATTTCATCTGGTCTTTTTTTAATATTCTGAAACCATTTCTGTATCATACAAAACAATGATTTAAAAGCAAACCCTCAATTTCATGCTAAATGCCAAGTCCAACTAAAAGTATCTATATTTTATGTCAATAAAAAGAATGCAAACATGGTAACTCAAAAGGATTCTCACGAAAACATAAAAAACAAAGGATATAAGAGCCAAAAATAATACACCATTTATGTGCAACCAACTGATGTAGAAAAACATGATGTTCATGGAAAATCAGAAAGCCATATGAAATGTTATTCTGATGACTGGTGAAATGTTTAATAATGTACTTTATAGTACGTTGATCTCGACTCAGTTATCTGTTTAGCTGCCAGACCCACAAATGACAAACTTTTCTGAAAGGATGAAATGCCAACAAATAAGTCATTCCTTATGTGCTAACTATGAACAATTTCAGGATTTCTGGAAACCCCAGCTTTAAATGAATCTGTTTATGTAATACACCCTTAACATAATCAGATAATTACAGTAAATAGTTTATTAAACAGTAATAGCTACAGCCTTGGAACTTCAAAGCTTACGGTTACTATCTAGAAGCTAATTTGACGTGAAAACATACTCCCATGGGAGGTAGTACAAAATCCCTCTGTGATGATGTTCAGGAGTATAAATTACTCTTTCTGTGATTGTTTTAGATTAAGTGGTCCTATTACGATACAAAGAAATAGAAATAATGTACCACGTCTCTGCCCCCAGACTGTGAATTAAATGTGTTCTGTAAAAACATCAATAATTCATACTAACCTATAATAAGGTAATTACTGATGATTTCAAGTTTCCCACTGTCACTGTGAATTCACAGTACACCAGAGGTATACACTCACCTTTCTTCACCTGATAAAGCATAGTTAAGGTCTCTTCAGTTGTTAGCGCTGTGACATGTAGATTATTAACAGTTGGTATTTGATTGGCCAAGGCAGTAAGTTCATGAAAGTGGGTTGCAAACATGCAAAAAGCACCGATCTTGGTTGCAATGTACTCTGATATAGCCCATGCTAACCCAAATCCATCATAGGTAGAAGTTCCTCTTCCCAATTCATCTATGATTATTAAAGAATCTTTGGTCGCAGACCTGAAACACAGGATTACACGAAAATTTCCTGACACAATATGTGGTAATGCAAAAAAACAAAATTAAGACAATATAACAGAAAAAATGTGCAACAAACCTAACAAATACATTATTTTAACATATTAAAAAAATCTCTTGGGCCAGCCAAGTGGCGCGTTGGTTAAGAGTTGTCTTGGGACGCCAGCTCTGAGCAGCAGGGCCCCGGTTCAGATCCCACATGAGGGCCAGCGATGCTGTGCCCTCTACAGCTAAGATGGTGAACAACAGCTTGACCTGGAGCTGGGCTGCTGTGAGTCACCGGCGACAGCATAGGCTGCAGTGGGGCTGGCCAACAGTAGGTGTGAGCTTTCGTGAGCTACCATGAGTGGCCTTCCAATGGCCAGCAAGCAACTGCCTCACCCAGAAAGAGTGCAATGATAATACCAACATGGGCCAGTGAAGCAACGTCCTCCACAACTAGACTGAAAAACAAAAACGACAGCAACGTGTCTGTTCCCCTTCTCCGATTCCCCAACGCTATTCCCCTTCCCCAACTCCCCAATAAAATCTTTGGAAAAAAAACAGAACTTCTTAAAAAAAAAATCTCTCAACAAAGTCAATAAAAAGCACTAAAACTTCAGTAGAAAAATGGGCATGGACATGAAAAATTGATGGAAGAAACAAAAAGTGAATAAATATTTTTAAGTTACCAATATCACTAGTAATAAAGAATTTCCAAATAAAGCAGTTATCATTCATTTCTTACCAATCAAATCAGCAAGATTTAAAAAGAAATAATACCACCTGAAGGTGGAACAAGGCTATGATGACGTGAACAGTGGGATACGCAGCTAGTTGTCATAAAAATGTGTGTGCCTGCCACAACGCAAGATATTAGCAGTCTTTCTTTTCTCATCTTTAACCAAATGTTAAGAGGGGGAAAATTTTTTTTAATTAGAGAATTTGAGGTTTTTTTGTTTTTGTTTTTTAAGGTTTTTTATTGGGGAATTGGGGGAGGGGAACAGCATTCGGGAACCAGGGAAAGGGAACAGACAAGTTGCTGTCCTTTTGTTCTTCAGTCTAGTTGTGGAGGACGTTGCTTCACTGACCCATATTGGTATTGTGATCATTGCGCTCTTCCCAGCTGAGGCAGATCCATCACCGGCCACTGTATGGTCACAGACAGCGGCTAATGGCAGCTCACGAACGCTCATGCCCGCTGCCAGCCAGCCCCACTGCAGCTTACACCATCGCCGGTGACTCACAGCAGACCAGCTCCAGGTCGAGCTGTTGTTCACCATCTTAGCTGCAGAGGGTGCAGCGTCACTGGCCCTCATATGTGATCCGAACTGGCGTCCCTGCTGCTCAGAGCTGGCATCCCACGCCAACTCCTAAGCAATGTACCACTCGGCTGGCCCTGACAGTTCTTCATGTACTTATTAGTCATTTATTTCTTTTTCTGTGAATTGTCATTGACATCTTTTGCTTATTTCCTTAATCTTTTAAGTTATGAATTTTAACTTGTTGACTAATTATAATACTACATCGAATAAATAATAACAGACATATAATTTACTAAGGACACCAAGAATCAGAAGGCATGGCCTCCCTGCCTTCAAAGAAACTCCCAAAAAGTGAAATAGATTTCAATAACCTCTAAAATAAAAACCTAATAAATTACAAGCCATGTCAGAGTTCAGTGAAGAAACACCCATGACCTTAGTAAACTCATGTGACAAAGAAAATCACTGGAGAAGTAGAACATTTCTGTCATTAGGACCTGTAAAGATGGGAAAGGACTTGGGTAAAGGGCGAGGAGGAACCATTCCTGGTAGTGTAAACAGTGCAGGCAAAAGCATGTAGTGGGGAAAATTTACAAGGTGAACAACTACTAGAAACCTTAAGAAGACAACTTTAAAAATCAAAGAAGCATTCCACAACTATCACCAATCACCCTTTTAGGATAATACAAAGTACATAAAGTTCATGGGAAAACTATTCAACTATATAAAAGTTCTCAGATGATTTAGAGATGAACCTGCAAATGTACTTCTCATAGGACAGGGACACTCATTTCCACTTTCAGGGGACTTGGAAATGCACTCACCTGAGAATAGAAGCCGTTTCTAACATTTCAGCCATGAAGGTGGAGACTCCTTTCAATTGACTGTCACCAGCCCCTACCCGGGCCAAGATGCAGTCCACAATGGACACTTCTGCCGACTCACAGGGCACAAAACACCCAATTTGGGCCATGAGAACTATCACCCCAGTTTGGCGAATATATGTTGATTTACCTCCCATATTGGGGCCTATAAAACAAATTATATCAAAAAGTAAGATTATTTAATTTATTTCTGCTACTAATAAATTGCCTTGTAGTCCTAAATTGCACGTTGGTGACTACCACCTAGGTCATATGATACGGCATACAAACAGCAGAACCATAAGCTGACCAAAGACACGGACAAAGTTACTGTCCACACTACTTCCTGAAGCAATGCTATTTTCTCTTTAGACAAACCTACAACTGCTCCCTTCATGGAAAAGAACCCACAAAAAATATACCTTAACTGTAATTTGACCACAGCCTAGAAAGACCATACAGACATTTTCTCATAGCTCACAGAACTGCCTGCAGCATAATCTTATAGGCTTAATTGGCTAATTAAACTAAACACTGTAATTCATTAATAAATAGATTATTAGTGAATGGATCAGTATGGTCAAGTCCTTCAAATCATGTGAACTCCACACTAAAGCTCTAAGACATGACCCGACTTTTGGACAATGTACAATTTACATGTCTGGGTTGGATTATATGAACAACTTGAAAACCCATTTGGGGAAATAAAATACAATCACTGATCATTTCCCAAATACACTTGCCCAATGAGTCCGAATTCCCTCCCCTTTGTTTTTTAGAATCTGGTTAAGATCTCTCAAAACACATCAGTTTGAGACACATGATATTCATCTATAAGCAAGTCTACTTTTTATGAGTTTCACACGAATCTAGTACCACGTCTTTAAAAGAACTGCTACCCTAAGCTGAGGTCATTCCAGCAGCCAATTCTGCTTGGCCTTCAATGACCTCGTTGTTGAAAAGGTCTGACTCAAAGGTAAGATTTGAGGATGAAGGAGTGTTCATTTTTAAATGCACTGAACCCCTGGAACAGAAGTATCACATCAATACAATATTCTCTTATAAGCTTTCCCCCTCTTTCAAATATGATCCAAATGTGAATATATTACTCACTAGTATGAATAACATGTTCTTTTTCTAATGTCAAGGACTATGGCTTTCTTCATCAATTTTAAACATACTTCCACTCCAACATAAAAAAAAAAAAAAAAGGAAACATTACCCCCAAAAAGCTCATAAACTACGTTTTTTACCAGTGATGATGTGGAACATCTGTTTATCTTTTTCAAATTGAACATCATTAGGAATAAATGCAACTTCATCTTGAACTTCAACACAAGCATGTCTGGATGCTTTTAATTTAATTCTTCCTTGTCCTTTCTCCAAAATGACGGGTCGTACATATGGAACAGGTGCTCCATTTGACACATGAGCAAAGCTGACAACAGCATCTAGCTGAGCTAGCACATCATTGAGTGTCTGCATTGGTTCTACGTAGCCTATATAAAACAGAAAATGTGCACTGAAATATTAAATTAAAAAAATACATACAGGCAGCTACTGGAATAAATTTAACTTACCCATTGGGAATTCAAACTCTATTTCCTAATTTATATAATTTTTTTAAATTAATAGACGTTTGCCATAACTAAATTCGAAAGTAATACCTCAAACTTACATGAGGTTAATTAAACTGTGTTGCTACATCTTCCCCAACTATAAACAGATTTCAAAAATACTGCCCCGCCCTTACCACAACCATTAAAATATAAAAGCATACAGCTGCTCACAAAGAAATGAGGTAGAGATTAAAAATTAAAAACCTAACAAGGAAAAGCTTTCATAATTTTTTGTAAGGTAAGTAAAGCAAGGTGCAGTAATATCTGAGGCATTCCTCCAACTTTAAGACACACCTTTTACTAATTTTTAAGAGTCTGAAACCAGGATGGCATTTCACAATCATCATCATAAGAAACACACAAACACCAGGCAATAAGATATAATGTGGCCCTCAGGCCTATGCATGTAAAACATGACTGTCAGGCTTTTACTTGAGCCTTTTTTTTCCCATCAGTAGCACATGCAATTGAATTTTAGCATCAATTTAGATCCATAATTATCACTTATAATACTTTCAACAAGATTCTACTCTGCTAGAGCATTAAATCTAAAAGCTAATTAATCGAGGGATATCACTGTTCCTTAGAATAGTAACAGTAGATATGTTTCTTGGCTTCCCTCAATTACTCATTTGATAAAATATGATTTGCCTCATAGGAACTTGTAAATAAAACTCTACTTCTATTTAACAGTTCTTGTTTCATACTGGACACCAATATGACACTTATCAGCTTAAGGAACTTTTCATTAGAAACAAAAGCAGATCAGAGACCATGTCGCATGGTTACGGGTAAACAGAATTGAGAACTAGATATGATCTAAGTTTTTCATGGTAGTAATGTCTGGATTGAAACTCTCAGCATTTTCTTAAAACTATTTTTATTCCATACAGAATAAAATCTTAACATATAAAATGAAAAGAAAAAAACCAAAACCTAAAGGCCATTACATACATTAAAAAGTCACTGACACACACTGGGCAAAGTATGTTTAGGCAATAAAACTGGTTAAAATTTCAGAATAGACGCTAAGATTTTAATAGGTTGGAGGGGTTAGTGTAACAGACCTACATGTCATGTAGAACTGTCACACAAACATCAATGTGCCAAAAGCTTCAAGAAACATTCAAGAGAATAGCATTTAATTTTAGAAAAACAAAATTATGAGTAGTCAAATGGCAGAAAATTTGACTCATCCGATTCCCTTGTTCCCCATAAGTGATAAAATGTTTTGAAAATAAAAATTGATCATGAGTGGCCAAATACAAATAATTTTGTTTCACCACTTAAAAAAGAAAAAGGAAATAAAGAGTTCACACTACCCTATCATGTAGCAAATAGGAACCTGTGAGAATTACTTCAATATTAGTAATTTATAATTACTCTAAAAGTCATAAAACTTCTAACATATCAATAAGAATAGATTTATAACAGCTGTTAACAACAGCACCTCTTCTGGTTTAATAGAAAGATAGAAAACCATAAAAATGACCCATTACATTTTAAAATATAGTTTAAAATGCTATGTTAGACCAAGAAGGTTTCACTTAAATTCCAGGCGACTCCAAATACAAAACCTTCAATTTAAATGTTTAAATCTAGCAGCTTTAACCTACTAGGTGCTTAATGACTATTAGTTAATTTTTTTTTTTTTTGAGGAAGACTCAGTTTGGATATATAGTGTTTATAGGGTTCTTAAAAATGCAATCTAGGCTAGACTACATAAAGAACATAATGCAACAAGATTATAACGTTACAGTTATCTGATACCACCAAGCAAAAATGTTATCTTTACAAATCTCATTCATCTCATAACCAATATATAGTGTATTAAAACCTTTTCAGTTTTTTATGTTTCTGATTTACTATGAAAATTCACAATAGTAAAACAATTTACAGAATTATATGTGCATAATTTTAAAATAACTTTTACCCCTAAATAATTCAGCAGGCATATCCTGAGAATAGAAACATCCTATTTAATCAAATAATACATATCCAAGAAATGCGACGCCAATACCACATTATCTCATATTAAACTTTGCCAATTTGTCCCAAGTGTCCTTCATCGCTATTCCCTGACTCCAGCCCTTAGTCTTGGATCCAGTCAAGGATTGCCCACTGCATTTGACTGTCCTATCTCTTTAAGTCTCCTTTAATCTAAAACAGATCCTGCCCATTCTTTTTTGGCTTCCATGACACTGACATTCCTAAAGAGTTCAGGCCTTAAAAAGAATACCCCACAACCTAAATTTATCTGATTTTTTTCTTCTTGTTTATAATCAGGTTAAATGTTGTTAAAAATAATGCACAGGTGATCTAGTGTCCTTCCCTCTGCACCACATCAGGAAGCATATAATATCATTTATCCCACTATTGGTGATGCCAACTTAGACCACTTGATTATAGTATTTCTTTGGTATATTTCTGAAGGCACAATAAAGGTTACAGTCAATACATACATGACAGGCAAAGCCTTCCAGCTTAGCACATCCCCACCTACTCTGTGCTAAACATACACTCATTCCATGCTAAAGGCAATGCCACAGTGCCAAGTTATGCTGTCATCTTTAACTGTAACAATCATCTCAAACAGTGCCTCTAGACCAGACTCTGAAAATCTATAAAATGACACAGAGAACTTAAAAAGGCTTGTTTCATAAGTAATTTCTATTTGCTTTTCAGTGGTATTTGTTTCCATAACCTAGAGCGTAAGCCCAGGTAATATATTACTGCTTATAGGTCCTTGGTGTTTCTTGTCCTTGTTACGCCTACAATAAGTTTTGTGCTTTTCTGCAGACTTGTTTTTCAGGGTATTCCCATTCCTTAGGCTGCACTAGCTTATCCTTCTATGTACCAGGGTAATTTCCAGTTGCGTTTCCTACCACAACACAGCACACATTATTTGGTAGGTAAGCTAACATAATAAACAGTCACAGTGTGTAACAGCTTTTTAAAAAACCACTCTTCAAACACCCTGATGTATTTCTATTACCAAAAATCAGATCACATTCAGAATATTTAATATATTGACTCTATTAAATTTACCCGAAGAAATGTTGACAATTTCTTTAACAATGGCATCCTGGGCTTCCTCATACTCAGTTTTATTTTTGGTATACTCTTCATTGAGAGAAGTCAATGTACTGCAAATCAAGATAATGATACTATTAAAAAGATTAATATATCTACTAAAGGTAATGTGCACTACATAAAATATATCCAGATCCTATAAAGCATCAAACCAATAACAAAAATGAAAATATCACTAGAAAATGAGCAACTCATTAGGAGCCAATGTGGCTGGAATTCAGTGTATTAACATTTATGCTATTCACAATAGCTCACTGGCATCATTCTTCCTGTAACAACAGTTATTCCACTATGTAACATTATATTGTGACCTTTTCTAAAATATTTCAATGGAATAAGTCCTCATCCTTTGTTAGGATAGAGGCCATCATCCCCCTTTTAAAATACACACACACACACACACACACACACACACACACACACACACACACAGTTTCTCTCATTACTGTAATGTAATTATCTTTTGATACTAAAAGTTGTCAAAGTAAGGAGAATGTTTCGAAAACTAAATCTTATTGAGGAATTTAAAAAGAAAATAAAAAAGGTTGAAATAAAAAATGCTGAAGAGAATAAAGTGAAGAAAAATATTCACTGGTATCAAAGGAAGGGGTTGAAATTAAAGACAAGTGAGGGGGCATAAAGAGAAAGAGGGGAGAGTACATATCCGAAGAAGGGCATTGGTAAACCAAGGCAGTTGTGAACTTGATGGAATTAGTCAATGACCTAATACACAAAGACAGCTTACAACTCATGAACAGTACACGGGCAAGTAGCAGCACAAAAAGACTACTACGAAACAGGTAAATGGAAAGCATTACAAAAGAAAAGCAAGACGTAAAAGACATTATAAAAGTGAGACGACTACGTGAAGGAAAGGAAAGCAAGAGATAAAAGCAGAGGTGGGCAGCAATAAGATTGTACAGGTCACTATAAACATTTTAGAGTTTTCTGGATGACAAATATTGGCAGACTTAATAAGAAAAATTAAATGAGCACAGTCAGATGCAAAGCATTTAATTTGTTGGAAAAAAGATCAACGAAATGAATTTTTCATAACTTTTGGAATCACTGTAGTCATTCAGTTCAATCTCTTTTATATGTTATAACTAACAAATAGGTGAGCTGAAGTTGATTTTAACACCTACAAAGTTCTACCTTGTCTAAGCTAAAATATATACACATTCCTTGAATCAGGGATATAGTGTGATGGAAAAACAATAACTACTTCATTTTGCAAGAGATCTAGGTCTCAGTATCTACCATTACTAGGCTGCCTAACCTGGGGAATTGGCAGTTTTAGCTTCTTCATCTAAGACTTGAGAAAAGTATACCCAACCTATTTATTTCAGAGAACTGTTTTGAGGAAGAACTAAACCGACCGTTTTCACTACTGGGATGTCTGAACACATAGTGTCTGCACATAATAGACACTCAAAATACTTGTTAAATAAATGGATAAAGGGCAATTGTACATATAAAAACTACCTATAAAGTACTGGAATATTCAGGAGAGGTGAAGAGTAAGGCTGGCCATAAGTTCTAGCACAGTACAGAAGAGAAAGGAAAAATGCCCTCCCCGCCAAGCCACTGATTTAAGATAAATCTTTCTTCACCTATGAATAATTTGCTGATGTTAGGAGTTCCTACCATCAGCAAGGAAAAAGGTAGGAAAAAAACTGGTAAGATTTTTTTCAACATGGAACATGACTTGTAATCTAATGAGTAGCCTCATTAAGGCTGGGACACATCTCCCTAAACTAATTTATATGGCCACTTAATATACCAAAGGAATGTTTTTACTTGACAAATGATAGCGAAGTTTTCTTAGAAAAAAGTAAACCTGTGAAAATAACTACAGCATAAATAGGAGGGGAAGCTAACTCTAATGGATATGGAAACATAAAATAAATGTAATACAATCTATTTTATATTGACAAAAGAATAGTGAGACAAATAGGTGAAAAAATAATCTTAAAAATAAATCCAAAGTGCCACTTCAGTCAATGAGGAAGAGAGGGATAGTTCTAACAAGTGGTGTTGGCACACCTGAATAACCTCCTGTAAGAAAACAAAGCTTTAGTCTTACCTTATGCTTTACACCAATTAACATCAAATAAGGTAAAGCTTCCTTATCACAGAACATTCACATTTCAGAGAATAACTCAGTTCTGTGGAATCACTGAAGGTTTAACAATGTAAAACAGGCTTACAAACCTATTGGTAAATTTAACACCATTCTTCTGTACATCTACTGTACTGAAGTTTTTATTGTTACGAAGGACTTTTTCTTCCTTATACGTTACGCGAAAGTAATATCCAAACTGTGAGTTGGAATCCAGTTTAATCTGTTTGCCAGAATCCAAACCTTAATGATCAGGAAAAAAAGAATAAATTTGTCATGGATATTCACAGCCATTTTTCTGTGTAAATGTTTAAAATAATTAAATCTAAAGGGTAAAAAACATACTTTTATTACATGACAGCATACTGAAAATTATTAATATCATCTAACTAGGAAGGACACAAATCCTACTTCACTTCACTAAAGAATTACATGAATTAAGGGTATTTATAAAACCCTTAAACGCTCTGGGGTTTTTTTTTTTTTTTGGTTTTTTTTTAAGCTGTGCCACCCTGCCACCTGTTTGTTGGCAGCTCAGCTTGGGTTATGAATCGAACCGGTGAACCTGCTGCTCAGAGCTCACACTCTTGAGCGAGCTCTTAACCAACTGAGCCACATGGCTGGCCCTTAAACTCCCTTGTTAATGTTAGCTTCTGGTGTGGAAGTGCTTTCTGGGTAAACCCATCCAAGGCTGCAGAGCACCAGCAGTGGGCAGCACACACTGTTCTAGATGCTGGGGGCCTGAGGATGAAGAAGGCATGGCCCCTGCCTGGAGGAGTTCTGCATGGGGGTTCTTTAGTTAACCAAAGCATTTCTCTGGAAGATAAAGCAAATTAAAGTGAACAAATACAGTTTCCAAACAAAAACCTGAGGCTCTGACAATGAAACTCTAGAAAAACTAGGAAATTTATTTTCTGTTAAATGTAGGAAAAGTCACAAGCAAGCAATGATCAATTAGCTTGACTTTATGCAACGAAGATTTTTTGAATTTTTATAAGGCTATCCTCCTCATAATCCTATTTATTCATGATTGTAATCTTTACACCACAAACCATAGTATCTACAAATTTATTTACTGAAATGTGACCATCGAATGTTAGTAGCAGCAAACAACTACAGACAGACCTCACTTGATAGGAGGAAAAGGACCGTAGGGAGCTACGATGTGGAGAGTGTAAGTTTCCACATCCTTGAAAAGCAAAATGCTTAAATCCGGGATCGAGTCCATATATGGACTGACTCTCAATGGGAAACTGCACATTTTTTAAAATATGAAGACATGGGCATATTTCTGGGAAAAAGATCCATAACTTTCATCAGATTCTCCAAAAGTTTAAGTATTACTGCTCTGAGGGGTCCTCTAGTTCTAATGCTAAGATTCATTTATTCATTCAACACACATGTGAGAGATGCTCAGAACAAAGAGGTTTACAAATTCAGAAAACAGAACAAAACAGTGTGAACAGTGTGAGGCTAATTAGGGAATAACCTGGTATGGAAGGCAGACATTAAAAAAAACAAAACTTGACATTAATGAAGTGCTTGGGCACCCCAAAGCCAAATCAATTAACTATTACAAGTAGAATTAGACTTATAGAGGAGGTGACATTTAAAACGATTCTTATTTAAAAGACATGATAATGCAAGGACCTCTAGAGTGATTTGTTTGGCAGGAATGTGGAGTCATTTGGGGCTTGGGGGAGTTAGCAAAAGAATAGTCTGGAAGGGGAGGCAAGGCTCTGAATGTAAAGTACCCTGTATGTGAACTCTAAGTGTTAGTAATTTTATTCTGTAGAAAAAGGGGCTGGCACTTTAAACAAGGAAGTGGTATGATCAACTATCCTCCAGGAAAGTACAATAATCCTGGCACCAGTATGGATACTATGTAGACAAAACAATTATTCAAACCTCCAACAGCCCATTCTTACCTAGATCTCTAGCTGTACTTATTAATGTTGATTGCATCTTCTTTTCTAAATCATCCATGATTTCTCTTAGTTCACTCAAATTAGGATCAAATGAAGGTTTTACAAGGAATTCATGATTTTCCACCTACAGACAGACCAAAGAGTAGCTCAATTTTATAAACAATAGGTAAAGATGGAAGTCATGAAGCAAATATTTTCTTTTATTAAATTTAAATTTCACTAATGTTTTACGTTAAATGATTCAATACCTGTAAGTTAGTCAATCACAACCATAAGCAGTTTCTATTTATTAAGAGCTGTAATGTTCTGTTTATTAGCTTGGAGTTCTAGATGTACAAAAATTAGTCATATGAAATAGACATAGTGTTACTGATGCATGTAACTAATAGTATTCATTATTTTTATTTACGTTTTTTCCCTAGACAATGTTCAAAACATTTTTCCTAAACATTGTAAAACAATGTTCAACGTTCAAAGCCTATAGCAGAATGTGTAGTTTTTGCCCAAACCAAGGATCCATCTTAGGAATCTCAAAAAACCAGTTCTAAAACAAACTACAGAATTTTTTCTTTAAACTGAAAGTTCATCAAATCTCATGATTTAAAAACATACTGCTAAATACTTTGTTTCCCTAAATTCTTACCAGTAATAACCAGCAATAAATCAAAATGAAAAACAGACCTCACTTACAATTGTAAAATATATACAAAATATTTAGAAACAAAGTCAATTAATTATATAGAACTTTTATAAAGATAACAGCATATACGGGGCCGGCCGAGTGGCTCAGTTGGTTAAGAGCTCGCTCAAGAGTTTGAGCTCTGAGCAACAGTGGTTCGAGGCCAGCCCGAGCTGAGCAGCCG
>NW_017731598.1:1719884-1736369 GCF_001890085.2 Hipposideros armiger
AAAAAAAAAAAAAAAAAGATAACAGCATATAGAAAGATTTAAAATAATTGATGTGAAGAGGCAAACTATGAAAAGAGAAAACTAAATCAAATATTAAGATTTCTAAAGACTATCCAACAGGAATTGCTTTTTGAAAGAAAACAAAATGACTAAAATTTTAAACAAAAAATTATGAAATATTTTTCAAAATAAAGCCTATCCTTATAGCTATTAAGAATTATTAAAAAGACATACTTGTACATAAAAGCACAATATAAGAGTTTTCTAAAACAAGGAGATTTTTAAAAATTCAGTAAGTAGGACAGATATAAATTCCCAATTACTATCCACCTTAATCAGATCATGCCTTCATACACCATGGACCACAAGAATAAGGAGTTAAAAATCAAATAATAGAGAGCTAGCAAAACAAGAAAATAAAACATTTATCAAATAGCTTTCTCAATTTAAACTAACAAAATCAAGGATAGATTTAATTATATCATATATTAAAATTTAAATTTTTGAATAAACCTAACTTTAAAAAAAAGCTTTGTAAAACATAAAAATATAAAGGACAATGTTTTCTTTTATAACAGCACTTGTTTGCATGTATAAGAAAAACAGCAAGGTCATTAAATGGGCAAGTATAAAAACATACAACTCACAGATGAGAAAATAGGTAGTAATCAAACCCAAAGGAAAATGTTAAAATTGCCATATTAATAAAAGATATGAATATTTAAGCACCAAAGATATGAATAATTTAAGATATTATTCTATAGTTTGTTTGTTTTTTAAAGAAAAAAGAACCCACCAGCAAATACTAATGAGGCTCCAGTGAAATTAGTATACTCATTCATTTCTGGTGAGAATCTAAGTTGGTATAACCTTTAAAAAAGAAAAAAACAATACAGACAATGAAGATGATCTAGATACAAGGAGCAAGACTTGTGGTAATTCCAGGAGGAAAAAATAACGATACAATGATGGACAGACATGACTACAGAACTTGCCTCTTCTAATGAATTTAAGAGAAAAAAATGGGGCTGAGCCAGACCAAGTTCCTATACACATCCTCACCTTCCAGAAACCCAATGGTGAGTCCACAAAACCCTGAGAATTCTCACTAATAATCCTAAATCTAGAGAGAAGAAAGTTGAGTGGGTATCCTTCCATTCTCCTTCCTTAGATGCGGGAATACTATTTTGAAAGCACTGCTGGGGAGACCCAAGTGGAACAAGGGAAAGTGAGTGATTGGGCTCTAACTTACTAAAATAAATACTCTAAGGGCCACACATCAAATTGAGTATCCTTCAGGATTACATCACTCCTCCCAAACAATCTGGGATAATAAAATATACTATCCAATAGACGCATTACATAGGACAACACAAAGAAGACAGAACAAATTAGTAAACCCAGGCTTTGAACTCTGAAACGGGATAATGAAATCAAGAAACAAAAAGAACGATGAAGGGAATTTAGGTCCTAACAAGATCATTACAATACAAATAAATACAACATAGCAAAGAAAAAAAAAAAAGAGATCCTATTGAATCATATTACCTGTACTGACATAATAGAAAGACTTGATATAATCCTGAAAGAATTCACATGAAAGCTAGAGATTAAAGTAATTTGAGAGAAGAAAACATGAAGGATACTATCTACCTTACAAAAAGCTACCCCTAGGGCCGGCCGAGTGGCTCAGTTGGTTAAGAGCTCACTCAAGAGTTTGAGCTCTGAGTGACAGCGGTTCGATTCCCCGCCTGAGCTGAGCAGCCGCTGAGCAGCCACTGAGCTGCCAACAGGTGGCAGGATGGCTCAGCTTAAAAAAAAAAAAAAAAAAGGCTCCCCTAGAAACACTAGATAAAATATTGGGTTGTTGGAAAAGTCATTACATATTTTTTCTGTTTTTCGTTGCAAAAATGCATTATATGACTTTTCTGACAACCCAATATATCTCCCATCTATTCTCCAAAGGCCTCATTTATCTTTCCTAAAAATTATTTGTTTTCCTGTATGTGCCCTTTCTTCCCATCCCCTTCCCCTATTTAGATAGTATAAAGTCCTAAACTCTGAAAGTCTCGAGTCACATTTTTCTGTGAACTCAAAAATCTGTCTGTTCTCTTATTAATCTGTTTTAAGTTTCTGTTGTGGTTGTTGTTTTGTCAGTTTAATTTGTATCCTCAAACAGTGAACTTAAGAGACTAGAAGGAAAATTTTCCCTCCCCTACAATGTTAACTGCTCAATGTTCTACTTTCAGATTAAGAAACTGGGGTTTGTCACATCTAAAGTGACAGCAACAAATTACCTCTTCTTTTCCAGTCTATATCCACCTAACTGCACTGCTTACCTTCCCAAAATCCAGACACTTACATTCTAATCTTATAACATCAAGAATTAATGTTTACTTACTACTTACTACTATTTTACAATCACAGTAAATTCTTGTTTAACAGATATGTGTCAAGTATTTTAGATCAAAGTAAAAATCCTTAACCCACAACAGGGAAAGTTAGTATAATGTAGTTGGAGGAAGCACACCAGGTTGTTAATTTAACATTGTTTATCTGAAAAGAGGAAAAAAGAGGGCCAGCCGAGTGGCTCAGTTGGTTAAGAGCTCGCTCAAGAGAGTGAGCTCTGAGCAACAGGGTTGCCAGTTCGATTCCCAGCCCGAACTGAGCTGCCAACAGGTGGCAGGATGGCTCAGCTAAAAAAAAAAAAAAAAGAGGAAAGAAATATTAAGGATGGTCACCTTTGCCCCTATACTTGCTTGTATCACTTGTTTTTTTTTAAAAAGATTTTTATTGGGGAACTGGGATGGGAACAGCACTGGGGAATTGGGAGAAGGGGAACAGACAAGTTGCTGTCCTTTTGTTCTTCAGTCTAGTTGTGGAGGACATTGCTTCACTGGCCCAAGTTGGCACCATCATTGCACTCTTCCTGGGCGAGGCAGATCAGTCGCCGGCTTCTGGACGGCCGCTCACTGCGGCTGCTGGCCGCTCACGCTGGCTACATATGGTAGCCCATGGCAACCCACTGCAGCAGGGGCTGCAGCCTAGCCGTTGCCGGCGACTCAAGGCAGCCCAGCTCCAGGTTGAGCTGTTGTTCAGCATCTTAGCTGTAGAGGGCAGTGTCACTGGCTCTCATATGTGGGATCCGAACCGGGGCCCTCTGGCGTCCCAAGCCAGCTCTTAACCATCGCGCCACTCGGCCAGCCCTTGTATCACTTGTTCTAATACCATGTGCTATATTTGTAAATGAAAACACTTAAAATTTATATTCTGGTATTTTAAATATTATTTTGAAAAACAAGCACACTAAATGAAAACTACAAATGGAAGCCCATTAAATCACTAATGATATACCATCATTTGTGAGGGGGAGTTTAGCTTATTTGCTGTCAAGCAGGTACATATCCCAAAGGTTGGATCTACACAGTCAAAATACTGTAAGACAAGGAGGGAGAGAAGGGGCAAGGGGGGAGGAAGAGAGAGAGGAAGGAAAGAAGGAAATGAAAAGGCATAATATAAAGTAAAAGGATCCATGATTTTATCATATTTCTGTCTTTTCAAATTATCATAGTAGTGGCTAATATCCTGCGCATAATAAAAACAAACTGTTCGTTGCAGGAAGACAGCTTTTACTGTCCAAAAAAGTATGGCATTTTTTGGACAGGCTGAGAATGTGATGGCCCAGATAAAAAGATAGCTGCAGGGGGATCTTTAATAGACGATCTGTACACTGTTAAAGGGGCCACAAATTTTAAGAAACTCTTAAACATGTTCAACCATCCAAACCAATTTTTGGCCAGATATTACCCCGTGATTGACCAAGAGTGCAGCATTTCAGCTAGGCTACAAACTATTGGGAAGAAAATCAAATACTCATTGTCGATTGCACTAATCTATTAAGCAAGTAGTTTTCAAAGTGTGGTCCCCAGACAAGCAGCACCATTTGGGTACATGGTAGAAATACAAATTCTCCAGCCTCACCCCAGACCTATAAAAATCTGATTCTGGGGATGGAGCCCAGCCGTATGTTTTAACAAGGCCATCGGGTGACTCTGATACATGCTTAGTCTGAGACACACAATATTAAGGCAGGGAAATAGCAAACTATAATAGAAGAATAATGGCCACAATGGACAAAATCAACTGCAGCATTTCAGCAGAACTTTGCCTGGCTTCTGGGTTCCTTCAAGTGTGTACAGCTGCAGAGACACTTAGAAAAGCTCAATTCTTGCCACCCCACTTCCTTATTTTAGTAGACTTTCTGTTAACCACTAAGAACTACACCTTTACATGCTTTTATTTAAAAAAAATGTTTACAAAAATCCAACTCTGCTCAATCATAGATAAGGCCACATCCTCAGCTGCAGGGGGGGGGGGGGGATAGTTTCAGTGTCCAGATGTCTCTGAAATATTTTGTGGCCTCCCATTGATCTAAAAGTTGTGCACCTAAACTCATCCCACTAATAGCAACATTACAGAGGAAAACAATAGCTAAAATGAAAGTTTTCCTACACAAGTGGTGAACAATGAAGTTTTTCGGTTGCTTACCCTACAAGTAAATGGAAGACTGCCCTATCACTGACAAAATATTACCAAAAAAGTGAAGCATTTATACCTATAACACACACTCAAATCCAAAGAGCACAAAGTAAATGGGTTTAACTTCTTTAAGTCTCAGTTAATAATCCAGTAAAAACAAAATATCAATATCACATAGGACAAACATTAACTCAAATTCAGTCATTAAGAAGAATGCAAAGAATCTAACAATTAGCAAGCCAACTATTATCTTTATAGAATAATTATGAGCACATAGGCCTTGCATGATCATTTTTAGCAGGAAATTTAGTGTGGAAAATTTTCAAAATATTTTTAAAGTCATGTAATTTAACGATAGTATTACATTCAATGGACCCCTATTAAATTTGTTCTATAAACTTTTAACAGACACAAAACTTGACTATTTCATAAATTTTGCCTTTGAATTCATTTTCATATAAGGATATTTTCAACTATTTCAGAAACTATTCCCATTTTATATTTATATATAAATTACTGTTTAAAATTGTTAAAGATCTGAGGATATAAATCACTTAAACTCTTCTCAACTAACAAGAAATTTGGAACAAAATGGTATTTAGAATCATAGCTAGCTTTTTAGTTACATCAACAAGCATTTAGGAGATACGAACATACTCTAGCCTCCTCACCCAAAGACCTGCCCTATGTGGAAACTAAACAAAAGAGAAGTTGTCTTCTCATGTTCCATGTTTACCTCTATCCTCTTCCCTTTATCAGTAACTATAATTTTTCTTCTCTCTTAGAATTAAACAAAACTCAGCTTGCATATGTGAAATCTTCTATTTACGTGGTGTCCTTTCACCAGGCCAGGTATGCCCAATATTCATTTCCTCTTAATCTTTCTTAATTTTCATCCACTGAAATGATTTAACAAACAAAACCAAAAACCTTATCCCATGTATCCCTTAACCTTACATCCACTATCTCAAAGGTGCCTTACAAAAGGGCCAAATACTAAAAAGAAAAATGAAAAGTTTTTTGACCTGCCTCTGCTTTTGAAAAATATTCTGCTGCTTGAATTAGAGTATACTGCATACCTGATCCATATCTAAAGTTGTCTCTATCATTTCCTGAAACTTGGAGAAATCAGAGCGAAGATCAATAAGAGGAGTCACAAAAATTGCCAGCAACAATGTCTGATGTTTTCCTAGAAGAAATCACAAAAAAATATAAAGGTCCCATTTTTAAAAATACAAGACTGCAGATCATAAAAATTGCCTGAGATAATGAGCATCATTTAATCCAAAAGCACAAATAGCACAATAGGTCTCCAAAGTTGCTACTTACCCGGGTATTTTCATTCAAATATGTTCAGTACTTGTTATAGAAAGGGAGATGATCTGGCACCCAAAGTTTCCTACTAATAAAGTACTGCCTCTCCCATCTGTCTGCAATCTCCCTCATTAAGGAGTGCTATAGATGCAGGGATGTGACATTAACTGTGATTAAATAAACTGCATTTCTTGGTAGTTTTAGTAACTCAAGTCATGAAAACAAAATACCTTAAATTACTTATATCCCTAACTTCTATTAATAACAGATTAAATCAAGTGAAGTATTTACACTGGAACTTTGCTATTTAAGAGTACATGTTGGAGAATATGTGAGAAGTACCTGAAATAAAGTCTACAACATGAAAAACATGTGTCAAGACCTAGGTGCCAATCCCAGCTCTGCCACCTACTGGTTTTTGTGATCCAGAGCATGTTACTGTGAGTCCCATTTTCCTGTCTATTACAATGGAAGTATTAAAAATAGCTACCCAGAAGATGAATAAATGAGAAAACTTTACACAACATTTAGTATTCTGCTTGACACTTAACACAAGCTTAACAATTACCATGTATTATTATTATACTCTTATTATACCGCAAGGGATTTTTTTTCTGCTCCAATAAATTCTGCAAGTGACCTCTAGCACCCTGCATTTCATTCCTAAGCAATAGTTTCCAACCTCTTCCAGAAATATCAGTAGCTCTTGATGGAAAAAAAATGACAAAAAACTACTATGAACTCAATAAAATTATTATAAGAATGTTTTATTATTAACCACAACAGCATTTACACATATTTAAAAAATAGTACATATGTGTGAAACATTATTTAGACAGTCGATAAAACACATTGCCCACCTAATGTCTGTTGTGCTACAACGCCTGGTTCTTTATTCTGAATTAGCTCATATGCCATTGGTAAATAGGGGAATGACAGCAGCAAAATACAGAGGTAGCACTGGTTCACAAATTTTTTCCCCCATCCCACTAATGTTTTGAAGTGATCAAGAGCAAACTTTCACATAATTAAAGAGTAAGTTTAGCAATATGCACATGGAAATCTCAGAGTAGTTGGCCTGATGACGACTGTACTTTCCAACATGTTACGACATGCAAGAAAGCTGAGTATAGATAAAGGGTGGAAAAACATTTGAGGTGTGCAAAATTTTTTTTTTTTACTGAATTCTATACCCTGGTTCAGATGTTTAATTTTGATGAAGCTGATCTTTATTAAAAGCAAATGCCCTCAAAGGGCATCTCAAAGAAGGAAACAAGAACCCCAGACTTTATAAGGTTGTAAAGAGTTGTCTGACGCTGGTGCTGGGTGCAAACGTAGTGGGGGTGTATGTAGGCTACCTTTTTTCTTAAAGTTTGTTAATGCTTTTGTTGATAATCATTTTTTAAAATTCATATATTTTGAGGTCTACCTTAACCCTATTAATTATAAACTCTGTTGTGTTTCTATCATATGACGTTAAAGGTAATACACATGTGGTATTTCATTATTACAAAACCAACTGTTGGGCCGGCCGAGTGGCTCAGTTGGTTAAGAGCTCGCTCAAGAGCTTGAGCTCTGAGCAACAGCAGTTCGAGTCCAGCCCGAGCTGAGCAGCCGCTGAGCTGCCAACAGGTAGCAGGATGGCTCAGCTAAAAAAAAAAAAAAAAACCAACTGTTAATAAGCTTCAGAACTTGTCATCCTCAACAAGTCCTTTAGTCCCTCAAACATATTGGCTCCCCGACTCTGCTACAGCTCTTCTCAGATTCAAAAAAGCCCCTTCTGAAATCATCTGCTCCTTATCCTAAAAGCTTTCACTAGCACCTTAAATTCCCCTATTTGTAATTTGTACTGAGCCCCAGTTGCCAATTTCCAACTGGGTTTTTTTTTTAATTGATTATAGTTTTTTTAAATTAGAAATAGCAGCTTTATCGGGCTATAACTCACATAGCAAAAAATTCTCCATTTTAGAGTATACAGTTCAATGGTTTCAGGTATATTCACAGATTTGTGCAACCATCGCCACAATCTATTTTATTATTAATAGAACACTGTCATCACTCCCAAAAGAAACGAGGAACCCTGTACTTAAGAGCAGTAACTTTTTTTTTTTAATTAGTTTCAGGTGTACAAAACAATAGACATTTCACCCCTCACAACGTGAGGGGCATTTCCCTCCAACCTCCTGTCCCTCCTCCTAGCTTAGGTAACCTCTTATCTACTTTCTGTATCTATAGATTTGCCTATTCTGGACATTTCCTATAAATGGATCATATGATATTGTGACAGCCTTTTTTCACTTAGTGTAATGTTTTCAAGGTTCGTTCATATATGTTGTACCACCACGCATCAGCACTTCATTCCTTTTTACTGAAAAATATTCCATTGTATGGAATATACCACATTTTATTTATCAATTAATGGGCACCAATTGGGTTCTGATAAACTTCATTCTCCACTAGTTACCTCAGCTTAGAGAACACTACACAATCTATCCCAGAGTCTTAACACAACGAACACAGACCCTTGAATTTAACATAGAAGGAAAGTAAATTTCATCTTCATTTCCCCTAACCTCTAACTGAAACCTACCATTTCCTTCCATTAAGGTAGGAAATAAACCACAGTAGTATTTGTCAGTACCTGTGTCTTTGTCATCAATCAAAACCCCAGATATATTTTCATATCATATTATAGTTTTTGGAGATAACAAAGTATCATTTAAACTCATTAGTTCAAAATTAAAGTTAGTAGAACTTCATTCAAATCATGTTACTTAATTCATTCATAAAAAGGACATTTATCAAGAATTTGCTTTACATTTATAAATGTACTTCTATATAATTGATTTCCTTTGTAACGCTATGTGTTTTATTTTATGCATTTAAAAACACCATTTTCTCAGGCCTCATTAGAAGCCACAAGGATCCACAGCACAAAAAAGGTTAAAAACCTCAGACAGGCCTTGCCTCTCTGGCCTCAACTCCTACCACCGTCACCCTTATTCTCCATCTCTCTGCTAGCTTTCCTTTGCTCCTTCAACAAGTCAAACCTACATGCCAGCAGTAGGCACTTGCACTAGCTGGTCCTGCTAGCCCTCCCACAGCTCTTAACAGCAGGCTTCTTCTCATCATTCAAATTTCACTACAGACAACTATTCCTTAGAGAGGAATTCCTTGACCACCAGGCTTAGTGTCTCCCTGGACCCCAGCCAAGTCACTCACTATATCACATCAACATATTGTGCTTTCTTTATTGTACTTATTACTATTTAAAATTCTTGTTAATTGGTTTATTGTTTGTATCCCCACACCATTCCACTATTACAGAACTTCCACAAGAACAGAGACCTTATAAGTCTTTATCTACCATTGTACCTCCTAGAACAATGCCTGGCACAAAGTAGGTAATCAATAACTATTTGCTGAATGAATGACTTCATGAAGGAAGGGAACAAGAGACTAATGAAGGAATCAATCACTGGTCATTAATTAGCTTTAAGACATACAACACTCATCCAGCAAGGATACCAAAGATCACACAGGGAAACAATTGTTAGCACCTTAAAGATATTAAAAAATGTGAAATGCCAAGCAATCTAGTCATTACATGATTTTTGTAAAAACTCCAAATCACTGTCAGCTGCCAGATTCAAATACCAGATTCAAATACGTATAACGTCTTGAAGATTTTATTTTTAAGAATGCTGCTGTGTACCTCCATCAATTGCTACAATGTTTAGGTCAATAAGCCTAAGTATTTACATTCCTATAACAACTGAAAGCATAATTTAATCACTGTTAAATGCTTCATCGTCATTTACTACGTAAAAATTATAACATATTTCAGGATAAACTGAAAGCCCATGAGTCTATCGAGAGTAAGTAGCTCATTAAAATATACTCCTGGAAGGCTGCCCAGACCAGCTTTTAAATCTAAACCTTAACTGATGTGTCAACACTAATTCTGGGACTTATTTTCTCTACCTTACCTATGTTCATGCCTTATTCATAGACTCAAGAGAAATACTAAGGAGGCCATCTTTAGTGAATTTAGAAAGGTTAATTTGCAAGTGGCAAAACACCAATGAAAACTACTTTGGCATTGTGTATTATCAAAAAATAAAGTGTTGCATTTTCTTGATATACCACTTCAGAATTTTCTTTTTATAACATCCATCAAAATTCTATTTTTGGAAGATGCAATGTACAGCATGCTGACTAGCTAATAATACTGTATTGTATATTTGAAAGTTGCTGAGAGTAAATCTTAAAAGTTCCCACCACAAGAAAAAATTTGTAACTCAGTATGATATTGGATGTTAACTACTGTGGTGATCATTTCACAATATATACAAATATCACGTCACTGTGTTGTATGCCTGAATCTAATATGTCAATTATATCTCAACTTTTTAAATTCTATTTTTGTGTAATTACTTCTCGAATGTCTGCTGCCCTTGCTGTTTAAGGCAAAGAGAAGACTGTTTTGGCTTCCTAGCACAGCCTAAGCAACAAGCAGTATCAGAAGTGTGGTGAGTACTCCAATGTTTGCTGAACCTTCTTGTTATTTCTGTTTCTATTTCCTTATCTTCTGTAACAGCCTCTGGATACTAGTCCTTTGTTATGACGTAAACAAATAATTAATTTTTGCCTTTATCAGCACAGAAACTATAAAGTATTAACCCTCCGTCGGGCGCAACTGATCTCATAGATTCATTGCACACAAAGATGCCGCTATGAAATATGTCTTTACTGTACTAAGTCACAAATACAACTGGCGATAGGTTATGGTACAGGGGAAAGATACGGAAGCAATGAGTCACGATACTTAAGTTAACTGTTAGATATTTGAAAATCTGTGTGCAATGAATCTGTGAGATCAGTTGCGCCCGACGGTTAGCATACACAGAACACTGTAAGCTCTCAGAATCTCTTAAATAACAAAGCGAAGAAAAAGCATCTTGAAATCCTGGCACTACCATTCATCATTAAGTAGTTTCCCATTCTTACACTGCTAAATTTTCAGTTTCCCCTCACATGTTAACACTCTTCTCCCCTATATTAAGTGGTACCTTCCTTTTCCCCAAAGAAGTTACTGAGTGCCTACTGCATGTAAGCAACTGGGCTAGAATACACTCTCAGTCCTCATGCACATTAGGGGGATGGGGTAGGGGACAGGAGAGATGACAGAGCCATCAAACAACTAATTACAAAGGGTGGCAAGTATAATAATAGGGAAATACAGGGTCCTTTGGAAACACATAACCAGGGCAGGAGTGCACCCAAATGTAGGGACAAGGTAAGCTTTCCCAAAGAAATGAGTTTTAAAGTGACATCCAAAGATGTGAACAAAGCCAGGTAAGACAGGAAGGATAAATGTCTGAATCTAAAGGAACGACATATACAAAGGCCTGGAGAAGAAACTGTGCAGCATATGTGATATCGGATGGATGTTCAAGTTCATTTGGACTGATGCAAAAACAAATGCAATTTGTTTTTTCAAAGTGCAGACATTCCTCCATCATAAAATTTAGCAAATATTAGCATTTTTCAATGAAATTAAGTGTGTCAAAGTACATAGTAGGGTTGTTTTAGTTTTCTGCAATTTACTATGTAATGTTATTTGTTTTTATATATACACTGTGTACACACACACACCCCCATAGGAATGCACTGAGTCACAATGAAAATATACTTCTTATTGTGGATTGTGGCCAAAACAGAAACACCAGCAATGAGTACTAGGAGGGAAGGGATAAAGAGAGAGGCAGGGGCAACAATTTATGAGGGACCTTTTAAGCAAGTTTAGACTTTAATCCTAAAGTCAGTTTAAAAAAAACAAACCTAAAGTGTTTTAAGCAGATTAATGACACATTTATATTTGAGAAAGACAGTTGGCTGGAGCAAAGAGAATGGGTTAAAGGGAGCCAAGACAAGGGGCAGCAAGAGGAACAAGAGGCTGACAGTAGTTCAGGTAAGAAACAACTAAACCCTGAACAAGGGTGCTGGCAGTGGGGATGAAAAGTTGTCCAAGGTGCAGAATATTTATGATGTGTTATCATTAGGACTTGGTGATTGAATAAATGCATTGATGGAGAGGAAAGGAGTAAAAGCTAATTCCCAAGGCTTAGGTACCTGGGTAGATAATGGGGCCATTTACTGAGAAAGAGAACTCTAAAAGTAGAGTTTAGAGAGATGAATTCAGATTAGATAACGAAACATAGGACCATGTGGGAAATCCTTGGTCAGAATTCCCATACAGCAGTATTGGATGATCTAACCAATAGCAGTCTATGTTAGTCACCCCATGGGTTCCTTAATTGATCAGAATATTAGCCCACCATTCTGCTTCATTCATCTGTAATCTGCTGGGAACCTTTAGGCATCTGGGCTTGCAATGCCCGTTATTATCAACAAGACAGCCACCAACTATGTGACAGGTCCCCAAAGAAGCCTCAAAGAAGCTTCCCCACCTCAAAGAAGCCTTTCCTAGACCTGCATCTGGCAAAATTGAGGTTGTTAAGTCACTTGTCTACTCGTATAGCTGCATTTAATTTATTGGTAACTCTCTTCTCAAATCATTTAAATTTTATTTAAAATCACTGAGAAATAATTGGAAATGACTGGCAAATAATTATGAAAAGACACTAAGACTTTCTAATAAGGTTAAATGAGCAAGTAACACTAAAATGAAAATGAAGTATATATAGGGTGGTTCTGGGTAGCATATATGAGGCACCTCCTTACAGGTGCCCTCCTGACGCCTCAGATCCAAGGCCTAATACTAGTCACAGTTCTGATAAATCTGGCTTTTAAAAATAGTCTACATGACTGAGAAAAATCAACCTAAAGTCTAAAGTAATTATAAAGTTAATGTTAACACTTTTTATTCTATTAAATATTTTGCTAATAGGTAATAAAAGGATGTATTCCAATTACCAAAGACTTAAGCAATTTATTCTATGCCCACATTCCCTTGACTAATTTTACACAAATTCTTTGTAATATTAATTCCAAACTAGACATTTTATTAAGTATAATTAAACTTTATCTGACCCTTTTAATATATTTATGAAGTAGATTTTTAAAATCCATGTAAGTGGGAAAAGGGCTGGTAAGATACTGCTAATGAAAGTTTTCAGTATTCACACAAATATGAAGCTGGATGCAATAAATTATGAAATCAGCAAAGAAGCCAACAACAGAAATGCAAGTAAATCACAGCAAAATATCTAAATAAGTCCCTCTAAAAAATGACCTTCAACCTAAGGCTATCTCTGTTCTTCCTTTGCTGCCAATGGGTTGGCCTGTTATCCTTCCTCACAGCCCCTGCCCTCTTCCTTTCCTCATCTTCTTTTCAAACTCTCCGGTCATGGCATCCCTTTTGTTAGGCACAGCCACTTGACCTGGTTCCCCCCCATTTGCAAGTACAATAATACTTTCTCTGTAATACTTTTTCCTTTATTGCTAGTCATTCTGACAAAATAGTACTTTTCTATGCTAACTTTTTCTTCTGATGCCATTGGTTATTTGAGTATCATTTTATATTTGTGTTAGTGCCAACTTTGTAAGATTATTTTTCCTTCCTCTCACCCATCACTTACAATTTTCTCATCTTATTTTTTGATAGAGCACAGTTTTACTATCTACTTTCCTCTCTTCCCATTATTAGATCATCACCTAGACTATCTTCAATCTTTTTTTTTAAAGCTGCGCCATCCTGCTACCTGTTGGCAGCTCAGCGGCTGCTCAGCTTGGGCTGGACTCGAACCGCTGTTGCTCAGAGCTCAAACTCTTGAGCGAGCTCTTAACCAATTGAGCCACTCGGCCGGCCCAACCATCTTCAATCTTAATCTTCAATGATAAAAGCTTTCACATTACAATTATATTCTTGAGCTAATAGGCATATTTATCCCTGTGTCTCTGTCACTCCATTCAAATGACCCAGATCCCACTAAACATTTCCAACAGTACTAACTAATCACCATATCAAAAAGCAAATAGTCTATGCTGGGGATGCAAATAAATTTTCCTATGACTTTATGAATAAAACTGTAAAAATTAGTACAATCTTCCTGGAAAAACAATCTGCGATATATAGTTATTTGCCACTAAAATGCAGACCAAAAGGGAAAACTGAATGCAATTTTCTGCTTTCAACCTAGCGTTATCACAGACAAAATTGTGCATAAGCAATGCAAAATGCACATTATACTCAAATTATTCTCTAATATATTAACCATATTGAAACAAACTTATGCTTTCAAAACAAGTGTTGCAGCAGAATTGACTGTATATAATTTTGTTTAAAGCCTGAAACACCATACCAAAATGTTAATGATGATTATCATCTTTGGATGATATAGTTACCTGCTAAGAATTTATGTTGCTTTTATAAATTGATCAAGATCTCAAAAATACAAACTCTAACCAAATCTTAAAAAAATGGCTTCATAGGCTGAAGTTTAAAAAGTGCTAAATTAGTAAAGCAGATTCCTTTCCAGAAATGCCAAATGAAGTGACTTTACATTATCTTCCATTTAAAGAAAACTAAGCAATCAAGTAAAAAATGTGATTATTAGATTTCCTTACCATGTTACTTAGTGTTAAAAAAAAAGCAATGGAAAAAAAGCACAAGGTGCTATAGAAATCAGAGAAGAAACTTTCCACTCTGTATGAGAAGGCCACAGCTCAATCTTGAAAATATTAGTAGAGATTCATCATGTGGACGCAGTAGTAAAGGACATTTAAGACAGGGGAACAAACATACACAAAAGCATAAAAGGGCACAGCAGGTCTGGAGACTGAAACTACTGCACTGAGGCAGAGGATGTAGGTGAAGTGCAGGGGAGGCTGGAAAGGAAGCAGCAGCGAGGCGGTGTAAAGGAACAAGGACTTTTTCCTGTAGGTTATGGAAAACAAAGCATTCTGAAGTGAAGGGAGGAAAATGTCATATCAGATGTGCTAATAAGATTACTATGAGTTCACTGAGAAGGATGCACAGACCAGGAAAGGGAAAATAGCAAATGTGAGATATTTAAGTATATTAAACAGCAACAGACGATTAACTGGATATGGGGAGAGGAAAGAGTCATGAACCTCAGAATGATGCCTGTTACAATAAAATTCATCAATAAAATAATCTGGATACTTAAGAGTTGTTTGAAGTACTATCAGAAATTTGCTGGGCCAGCCGAGTGGCGGGTTGGTTAGGAGTTGGCTTGGGACGCCAGCTCTGAGCAGCAGGGTCCCGATTCGGATCCCACATAAGGGCCAATGACGCTGCACCCTCTATAGCTAAGATGGTGCACAAACAGCTCGACCTAGAGCTGGGCTGCTGTGAGTCGCCAGCGACGGGGTAGGCTGCAGTGGGGCTGGCTGGCAGCTGGCGTGAGCTGCCGTCCAAGGGCTGGCGAGCGACTGCCTCACCTGGGAAGAGAGCAATGATGATACCAACATGGGCCAATGAAGTGACATCCTCCACAACTAGACTGAAGAACAAAAGGACAGCAACTTGTCTGTTCCCCTTCTCCGATTCCCCAACACTGTTCCCCTCCCCCAATTTCCCAATAAAATCTTTAAAAAAAAAAGAAAAAAAAAGAAATCTGCCCTAAATGTATAATATCACTGTTTAAGGTTTTACCTCAGCTTTTTAATTTTAAGAGAAATGAGGAATAAGGAGGCCAAGTGAATTTTTCAAAGTTATTTCTGAGAAAATAAAGATGATTTAGAGTACAGCTTTTATCACATAGTGCAAACCTGCTTTCTATGCTGTTACTGCCCTCTGCTGACCGTGAATGTATTTTTTCAAGAATAACATTATCACTAAATCTAAAGTTAATCAAAAACCAAAAACATCACAAGATGTCAGAACATACTCAATTTATAGCAATATATTAATATATTTTTAAAACTTCTAAGTCATGATTTTGCTTTTAAAGATAGGCATTCATTTTATTTTCTTCATAAATTAGCCCTACTTTTGGCTTTCTCCATGAATCAGTAGGCTAAGGGGGTATGCTGAACTCTGCGAAATTCCATTCGATTGTTTGTTTTTAAATTCCAGAGGTCAGATAGGTTCCCAGTGACTATGGTACACATAGGGTCTCCAAAGTTCTGTGTTTTAGAAAGAGATGAACACAGCTCTTACCTCTAATATTTTCTAGGATAAGTGACTTCAAATACCTTAACTGGACATCAGTTGCCAAACAGGCAACGTGAAGCATTTGACTTAGATACTGTTATGATCTCTCATAGGTCTATATAACTTAAGGGTATCAAAGTAGTGAATTACTGACATGTTGCCAAATTCTCATCAACTACATTAGGCCATACATTTGCATGTGAGTTGAAGAAGAGAGCAAAGCTACTCTCAACCCCAATTCCTAACTTCCACGCTTATCCCAGGGACTGCGAAAGATTACCCAAGGAACGTGCAGTGAAGTATTTACCTTTTTACGGTGGTGGTGGGGGGAGCGGGGGTTGTTCATATGCTTTTGAATATCTGATGAAAGTTACAGATCTTTTCTCCAGAAAAAATACATATACACAAAATTTTGCATAAAATTTCAGGACACTTCTAAGAACGCTCAAGAATCCCAGCTTTAAAGTTCCTGGTATTGAGTGAAAAAA
>NW_017731598.1:1737284-1755665 GCF_001890085.2 Hipposideros armiger
AAAAATCTTTAAAAAAAAAATTGAATAAATAAAATAAAAGAGTAGACCTTAGAAGTTCTCATCCCAAGAAAAAATAAAATTGTAGCTTTGTGGTGATGGATGTTAACTAAATTTTTTTGTGGTAATCATTTCACAAAAATATATCAAATCACTATGATGTACACCTTAAACAAATACAATGTTACATGTTCATTATATTTCAATAAAATTGAAGAAAAAAAGATTGTCAGCAGTGAAACCTGGTAAGATGAGAACTGGACCACATTCACTGAATTTAGCAAGCAATAGTCACTTAGTAAATGCCCTTTCAGTACTGTGGTCAGGGCTGAAAGACAGTTGAGTGAATAAAAGATAGAAATGCAGGCTTCCAGAAACCTGCCTGGGAATGGAAAGAGAGATCTAGGTGCCACAAGAAGAAGACAGAGGCACAAGGATACCTCTTTCAAAAAATAGGATGTGGGGCCAGCCAAGTGGCACGTTTGTTAAGAGTTGGCTTGGGATGTCAGTTCTGAGCAGCAGGGCCCCAGTTCGGATCCCACATGAGGGCCAGTGATGCTGCACCTTCTACAGCTAAGATGGTGAACAACAGCTCGACCTGGAGCTGGGCTGACGTTGAGTCGCCGGCAATGGCATAGGCTGCAGCCCCTGCTGCAGTGTACTGCCGTGAGCTACCATGAGTGGCTGGCAGCCGGCGTGAGCCATGGTCCAATGGCCAGTGAACGACTGCCTCACCAGGGAAGAGCACAATGATAATACCAACATGGGCCAGTGAAGTGACGTCCTCCACAACCAGACTGAAGAACAAAACAACAGCAACTTGTCTGTTCCCCTCCCCCAATAAAATCTTTAAAAAAAAAAAAGGATGTGAACTATTTTTAAAATACTTTGTGTGGTAAAGAGCCAGTAGAGAGATTAAAGGGAAACCGGGAGAGAAGTAAAGGGGTGGGGATGCGGACATGGGGACAGAAAATTAAGGGAGTTTCTAACTCAAGGTCAGTACTTTTTCAGGGAAATAAAAGGATATTTATTTACTCTGAAAGGGAAGAGACACATGAGAAAAGGTTCAAAAGAGCTAATGTAAATGGTAAGAGTAAATTAGAGCCTATCTCTGTAACAGTATCCTGATTATCACCCTAATAGTGGTCAATGCTCTTGTTTCCAGTTGGTACTGTTGGAATGGGACTGGAAGATATGGAATCAGAAAAGCATAGAAGATATTCATTTATAAAATGAGGAAACTGAGGCACAAGGAGGATAAATCGTTGCTTAAGCCACACTAAAGAAGTGTGGGAATAGAAAAAAAAACCCTCGTTTTCTTTAATTCCACTTTGGTAGAACTAAATGCAGGGCATTTAAGTTTCATCAATCTAATAATAAGCCTTGACTAGAATGGGAATAGTTTTTATATACTGGTATATAATCTATACTGGTAGATTTGTAAGCATTCTCATTCAGGATCCTGTGAGTCTTCTTTAGCAACTGAACCTGTTCAACTGTCATTGTTACTATTAATAAACCCAATAACCCTAAAATTTATTTCTAAAATGCAAAAATTCTAAGTTGTCTCATGACTTCTGTGATGTAGCTATAGCTCTATACAAACCTGTTACTAGAAAAACTTAAGAATAAGTCACCAGAACCACACGTGCTATAAATAAGAACAGTATATTTGCTAAGTATTAATATAGCGAGTGAAGAAAAATAAAAACAAAGTCATTTTGTTACCTTCATATTTTTCCAGAGCTCTAATAACATTAGGGAGTTGATTTATACCCTGATAGAGTCGGTAACAATCTTGTAAGTTTGCTGCTTGTCTTTGAAATTTCTTGGCAAGTCGGTTAAGATCTGGAAATCGACGAAGTAAATCTTCTTGTAAGCTCTGTCTCAATTCTGCATCTTCTACAAAAACTTCCACTAAATTTAATCTGAAATAAATTACACTAGAGTTAATCATAAATATATTTTAGGGGCCAGCCGAGTGACGCGTTGGTTAAGAGCTGGCTTGGGACGCCAGAGGGCCTGGATTCGGATCCCACATATGAGGGCCAGTGACACTGCCCTCTACAGCTAAGATGCTGAACAACAGCTCAACCTGGAGCTGGGCTGCTGTGAGTTGCGGGCATAGCCCGTTGCAGTGGGTTGCCATGGGCTACCATGTGTAGCCAGCAGCCAGCAGCCAGCAGCCGCTGTGAGCAGCCGTCCAGAAGCCAGCGAATGATCTGTCTCGCCCGGGAAGAGCACAATGATGGTGCCAACTTGGGTCAGTGAAGCAACGTCCTCCACAACTAGATTGAAGAACAAAAGGACAGCAACTTGTCTGTTCCCCTTTCCCAATTCCCCAGCGCTGTTCCCATCCCCCAATTCAATAAAAATCTTAAAAAATAAATATATTTGTGTATAAAATTAAAATTTGTCAACTAGGTACATAAACCAACTAAATGAACTCAAAAATTCCATTAAGAAGCTTGACTCTATTCTGAAATGTTAGCTTTTTATAGAGGATGGAAAGCTCTGTAAAAAGCTAACTGATGCAAGCACTTTCTAATTTGTTAATAACCAAATTAATGTTAAGTAGTATTGGATTGTCGGAAAAGTCATGACGCATTTTTGCAACGAAAAACAGAAAAAATACGTCATGACAACCCAATCTCTTAGGATATTGAAATATACCCAATTGTTTGACTTTTATCAAACTGATATTTCTTAAATAGAAGAATTTCATTATTGGGACACTGTTGTTACTGATACATATCACACATGTAAACAATAATCTTTAACGAAACAGAATTATAATTCAAGAAGGTTGCCAAATCCAGTATTTATTCTATCAGGTCTTATAAATTGCCCCAGGTTGAGAACCACTGGTTTTAAAGGAATCTGAATAAAAATTCACTTTTCAAAAGATGAAAATAAAGAGAAAAATAACTAAAACTCTATACAATGTCAATATCTAGGCAGCTGGCAGCAGACTTATTTGTTGTGACAAATGTCTAATTATTGGGTAAATAATCTACTACCAAGTTTGTATTATGAACCAGTCACTGGGGCTATAAACAAACATCAGAAATTATTCAGGCACTTATTGCTCCAGAAAAGATTTCTATGGCATGTACTCTAGATTTAAAACAAAACAAAAATGAGGAACAGATGCAGCTAAGTCACAAATCCAATAAAAAGCAAATGTGGGCCTTTCTAGCTAAGCCTATGGCTCTATTTGGGCTTTTCCAAGTGTGGTCCAAAATCACCAGCATCAAAATCACTTATAGGTGGATAATAATACAGGATCCCTGAGGGAGGGGCCCAGCTGTGAAATTTCAATGAGCTTCTCAAGTGATCTTATGCACACAACAAGAAATTCCTGAGCTCTCATGATAAAGAGGGAAGAGAGGTGTAAGGGGTGAAGGATGAAACCTGATGCTGACTGACCTACCTCTTCATCTTTTTTTTTCTCTTCTTTCCCTAAAATCCCAAAATTCTTAGGCCACTCTCAGATAAATGTAAGAACCCATAGAGAAGATATTTCTGATCAAGAATCTTGGGCCGGCTGAGTGGCTCAGTTGGTTAAGAGCCTGAGCTCTGGAGCAACACGGTCGCCAGTTCGATTCCCACATGGGCCAGTGAGCTGTGCCCAAGCTGAGCTGCCAAAAGGTGGCAGGATGGCTTAGCTGGTGAGAGCACGTGCTAGTAACAACAAGGCTGCCAGTTTGACTCCCGCATAGGATGGTGGGCTATGCCCACCAGCAACTAAGATTGAACATGGCAGGCACCTTGAGCTGGGCAGCCTGATAGCAACTAGACTTGGAGCTGAGCTAGCTGCGCCCTCCACGACTAAGACAGAAGGACAACAACTTGGCTGTTTCCCTTCCCCAAGTCCCCAATAAAATCTTCAAAAAAAAAAAAAAAAAGAATCTTTCTATGTCTTCCCTGTTCCAAGTATCTTATCACTGTTTCCTCTCAAACTGAACAGAAAATGAATCGTAAGTAATCAACACTGTTCAATAGCATCAAGTTCCAATAAGAGTATTAAGAAGTAAAACATCAAGGGAAGAAAAAAGCTCCTAAAACACATAGGACAAGGCAATATACAAAGCCCCCTCAGTCTTTGGTCTGTGTATCATTAAAAGCCTAATAAATTGCTAGTTTCACAAGTCTATTCAGTATGCCATTTCAGAATTAATTACAGTGTCAGTTTATGTTCTGGCTAACAGACTTTTTAAAAAAAGATTGTTCTGCTACTGTTTCCATGACAATGCCACTTTTCAAGTACCAGTTACTGTTGGCATAACATAATATACCTGTCATTCCTATTCAATAGTTATTCAGTTGTACATGATTTGATATATTAATTTGCCTATTGACTGGAATACAAGATGTTTTAGGGTCAGTTAATCTCTAAAATTCCAAGAGATTAAATCATACAATTAATCACAAAATTTTTGGTACGTTTAAAATCAACATTCTGCCCTTTCTTTAAAACTGGAATTTCTGATCTCTCATTGTAAGAACAGTTGACTGGAATTTCATGACAGCGTATTCATATAGCTAAGTTTGGTATTTAAAGAATTGCAATTATGGGGCGGCCTGTTACCTCAGTTGGTTAGAGCGCAGTGCTCATATCACCAAGGTTGCCGGTTCGATCCCCGCATGGGTCACTGAGCTGCACCTTCCACAACTAGTTTGAAACAACTACTTGACTTGGAGCTGATGGGTCCTGGAAAAACACACTGTTCCCCAATTAAAAAAAAAAAATTGCAATTACAAGTTTTTTAGTCTCTTTTTTCTGTTCTTCACATAGTTTAATGCAATCATAGCCACTTATTTGATACAGTAAGTAGGAGATATTCTGCTAGGCCTAAGATTAAAAAATGAAAAGAAAAAAAGAGTATGGCAAGACATAAAAGAGAGAGGAACATGCTTTCAAGGACTATTCAATCTAGTGGAGGACAAGGATATGTTTCATCTTACAGTTAGTGCTGAGGTAATAAGTAACAATGAGCTATAAATGCAACGAAATGTGACCTGGATAAGAAAGCAAGGAATTGCTTTGGGATCTGGGAAACTTCATTCTGGGGAACTTAATTTGCCTATATTCTGGATAGTTATGATTTACAGGGATAGGATGATGGGGAGAATACTTGGGACAGAAGGAGAGGCAGCAGCAAAAACTTGAAGGGAGAAAAGTAGGACACACTGGAAGAAAACTGAAGCAGAGAAGGAATAGGAAAAAACGATAATCAGAGGTAAAATGGAAAGGCCCTTGGCTTTGAAAGCAAAAAGCATTATTTCTTCTTTTGAGAAAGAGTCAGAGTGAAAGACTGAAAATACACATATATTTTGAGATTATAAGGATTAAAGAGGACATCATCTACTTAGAGGCAGGAGGTAGCTGAAGGCTTTCAGGGGAAGTAAAAATTCTGGACTGGTCAACTGTAATGAGTCAAAATAAAAAGTAATACCAGGTAGCAATGAGAGCTAGACGGCTTGAAAATAAAATAGGTGCAATCAGCATTGTGTGACCTTCTCCAGCAACTTTTAATTAAAAAAGCTAAGAAGAGTGGGGCCAGTGTGATAAAGAGCTAATGGGGCAAGAAACTCTATGGTCCCCATGAAAGCACTGGAAAAACAGATGCCTTTGTGGTACATGCTGGATACAAAGGCAAACGAAATTCAAAGAAGCTAGCAGATCAGCCCAGAGGCCAGAATAAAGGAGTCTCCACTAAACTTGATTTAGAAGTAGAGACCACAGTGGTTGGAAAGTAATGAGTTGGAAGCCCTCCTGTTCTTCAGAGGCCACAGCAACGCTTCACTGTTTCACAGAAACTGCACTCACTGTTATGACTTCCAGGCCTGTTTCCACAGAACACGAATTACTAAAGATATCCTTGCACAAAAGGATAATATAACCTGAAAAGAAGTCTAAGGACCCTACGAGTACACTGCCTCAAAAAGCATGATATACTGTCACATAAAGCACCACCATCTCTAAATTTACAGGAGCCACACTTCTGTTTGGAGACTTATGTTTCTAATAAGACTGTTCATTAATCACATTAAATTTTATATAAAAAATGTTCATAAGAAATAGAAAAAATATGTAATCCTCTGATAGTTTAAAAGTCAGTAATTTGAAACCTTCCCTCAAAAAGAAAACTAAGCTAAGATGGTTTCATAGGCAAATTCCACCAACTATCAAAAATACGATTCCAGGGCGGGCCGAGTGGCGCAATGGTTAAGAGCTGGCTTGGGACGCCAGAGGGCCCCGGTTCGGATCCCACATATGAGGGCCAGTGACACTGCCCTCTACACCTAAGATGCTGAACAACAGCTCAACCTGGAGCTGGGCTGCAGTGTGTGGCCAGCGACGGCATAGGCTTCAGACCCTGCTGCAGTGGGTTGCCATGGGCTACCGTGTATGGCCAGCAGCCACTGTGAGCAGCCATCCAGAAGCCAGCGACTGATCTGCCTCACCCGGAAAGAGCGCAATGATGGTGCCAACTTGGGCCAGCGAAGCGACATCCTCCACAACTAGACTGAGGAACAAAAGGAGAGCAACTTGTCTGTTCCCCTTCCCCCAATTCCCCAGCACTGTTCCCATCCCCACACTTCCCCAATAAAAAAAAATCTTAAAAAAAAATTTTAAATTAAATTAACTCCTCATTTCAGGTTCCAACAGGGTAAAAAGGTTTCCATTATCTTCTCTTCTGGAAAATCATCCCAAAAGAAACAGAAAAACTTGATTTTATGTGTAATCCTGAAGATCAATCCTAAATACTCAAACAGGGAAATCAGAGATTTGTGCTGAGAACCCCAGGAAGGCAGCATGAGGATGAGAAAGAATGATAAACACAGCAGGCAGAGTTGAGAAAGAATGATAAAAACAAGGAGACTGCCCAAACAAAAGCCTGCATAAGGATAACAACTTTTTCTTCCTACTGTGGAATTTTAGTATTTGGCCTTGAAAACCAAGGCCAAACCTTCTTTCCTACTTAATGATTTAAAAAAAACAAAAAACTCACCAAGATAAAAGGAGAAAATATTTCCTCTTAAGCTACCAGTGCAAAAAAGCAGATGATATTCTGACTCATAAAGGCATCCTGACAAACATAATTTCTAATAAATAAATCTAGTGAGACCACCAGATTTTGGAAATTACTATGTCCTGTGAAAGTAACTTTTACTTACCCTCTAAAAGAAAATCTAATTTGCTATCTTGCCTTCTAAATAATGTTACTCTGGTATTAATATGTAAGCGACATCTCAGGTTTCTAAAGGGTCTAAATATAAATACACGCATGCTCTAGTTATTAAGCTGTATGTAAGGGGACCATTCACACTTACTCTGTTCCCACAGCCAAATGTTAAAAATATAACCAATGTCCCAGAACATGAGACTTATTTAAATTACCTAATTATTTCTTTTAAAAAACAAAAAACAAAAAGATTACAGAACAGACATAAATTTTTGCTTGTTTAGCCACAGACTTTCCATGGGAGGACACTAAAGAAACTGATAAGTCTGGTTGTCTACTGGGCAGTGATGGCAATTCATACAGAGCACAATAAGAATCGTGTCCCGGGAGATATACAATGCAGAGGCCCTGAGGAAGGGGTCCTTGGGAGCTGGGAGACTAGGAGACTTATCACTCTATATCCTTCTATTCTGAATAAGTAACAAGTGTAGTTACTTACTCGTAAATAATTAAAGTTAAAAATTGTAAACTGAGGACCAGCCGAGTGGCTCATTGGCTTGGGAGCGCGAGCTCTGAGCAGCAGGGCCGTGGGTTTGGATCCCACATGGGCCAGTGACGCTGCGCCCTCTACAGCTAAGATGGTGAACAACAGCTCGACCTGGAGCTGGGCTGCCGTGAGGCGACGGCGTAGGCTGCAGGTGGGCTGCTGTAAGCTATCATGAGTGGCCGGCAGCCGGCATGAGCGGCCTTCCAATGGCCGGCGACCTATCTGCCTCAGCCAGGAAGAGTGCAATAATACCAACATGGGCCAGTGAAGGGAAATCCTCCACAACTAGGCTGAAGAACAAAAGGGCAGCAACTTGTCTGTTCCCATTCCCTGATTCCCCAACGGTGTTCCCTCCTCCAATTCCCCAATTAAAAAAATCTTTAAAAAAAAAAATTTGTAAACTGAAAGAAAAATGTAAACTGCATTAATTACTTGCAAATATTTAATCCTTCCTTTTTCTTATTTTAAGTCATTAAACCTCACTTTTCCCCAACAAACGTGGCTTCAGAAAGTTACCCTAGAATTTCAACTTCTACATTTTCAATAAAATATCAGCATAGCCACATTTGCTAACCTCATGAGTTATTTTTATTGTAAAGCTTTTGGGAATCCACAGGATCAACACTTAGCCTGGTAATTATTTGCAGGGTGTCTTATGATACTGACCAACTATTTTATGTTTGCCTGGCATCTAACAAAAGGGTCAAGAGATCATTATGCACTTGTATACCATCAGTATTCGTAGGCATCCAACAAATTCTTAAGTGATTTGACAATATCAAAGCCATAAAAATATTAAATCTTTTACCCATTCCGGCACTATCTTAATTTGCCAAATAGAAAATACTAAGTAAGGGCTGGCCGGGTGGCTTAGTCGGTTAAGAGTTGGCTTAAAAGCATGAGCTGCCGGTTCGATTCCCCCATGAGCCAGTGACACTGAGCCCGAGCTGAGCGGTCACTGAGCTGCCCACAGGTGGCAGGATGACTCAGCTAGTGTAACAACAAGATTGCCTGTTCAATGGTGGGCTACGCCCTCCCGCAACTAAGACTGAACTCGGCACCTTGAGCTGAGCTGCCACCCAAATGGCTCAGTCAATAGAGCGTGTTCTCTTAACAACAAGGCTGCTGGTTCGACTCCCGCATGGGATGGTGGCTATGCCCACCCACCACTAAGACTGAACACAGCACCTTGAGCTTAGAGGCCACGAGCTGCCGACGGGAAGCCAGATGGTGATTGGCGCCCTCCACAACCAAGATTGAAGAAAAACAACTTGGCCAGTCCCCTTCCCCAATTTCCCAACACTGTTCCCCTTCCCCAACTCCCCAATAAAAATCTTTGAAGAGGAAAAAAAAAAAAAAAAAGAAAATACTAAGTACACAATAAGGTCATTAGAAATAATCTAATTTACTGAAAAAGGTAAAGTGCATTCAGTCAATAAAAAATATTATGTACTCTAAATATGACAATAAAACAGCAATACTAAAAAATATAAACATAATTGAAGAAAAAACAGGTACAAAACTATTAGAATTACAATTATGTTTTTCAAAAGACTGGCTAACACAAGAACTAACTACATAAAATGATTCTATTTATAGAGTTCACAAACAGGCAAGACTAATTAACCTGTGATGTCAGGCAGGAGAGTGATTACTCTTGGAGTGAGGAGAGGTAGTAAGTAGCAGGAAAACTGAGGGGAGTTTCTGGGATGCTAGTTATGTTGTTTCTTACCATAAGTGTTGTTACACTGATGTCTGTTCACTTTGTGAAAATCCATCAAGCTGCACACTTAGAATTTGTGCTATTATATATATTATACTTTATTTACATTTAAAAGTTTTAAAACTCATCTAAAACAAAGATAAAAAATATACTCAAACGCTAATCATATTAAGGTAGCAGGATTATAACTTTTTCATTAATTTCCTCAATTATAAAGATTTTCTGAAATATATGTTTAGGCTGCCTTAAATCCTTCCTAGAATAATGAAGAGTACGTCTTATGTATCAGATCCTGTTCAAAGTACTTAGTACATATTAAATCACCTAAATCTCATAACAACCCTATGAATTTGGTTATGTTATTACTGTCATTATAAAAGTGAAGAAACTGACACAGATGTTGAATAACTTGCACAAGAAAACAGCTAATAAGTGGCAAAGCTATATTTCAACCAAGGTACTCTGGCTCCCAAGTTCATGCTCTGAAACATTATCCATATCATCTCTCTAAAACAATTTTACCTTTTTATAGTGCAAGAAACATAATTAAGAAAATAAGCTATTTAATCAATCTAAATAAATCATTACCACTCTATTACTATACAGCTGTGTAGTTAGATGCTAAAATATAGGTGCAAAATTGCGTATCAGAATAATTAAATGGAGTAACTGTGTATTAAACTTCCAAAAGTATATACTAGTAATATACCTCTCTTCTATTCTGTTCTTATCCATAAGAGGTTGCTTAATCCACTGGTTAACCAGTCTTTGTCCTTGAGGGGTTTTGCATTTATTCAGCAATGCAGCCAGAGACTGACAGCCAGTGGTGTCTTCAACAGAACCCTAGTAAAACAAAAAGTAATGGCATGCTCATTAGCAAAAATCTTACTATGCCATGAAAAATAATTTTGGGAACAAGAACATTTAATATTCTTCAAATATTAAATGAGAAATTTACACAGAAGTTCTTCCTAAAATCAAATTTTCACCCTCTCAATTTATTTTGTTATATACTTTTCCCCAAACCAAAACCACTTTACAATTACTAGTTTTAGACATAAAACTTATTAGAATGTATTTTTTTAAGACTGCTATAATATAACAAATTATTAATAAAGCCAGGACAAATATTATTTACACAGCTTACAACCAGAAAAATACAGTAATTCAAAACTACTGATGGAAGTATAATATTTCAAAATATTTAAACTCTTTAGTAAGATTCTTCAGGATATATCAGAGATAACATTTTTTAACTATTCAATATTTTTAATCTATGCATTTTGGGGGTTTTTTTGTTTGTTTGTTTGTTTACCTGAAAAAGGTTCAGGGCTCTGACTGCTGCAATATCCAATTTCATGTACTGGCTGAAGTCAAAAGTAGTCATTTCAAACTGTCCGAAGTTTGAATCATCTAATAAGAGTTCTAAATACTTGATTACTGCAGACAATGATGAAACTGCAACCTAAGATTAAGAATTTAAAATAAAAGACTGCTATCACTAGAATTTGAGAAACTTTTTTAAAAAACAAATGGCAAAATAAAAATAAATTCCAAACACATCATTTTCCTTAGTGTTTCTTTCTAATCCAAACCAAGAAAATCAAAGTTTAAATAAGTCCCTTAAGATCAGAAAATGATTTTTAGAAAGTGAAAATTTACTGTAATAGCAGTACTATTTATAATAGCCAAAAGTAGAAAATACTCAAGTGCGCATTAAGAGCAAAATGGATCAAATCCGGCATGTTCACACTATGAAATAAAACATAATAGATATAGAAACAAACAATCCACAACTTCACACACAATATGGATAAGTCTCACAAACATAATACTGAACAAAAGAAACCAGACACAAAAGAGTATATACTATTTGGTTCCATTTAACTACAAAAATAGGCCAAATTAACCTACACTGTCAGGGGTAAGAACCAAGGTTACCCTGGGTGGGGATAATGACTGAAGGAAGCATAAAAGGGTCTTTAAGGTGCTAGTACTATTTTGGTTTTTGGGTGCTGATTATGTGGGTATGTGAATTTCATGAAAACCCAGTTACACACTTATGATATATGCACTTTGCTATATACATATTTAAGTAAGTTTTAAAAAATTATTATTGTGTGTGTTGACTGCTCCACGGATCATCGTTCCCCGGGTCTCTCATCCTCTCCTTGAGCCTATTTCCTGAGACACAATGATATCGAAATTAAGCCAATTAATAAACCTGTAATGCAATATACAGATGATGTATTATGGAATTGCACACTTGAAACGTATGTTATTAACCAATGCCACCCCAATAAAGTTAATAAATTTTAAAAAATAAATAACCCTACAATGGCCTCTAGGTGTTGAAAGAGTCTCACATCTCTCACTTCAAATCAAAAGCTAGAAATGACTAATTGTGGGGAAGGCCTATCAAAAGCCAAGAGAGACAAAAGTGAGGCTTCTTCCACCAGTTAAGCCAAGTCGTAAATGCAAAAGATAAATTCTTGAAGGAAATTAAAAGTACTACTCTAGTGAACATACAAATGATAAGAAAGCAAAACAGTTTTGTTGCTGAAATGGAGAGTTTTAGTGGTCTGGATGGAAGATCAGACCAGCCACAACATTCCATGAAGCCAAAGTCTAATCCCGAGCAAGGCCCTAACTCTCTTCAATTCTATGAAGGCTGAGAGAGGTGAGAAAGCTGCAGAAGAAACTGTTGAGGCTCGCAGAAGTTGTTGGTTTGTGAGGTTTAAGGGTAAGAGCCATCTTTAACAACACAGAAGTGCAAAGTGAAGCAGCAAGTGCTGAAAAAGACGCTACAGTAAGTTATCCAGAAGATATAGCTAAGATAACTAAAGAAGGTAGCTACACTAAGTAAGAAATTTTCAATGTAAATGAAACAGCCTTATATTGGAAGAAGAACCCATCTAAGAGTTTCATAGCTAGAAAGAAGTCAATACCTGGTTTCAAAGCTTCAAAGGACAGACTGATTCTCTTGTTAGGGGCTAAAGCAGCTGGTGACTAAGTTGAAACCAATGCTCATTTACCATTCCAAAACTTCTAGGGCCCGTAAGAATTATGTTAAATCTACTCTGCCTGTGCTCTATAAATGGAACAAAGCCTGGATGACAGCACATCTGTTTACGAGACTGTTTTCTGAATATTTTAAGCCCACTATTGGGACCTAGTGCTCAGGAAAAAAGATTGCTTTCAAAATATGACTGCTCATTGACAATGTACCTGGCCACCCAAGAGCTTTGATGTAAGTATACTGACAAGATTAATGTTGTTTCATGCATGCTAACACATCCACTCTGCAGCCCATGGATCAGAGTAATTTTGACATTCAAGTCTTATTATTTAAAGAAATACATTTCAGGGTGACCAGTTAGCAAAGTTGGTTAGAGCATGGTGCTGATAACACCAAGGATGCCAGTTCAATCCCTGCATGGGCCACCGTGAGCTGCGCCCTCCCTAAAAGAGATAACTATGCCACTGTAGCATGAAAGCAATGTGTAACCAATGACCATAGCTGTTCCCCAATAAAATTTTTTTAAAAAAGAAATGGGAGCGTTGCTGAAAGAGAGAGAGAGAAAGAGAAAGAAAGAAAGAAAAGAGAGAGAGAAAGGGAAGAGAAGAAAAGAGAGAGAGAAAGGGAAGAAAAGAAAAGAAATTTCATAACACTATAGCTGCCATAGATAGTACGTACTCCTCTGATGGATCTGGGCGAAGTACATTGAAAATCTTCTGGAATGGATTCACCAATCCAGATGTCATTAAGAACATTCCTAATTCATAGGAAGGGGTCAGAATATCAACATTAACAGGAGTTTGGAAGAGGCTGATTCCAATGCTCATGGATGACTGAAAGGTTCAAGACTCTAGTGGAGGAAGTAACTGCAGATGTGGTGGAAATAGCAAGAGAACTAGAATTAGAAGTGGAGCCTGAAGACATGACTAAATTGCTGCAATTTCATGATAAAATTTTTAATGGATGAGGAATTGCTTCTTATAGATGAGCAAAGAAAGTGGTTTCTTGAGACAGAATCTACTGGTGAAGATGCTGTTCAGATTGCTGAAATGACAACAAAGGGTATTTAGAATATTACATAAACTTAGTTAATAAAGCAGTAGGGTTTGAGAGGATTGACTCCAATTTTTAAAGTAGTTCTGTGGGCAAAATGCTATCAAACACTATCACATGGTACAGAGAAATGGTTCATGAAAGAAAGGGTCAATCAATTTGGAAACTTCATTATGTTCTTATTTTAAGAAATTGCCATAGTCAGCAGCTATCAACTTCAAGGCAAGACCCTCCACCAGCAAAAAGATTATGACTCACTGAAGGCTCACGTGATGGTTAGCATTTTAGCAATAAAGTACTTTTAATTAAGGTATGTACATTTTGACATAAAATTATTGCACTACAGTATAGTGTAAACATAACTTTTATATGTGTTGGGAAACGAAAAACTTCATGATTTGCTTTACTGAGACATACGATTTATTGTGGTGGTCTGAAATGAACCTGCAATATCTCCTAGGCACGCCTGTACTGAATATAAAATAAGCGGTTCAGGACCTCAAACTGATAGCCCAACAACAAACTCTACTTATTAAAATATACCTGACACTAGATTCTTGGTAAATGTACATATTTTTCCTAATTGATAACATAGTAATCTATCTGTCCTTGCCAAACTAACAAATCTATAAGGTTGTCACAAGAATCTCCTGCAGTGTCACCAAGAGGCACAGATAAAAACACTTTTTAGTAGCCCCAAAAGCTTCTTCCTATTTTCAAGAGATACATTTCTCTACTACTGGAATTATTGCTCATCCATATTGGATTTTGATTATGTCATAAAAGAAGGTAAAATAAGTTTATAAGGATCAAATTATCATGTGATAAGAAATCACTGCAAAATCATGAGTCATAAAAGTCTCAATTCATTCTATTCTGAAATCTACTTTGAAAATTGTAAGTTATTAAGTTTGTTGTCTTATTTAAATATACAATAGAATTTTTCATTTTATTTAATGATCCACAAATAACTCAAGAGTTTCCAATATTTTACCACAAAAATCTCTCAAGCCATAACCACCTCGAAGAGTTGAACAAGATAACCTTTAAACACTGAAAATCCCAGTTACATTTTTTCGTATTCATTTTCTACCACTGAACATAAATAACCAGTGCCAATTTTTTAGCCAAATTGTCTAAATGTAGCATTTATTATGCAATTACGTGCAGTATATACTTTCACCCTTATTACTTCCTAATCTCCATAATAATCCTTAAAACAGGTAATTTAACCTTATTTTACAGATAATGAAAATGCCTCTCAGAAAGGTGAAGTAATTTATAAAAGACCCCACAGCTCGTACATTATAAAACTTTGATAGGTCTTTTTCCCCCTCCAGTCACTATGCTATCTTACATACTTAAGTGACAGTAATCAGGCTTTTTCACATGAAACCAGTAAAACTCTTCCTAGCCCCAGGAACATATGCTGTATAAATACTATGAAAGTATCTTTAAGGTTATGTTTAAACTTTTCTAGTCATTTCCTTGAGTTTTACACAAGCTTCATCTTAGATAAAATAAGCTTAGTATCAGTGATCCACAGTTTAGGTTTGAGATATATGTGACAGAAATAGCATTCTTAAAAAGTCACTATTATAATTTAAGGTAAACTCACATTTGTAATCCACATACCTGATTCTCCATTTCTGGCAAGACAGCACTATTCACCTGTTCTCCCTTTTTGCCTTTCAACAACCGGTTGAGGTCCTGATAAATATCTTTTGTGGAAAAGTCAGTTCTTTTTCTTTCTGTAATCAGTATGCCTCCTCTCTGAATAATCTATTTTATAAGAAATATTTTAAGTTACTGAGAAAAGCAGTAAGGAAAATGATTAACACTGACGAACGTAAAGTGACAACAGCTAACAAATTATTAACCCACCTTAAATTTTTATACAATATGCAAGACACTGGTAAAACATTTGTGTATTAACACATATTTTAAAAATCTATAAACTAAATTTTCATGGACATTTAAAAGTATGTTCACATAAAGCTTTCAAAAAATAGACCCAATAATTAGAAAATCTAACAGAATAGTCTTGGAAAGTTGTTCAGATACTATCTATGCTAAAAATGCCCATCACAGATTTGCTCATGCAGTCCCTATGGTATTTGAGGACCACAAAAAAAAAGACTCCTTGGGGAATACAAGATCCCTTACGATATATCTAAATAATAAACAATACACTTATACAAATGGCACAATAAAAATTTTGTTTAAAAAATCAGTAAAATAAGAGGCTAACATTCCACTCAAACTATCAAAAAATAGTCCAGAAGAACTGCATCTTATTTATGTGATATATATCCATGCTAAATACAGTAATAAATAGTTTTGGGTTTTTTTGTAGCCCTAAATCACTTCCTTTTCCCCCCTGAACTGCAAAAGCATTGCTTTTATCAATTGTGATTTGACTTGAACCCTTTATGGCTGGCATTGTTACTCTTCTGGAAGAAAGGGATGGAGGGGAAATGATCTGAGTAGAACAAGTCTTAAATAAGAAACAGCTTATTCTCAAGTCCTATTAAAGATACAAAGTTTCTGTCAAAGATAAACATTAAAACATTGCTTGAAATAAAACATTACGGTAATTAGATTTTTAAAAGTTTGACTTTTAAATTATTTTTTTCCTTAAACAAAACAGCATCATGTTAATTAGAGCCTTTCCTAGGCTTTGTTTCTCCTCTATCGCTTTATTCCCTTACCTGCCTCAGTTTTCCCATGTCTCCAGCAGTCTCTCCTCCTGGTAAAACACATTCCTTTGGTCCAATCTGAATCAGGAGGGCCTCCAGAGTGGAGAACTGATCATTATCGGGGAACTCACACAGTCCTAGCTTCCTTTGCACAGAGTCAACATATCCGACTCCGACCTGTCTTTGGCCATCAACCGTAGACATTTTAACACCCACAACACCAATGGAAGTTGACATGTCACTGTTACCAAACAGAATGTCTTCAAACTGAGAAAGATTACCTGGAGAAGCCTAAGCAAAAATACAGAAAAAGTTTAAGAAATTGTTGAATGTACTTTAAAATTTTACTAGCAAACAAGAATTACCTAACCTGGATGAATTTTATTAACAAAATGTTTTCTTACAAAAAAAAAATGATTGCTTATAACCAGGTATCTCCAATAATTATTTACCAATTTTCCACAAAGTATCCCCCGTGTTTTTCCAGTTATTTTCAGAACACTTGGACATATCTAAAAATAACTGTATCAAGTGATTTTCAGTTTGAAACTTGGCAGCTGGGTTTATACACATACAAAATCATTAAGGAACCCAGTAATAATACTGTAAATGCTAAGCTTAAATTTTTACATTCTGCCAAACTATCCATTGGTTGCACATATAAGTATTTTCACTAAGTAGCTATACCTCATAGAACAGTATTATTAGCTTAAATATTGACCTTGTATCAATATATTTACCTCTCTGTATCACTATATTTACCTGTAAAATGCAGATTGTTCTAAATCAGTGATTTCCAAATAAAGGGTCCTTGACCTATTTCAATATTTCAAAAAAGTTAGAAATATCTCTTTAAGATTGCATAAAATAACTTAAAGGTCAAGTTTCTTTGCTTTGGGCTGAGTGACACTGAATATTTCAACTGACCACCTGATAAGTTGCTGTTAACATGAGGCATCCTGGGACAATTGATAACCATGGTATGAAACATGAGATAGTGACAAATAGTCCAAATGAGCACAGTGACAGCCAAATTTAAGCAACCAATAGCCATCAATAGGTCTTAAATGTCATTGGCAGCATAATGATGATAATTATTTATCTTTTCACAATATGATTTTTTTTTAAAGATTTTTATTGGGGAATTGGGGGGATGGGAACAGCGCTGGGGAACTGGGGGAAGGGGAACAGACAAGTTGCTGTTGTTTTGTTCTTTAGTCTAGTTGTGGAGGACGTTGCTTCACTGGCCCAAGTTGGCACCATCATTACGCTCTTTCCGGGAGAGGCAGATCAGTCGCCGGCTTCTAGACGGCCGCTCACGGAGGCTGCTGGCCGCTCACGCTGGCTGCTGGCTACACACGGTAGCCCATGGCAACCCACTGCAGCAAGGGCTGCAGCCTACGCCATCGCCGGCAACTCACAGCAGCCCAGCTCCAGGTTGAGCTGTTGTTCAGCATCTTAGCTGTAGAGGGCAGTGTCACTGGTCCTCATACGTGGGATCCAAACCGGGGCCCTCTGGCATCCCAAGCCAACTCTTAACCATCGCGCCACTCGGCCGGCCCCACAATATGATTTTGAATCTCCTATAATGATGGACTGTTACGTAATTAAAATCTGGATCAAAAATGAAATGGAAAAAATTATCTGATAATTAAAATAAAAAACACTGATTCAATCATAAGTATAAATGTCATGTTTTCACATACATGCTTTGGATTTACACACAAAGGTTATGAAGCATACTTTAAAAAAAACTCTCAAAAGTGAACCAGTAGCTAATAAAATTGAGTTCTTGAAAATGACATGACTGATAATCTCTAAATTAAATGTATCTAAGGTTCTTTTCCAAACATACAAAGAAATCAATCATAGAAATCAACTACTTCAGGGCCGGCCGAGTGGCGCGGTGGTTAAGAGCTGGCTTGGGATGCCAGAGGGCCCCGGTTCGGATCCCACATAAGAGGGCTAGTGACACTGCACCCTCTACAGCTAAGATGGTGAACAACAGCTCGACCTGGAGCTGGGCTGCAGTGAGTCGCTGGCCACAGCATAGGCTGCAGTCCCTGCTGCAGTGGGTTGCCATGGGCTACCGTGTGTAGCCAGCAGCCAGCGTGAGCGGCCAGCAGCCGCAGTGAGCGGCCGTCCAGAAG
>NW_017731598.1:1760075-1767184 GCF_001890085.2 Hipposideros armiger
GCAATGATGGTGCCAACTTGGGCCAGTGAAGCAACTGTCCTCCACAACTAGACTGAAGAACAAAAGGACAGTAACTTGTCTGTTCCCATCCCCCAATTCCCCAATAAAAATCTTTCTTAAAAAAGGCAGTTCAGAGGCCTTTTGAGCGTTGCCTCTGCATGGGGCCACTCCAAACTCTTTGGAGTGTACTTTTTCTCCTAATAATGACTCCCTGGCCCTGGCCCTGGCCCTGGCGAGCTTCTTTGCTCGGCCCGCTCCAGACTCTTTGGAGTGTACTTGCTCTCTTACTAATGGCCCCTGAGTCACTCTCTACTGCTCAGGCCTGCTCCCATTTCTGTGGAGTATACTATCCTTTCTAATAAACTTTTTCAGTACTTTGAAAAAAAAAAAAGGCAATTCAGAATATACTTGTCATTATTCTGACAATTCTGGATCTTATGATTTTACCTAAATTTAACAGTAGATCATGCCAAGTACACATATCAGATACAAATAAGCATAAAGATTATATGACAGAAGATTTGTTTTGTACAGCACTTGAGATACAGCTGATACTTCCAATATCAGTTAATTTTAAGTATTAGAAATCTCCCCCGTAACAGACACTCTGAAAACTGGTTCAAATCTTCCCTAAGGTTATTCCCTAGAACATTCCTTATGATCTAATGCAAGGCTGGCAAATATCTACTGGGATCAGGTGTAACAAATGAGGAAAGGAAGGCAAATAAAGACTAACAGAAGAGTTGACAGATGACAAATGGTTTCATAAGTGAACATATGAAATGGTGGGAACTGACAAAATGAGTCAAGTACATCAGGCAAAGGAGCAATGTAGACTCACTAGGTCTGAGGGAGCAGCTACTCAGCTCCAACCCACCGGTGAATTGCAGGGATATTTTTGCCCAGTTACCAACTATGCAGATTTTTCAAAAGAAGCTCAAAAACCTAAAGTTTTTCATGAAATCTCCCAATCTTTAGTAGGCAATTAGTTCAAATTTTTATCAAAACACCATTTAGGCCACCAATTTTCAACTCAGTAAGTTCAAGACAGCCACATTTTCTTATGGAACCTGACTAGATTGCTTTCTTTAGCTGGCGTTTAAAAAGCAAGTTGCATGAAAATTATGTTAATCCAAGAATCCCATTCAGCAAGGCATGTACTCACGTTCTCACAGGTGTATGTGGGAATTAAGGCCTTTCTAGGCTACAGCAGACTCACACATCTCCCAACTAACACTCACTCAGGATCAAACCTCAGGGTGAAATGGTAGACTCCATTTAAATTATTTCCTGTTTTTGCCCAGCACACAGTGTAACCATGCTGGTTTACTCAAGGCTTTCCCAGTTTTAGTACTAAAGTCCAGCATCCCTGGAGCCCCCTCAGTCCCAGACCAGAATGACTGGCAAACCTTATCAGCCCATCTAGCTGAATTCCACCTAAGTAACATTATTCATGATGAAACATCATCATCAAAAAACAACTTGGGGGTCGGCCCAGTGGCGCGATGGTTAAGAACTGGCTTGGGACGCCAGAGGGCCCCGGTTCGGATCCCACATATGAGGGCCAGTGACACTGCCCTCTGCAGCTAAGGCGGTGAATGGCAGCTCGACCTGGAGCTGGGCTGCAGTGGGTTGCAGGCGACAGTGTAGGCTGCAGTCCCCTGCTGCAGTGGGCTGCCATAAGCTACCGTGTGTGGCCGGCAGCCAGCATGAGCGGCCAGCAGCCGCTGTGAGCAGCCGTCCAGAGGCCGGCAACTGATCTGCCTTGTCGGGGAAGAGTGCAATGATGGTACCAACTTGGGCCAGTGAAGCAACATCCTCTACAACTAGACTGAAGAACAAAACAACAGCAACTTGTCTGTTCCCCTCACCCAATTCCCCAATTAAAAAAAAAAAAATCTAAAAAAAGCCAACAACTTGCTCAAGGAAAGCATTGAGCCAGAGTTAATACAAAAATGAGGACTTTCTCCCAGAAAAGCTTATGCCATTGTGAATATCATCAGCAACTTCCAGTAAGTACAGCAATGGGTTTCAAAACACTCTTTTTCATATCATCCTTCAATTTAAAAGACAAAATGTAAAGTCCAACCCAGCAAAAACAATTCTTGGGAAAGGAAAAAAATCAGTCATCTGGCATAATTCCTAAACAGCTCTTAAAATCATTATCCAGTAGTTTATGCCAGCAGAACTGCCTGGCCAGCAGTTTTTAAAGCCTTTGAATTTGAATGCTTATCATGGAGTGAACAAGCACTGGCAGATCTACAAGCCCCGCCTGATTACTTTGCACATCAATGTTATCTGCCTGGCCCTGAGTAGAATTTTCCAGAGCAATAATTGTCTTTTTATTGACACAGATAACAGAAAACAGATTCATAACTGTGTTGATGTCTTAACAGTGGGTGGGGAGAAGAGGCAAAAGGGGTGATACCCCTCCCTCGCACAACCTCTCCTACCTCCATTACTAACCTACACTTAAGTTGCCCAGCCTCCAAGGTTATCCTCACAAGATACAATCCATCTGTCTCAAAGGAGTTTTTGTGACACATTGGGTGGCAGTGCATTTTATAATAAGTCATATTTACCAAGGAGCATCTCAAGTGCAGCTACTGCCTGGTGAAGAGCTAGACCATATGTTTTAAGCCAGACTAACTGGCAAATAGGACTGACCTGTTGTGAAATGATGGGAAGAGGAAGAGAAAGCTACCCAGCCTCCACCTGGGGTGTAGCAGAAGGAATAACCTCAGGTTGGTACATTAGTCTCTTTAAGAATAATTTGGGGGCCGGCCGAGTGGCGCGATGGTTAAGAACTCGCTTGGGATGCCAGAGGGCCCCGGTTCGGATCCCACATATGAGGGCCAGTGACACTGCCCTCNCAGTCCCTGCTGCAGTGGGTTGCCATGGGCTACCGTGTGTAGCCAGCAGCCAGCGTGAGCGGCCAGCAGCCGCAGTGAGCGGCCGTCCAGAAGCCGGTAACTGATCTGCCTCACTCGGGAAGAGCGCAATGATGGTGTCAACTTGGGCCAGGGAAGCAACGTCCTCCACAACTAGACTGAAGATCAAAAAGACAGCCTTTCCCCAATTCCCCGATAAAAATCTTAAAAAAAAAAAACCAACTACTTCAAATATCACTAATACTTTACAATAGAATCAATAAGCTAAAAAATGTAAAACAGAAACAGACTCATAGAGAGAAAAAAACTGATGGTTGCTAGATGGGAAGGTGGTTAGGGGGTTGGGGAGAAGGTGAAGGGATTGGAAAGTACAAACTGGTAGTCACAATATAGTCACAGGGATGTGAAACACAGTATGGGGAATATAATCAATAATGTTGTAAAGACTATGTAGGATGTCAGATGGGTACTGGGCTTATCAGGGGTATCACTTCATAGATTATATAAATGCCTAACCACTGTGCTATACACCTGAAACTAATATAAAATAATACCGATGTCAACCATAATTAAATATGTGTGTGTGTATAGTCATGGAATACAAAGTATAGCATAGGGAATTATAGTCAATGGTATTGTAATAGCTATGTACAATGTCAAAGGGATAGTAGACTTGGGGGGGGTATTCACTTTGTAAGGGATGTAAATGTCTAATCATTATGTTGTTTTATATACCTGAAACTAATAAAAATAGGAAAAAAATACAAAAAAATATAAAAGTAAGTTAGTTCTAGGGTTTGAGATCTGGACTTTTTAAAATGTCAGGATGAAGATACCACCTTTTAAACCTGATAAAGATACATATTTTAACATTTTTTTCCCATGACCTAAAAGGAGTTAAAAAGAATTCATCCTGAAAGATTCTGATGTGACATAAAGGAATGTGGTGTGATAGACTGATACCCGTGGTAATCACTTGTTTCCATACTTTGCTGTTTTTACTAATTGAGTTCTGTAAAGAATGAGACAGAAAATATTACTGTGGACCCTCAATTTTCTATCAAAATCTTTCAAGACATAGACTAAAACTCTTAAGTAAAAGACCCAGTTTTCTCAGGATAGTAGCAATGAAAATTTCCAGAAATCTCCATAATGTAGAATACTAAATTCTCCCAGATATAATCTTCAGTAAATGTCTATATTTACAAATTGGGGTAGGAGGATATGGAATGAAGACTGAAGAATATTATATCTGAAGCAGCACCAACATCAAATGTTTATTATTTATTATTATATTAATGTTTATTATTATATTAAGCTCTGCAAGAAAGAAAAAACTCACAGGACTTTTAAGTGGGAAAACATCTTTAAAACCTTTTAACTTTACTGTTTATGAAGAAATAGATGCAGAAGATTGGGAAATTTACAAGGTCACTCAAGAGACAGAGAAGAAATGAAAAATGCCGACTTCAAGCCCAGGACATTGTCCTCCTTATCACACACTTATTCCCTCTAAGAGTAAATCTCACATCCCCAATAACATTTTTACCATTAATTTATTCAAGTATTTACTGAGAACCTACTCCATGCGGGTACTGTGTGAACAAACAAAAGCATGATTTCGAAGACTAATAAGAAAGACAGCTATTAAATAAAAACAGCACTATCTCCCTGAAGGCATTAAAAGCAGGCATGTCAATCAGCCTTTCTAGGCACATCACAGGATATCATCACCATTAAAGTTCCAGCCTTATAAAAAATTACAATCTAATGGAAGAGAAAGGCACCTGGAATACTGTAAATTTGTGTGAAATTAGTTCAAAAACAGTAAAATCAAATCCTTGTTTAATGCTGTATGCAACTTTACATAACACCTATTTATTAGTTGTTTCTGGGACAGTGAAAAAGGTCAAAATGTTCATAGTCTTAATAAGGATCCACCGAATTTCTGAGTTGCTATTAAATTGTAATTTAAAAACACAACATGCTGGGCTAGCCGAGTGGCGCAATGGTTAAGAGCTGGCTTGGGACGCCAGAGGGCCCCAGTTCGGATCCCACATATGAGGGCCAGTGACGCTGCACCCTCTACAGCTAAGATGGTGAACAACAGCTCGACCTGGAGCTGGGCTGCTGTGAGGCCACGACGTAGGCTGCAGTGGGGCTGGCTGGCAGCTGGCGTGCACTTTTGTGAGCTGCCGTGAGCAGCCGTCCAATGGCCGGCAAGCGACTACCTCACCTGGGAAGAGCGCAATAATAATACCAACATGGGTTAGTGAAGCGACATCCTCCACAACTAGACTGAAGAACCAAAGGACAGCAACTCATCTGTTTCCCTTCCCTGATTCCCCAACGCTGTTCCCTCCCCCAATTCCCCAATAAAATCTTAAAAAAAAAAAAAAAACCAACATGCTCAAGAATATTGAAGTTTCCCAAAGCATTCTGCTATCACACCTGGTTCAAATATTAAAACACACAGAATTCCCTTCCATTTTAATCCCTTCCATTTTAATCTTTATTCTTAAAAAAAAAATAAGTTATAAAGGAAGATAAAAAATTACCTTAAATGCCAAATACCAATCATTCTCCTTGGAAGCTTTATTTCCAGCTCTATTCTTGTAAACTTCAACTCTATATTGACGAACTAGAAGAAGGTCTTTTACAAAAGACTCAAAATTCATTTTACTAAGCACAACACTCTCCAGAGTTTTTGCTCCTAAAAAATATTAAAAATGTGTTATAGATTTGAGGATTTGAATACATTCCAAGTACATAACACAATGTTTCCTCCCCAAGCCAAGCTGTTCTCTCAGTAATTAATTCATTCAATAAACTGTTTATCAAGCACCTATATGTCCGAGTGACTTTGGTAGATGAGAAACATAAAATGGTAAATGAATAGATAGCCCCCTGTTCCTCTGGAGCCTGTGAATCAGAATTAAAAATTGAAAAGATACAAAGGTAAGAAAGTTATTAAAGCTATAAAGGTAACCTTACTTGTTCTTTCTTATATTGTTTTCAAGTTTGAATACAAGTCTTATGTCATAACTATGTAACAATATTTCATATAGAATACAATTTTTTCCAAAGGCCCATAAAAGAATCAATTGGTCATTGCAAAATATTTCAGGTAATATATTCACATAGTTCAAAATCCAAAGGTTCAAAAGGGTACAGCAAAGTCTCCCTTTCACCACTGTCCCCTACACATCCAGTTCTCCACCATGTTACCAGTTTATAAAAAATATTCCTGAACAGTCTATGCACACACAGCAAACATAAACCATCACTTTTTTCCTCTTTTACATATAGTTGCATACTATTCACACTGTTCTGTATCTTGATGTTTTTAACTTTAATATTAATTTTGGAGATTGTTCCATTAGTATGTAATCAGCTTCTTTCAGTTTATAGCTACAATCTGACGTCTCTAAGGATGTTCTATAATTTAATCTCTTACTGACGGACATATAGGTTGTTTTTTAGTCTGTTATTATAACAATGATATATGAATAGCCTTGTCTGTGCTTCATTCTCCAAACATGTGAGTATATCTGTGAAATAAAGTCCTAAAACTGGATTTTGTCAAAGGGTAGGTATGCTTTTGATAAATTATTACCAGACTATCCCCCTGGTTGGCTGTGCCAATTAACACTACCATCCATAAAGTATGAGTGCCTATAATTTATTTCCCATAGCCAGTCAACAGTTTTCAAACTTTCTGGTCTTCATCTTAGATCACTGCTCCTCAACTGAGGGTGATTTTGCTCACCTAGGAGACATTTGGGTTGTCACGGGAGGGAAGGGGGGGGGCGGACACGGGACACTAATGGAGTCTAATGGGTAGAGGTAGGGATGCTGTTAAAAATGCACAAGACAGACCCTTGAAAAAACATTAATTATTCAGTCCAAAATACCAATAGTGCCGAATTTGAGAACCCATCTTAGATGAAAAATATCTCAGTTTCGCTGTGATTTGCAAATACCAATTTCTTTACATAAATAAAATCATCTACACCATCAAATGAAATCGAAACTCAATTTTCATACAATACCAATTATTCACTTAAAGGCAGTTCAGGGCCGGCCGAGTGGCACATTGGTTAAGAGCTGGTTTGGGACACCAGAGGGCGCCAGTTTGAATCCCACATGAGGGCCAGTGACACTGCCCTCTACAGCTAAGATGCTGAACAACAGCTCAACCTGGAGCTGGGCTGCCAT
>NW_017731598.1:1770429-1793344 GCF_001890085.2 Hipposideros armiger
ACTAGATTGAAGAACAAAACGACAGCAACTTGTCTGTTCCCCTTTCCCCAATTCCCCAATAAAAATCTTAAAAAAAAAAAAAAGAATAATTTGGAAGCTTCATCTTCATTCCGACACAATTATCATGTGTCTGCTTCATGTGGGCATTGCGCCGGGCGCTGGGGTTCAGAGGTGGCGACTGGTTAAGATGAAGTTCCTGCCCTCCAGCAGCTTTCAGTTTATTGGGATAGATGGGCAAGACTATAATAAGTGTCTAAGGTAGGAATGAGGTCCTGGGTTAGGAGGACCACCTAAGAGGGACAGCCTTAACATAGGAGTTATGAAAGGCTTCCAAGAGGAGCTAGAAGGCATTGCTTCCTGGAAGCCTCAACTGCCTTCTAAGCTCTGAAACCAAGAGACAAAACGAAGAAAATTTCTTTTTCTGTGACTCAGATTCCTTATCTATAAATTGGAGCTGGGTACTAACGCATCTCACAGGGCTTTATTATAAAAACGTATCACTAGGGTTGGTTGCAGTCCAGTCGTTGCCTTGGCTGGACATGGGTGTTTTGTCCACCGCACCCAATCTTCCTGTCTGGTTTCTCCCCCTCCACACTACCCACCTGCTGGCAAAACCATCCACAAGCAGATCTACTATTCAGACAAGTACTTCCATGAGCACTACGAGTACCCACATGTGATGTTATCCAGGGAACTTTCCAAACCAGTATCCAAAACCCATCTGATGTCTGAAGAGGAGGGGAGGAGACTTGGTGTCCAACAGAGCCTAGGCTGGGTTCATTACATGATTCACAACATGCTTCTCTTTAGACAGTCTCTTCCAAAAGATCAACAAAAATGAAGTGTATCTGAGGATCGTCAATTAAATCTTTTTCAAGTTTAATGTATATGTGTATACAAGGTAGTATTCAGTGAATACTTGAAAAATGTACAAATCATTCATCCAGACCTGTGCGTGAGCTGTATTCTTCACAACAGAGCTCAGTTAAATGCAGCTGCAAGTATGTTACTGTAAGGTGTTTCAGATAAAATTTCTTCTAGTCAGTTAATATAAGTGCCCATTTAGCTTTACCTGTTACTTTTGTTAAATCAAGTTTATATGAAATGAAAAAGTATCACTAGATGTTGAAGATTAAAAGTAGTTAAAAGGGGGGCCAGCCAAATGGCTCAGTTAGTTAAGAGCTCACTCAAGATCGCGAGCTCTGAGCAACAGCGGTTCGATGCCCAGCCCGAGCTAAGCAGCCACTGAGCTGCCCACAGGTGGCAGGATGGCTCAGCTAAAAAAATAAAAATAAATTTTAAAAAAATAGTTAAAAGGATGTGAATGAGTATAAATGCCAATAAAATAAACCAAACAGAGAAGAGGGAGAAAATGATCAACAGAAAGTCATCTCTGGGAGGAGGGGATGGGATCTACAGCACATTTTTCACTGGCACAATAGGGAAAGACTGAATACAGGTGAATTACAAGTACAGGTTCAAGAGATAACCCAAATGTCCATCAACTGACAAATGGATTAACAAATATGGTATATCCATACAATAGAATATTTGGCAAAAAGGAATTAAGTACTGATAACCTTAATGAACCCTGAAAATATTAAGAAGCCAGTCAAGGGCCGGCCAAGTGGCACGTTGGTTAGGAGTTGGCTTGGGACACCAGCTCTGGGCAGCAGGGCCCCAGTTCGTATCCCACATGAGGGCCAGTGACGCTGCGCCCTCTACAGTTAAGATGGTGAACAACAGCTCGACCTGGAGCTGGGCTGCTGTGAGTCACCGGCGATGGCATAGGCTACAATGGGGCTGGCCGGCAGCAGGCGTGAGCTTTCATGAGCTGCCGTGAGCGGCCGTCCAATGGCTGACAAGCGGCTGCCTCACCCAGGAAGAGTGCAATGATAGTACCAACATGGGCCGGTTGAAGCGACTTCCTCAACTAGACTGAAGAACAAAAGAACAGCAACTTGTCTGTTCCCATCCCCCAATTCAATAAAATCTTAAAAAAAAAAAAAAAAGCCAGTCGAAGATCACGTATTGTATAATTCCATTTAATCAAGCCCTCTCTCTGTATCTCTGGTTCACATCCTCAGGATCAAAAACATTCAGGAAAAAAAGTTAAATTGTTGCTGATGTTTATTATGTGGTTATATATATAATGGTTGTGTCTGTATTGAACATATACAGACTTTTTTCTTGTCAATATTCCCTAAACGATACAACATAAATTTACATTGTATTAGGTAAATAATCTAGAAATTATTTAAAGTATATCAGAGGATGTACTAATACATACATGGTTTTTTGGGGGTAATGAAAATGTTCTAAAATTTGTTGAGGTAATAGCTGCTTAACTGTGAATATACTAAAAACCAGTGAACTGTATATTTCAAGTGAGTGAATAGTATTGTATGTAAATATCTCAACAAGCCTGTTAATTAAAAGAAAAGTATAGGTTTGAGAGCAGGAAATTGAGGGAGTCCTCTAATGATTTCTATTTTCAAGACTGCTAAAGAATGTAGGGAAAGGTGACAGGGTCCAAGATTTTGTAAAGACTGGGAGTGCAAGGGATCCTAATCAGGTATTTATAGTTCCTTGAGTCCAGATGTAATTTACAATCTAGGTCATTTTTGCAATAATAATGCCTAGAAACAATGGAAACAGAGCAGCAAAGAAAAAGATTTTATTAACCCTTTACCCAGGTGGCACAGTATCAAAATGAAGAAAATTCCTTCCAAGAAACAAGTATTGGCAACTTTACGTCAAAATACATTATAAAACATATCCTCAGTCACACAGTTCACCTTGAACAGAAAGAACTGCAAAGCATTAGCTTTTGGGATCCAAGGTACTTTTTTTTTTTACCTCTCCCTTTTTCAGTTATTCAAGCATATTTCTAGTGACAAATTACCCATCCATCTTTTTATAGCTCTTTATTATCCAACCCAAATAAATATTAGGACAATTCTTTACCTAAAATGTGCCTTTGGCATAAATCTCTAATTAAGAAATAGATCCTTGGGAATAACATTTACTTGCTAATTGCCTTTAACCACATTATCAATATGATCAAGATAAGATGAAGTCTAGGTTACTCTATTCCTAGGAATGTCCCTGGCTAAACCCATATTTTAACTTTCATGGGCAACAAAAGGAAAAATTCTGTTTTTGTTTTTTTAAATAAAAATCTACACTCCACTATAAAAGATTCCTGGATGTTCATACTAAATTCCCTTCCCAATAAATGGATGTAATGCTTAGCATCCATCCATTATCTTTCCACAATCTAAATTACAAAGAAAAAAGTATCAGTGATCCAATTTATGCAAATATACAAGTATGTTTAGAACTTTTTACACCATTTTAAACGCTTAAACTACTCTAAACAGCAAAGTACAAAGACAAAACAAGAAAGTGTACTTACTAGCTTAGAATAACAAGTCATATAATCACTTTAAACTTGGAAGCAATTTAGACCATCATTAACTATGAAGCCACCCATAACTCTGGCTGGTCTTAACTGGTCCCCATATCTCCACTCTTGCCTCTTTTACCCCATCCTCCACACATTACAGCAGAAATGATCCAACACACCACTCCATCTTTGCTTAAATTAAGTCTTCAGACCTCTTACAGCCTACAGCATAAAATTCTAGCATCTCAGCACAACATAAAAAGCCTTTCCTCATCTGACTCCACCTACCTGGGCCACTCTCCTCACTCATCATTTCCTGCTTCAACAATACCAATCTACCTCTTTTCAGGCCCTAACCTCTGTAAACTCCTAGTCCTTCAAGACTCGAGTGGAATTTAGCCTCTAATATGCCTCTCCTGATGTCTCCAGTCTTTGGTGATCCTGCCTCTATGCCTCTTCCAACAACTTGTTATGGAGTGTACTGCCCTAGTTCTTCACCTTGAATTGTAATTTTTTTATGCCTTGCTCTCCACCAGAATGAGCTGTGAAGGCGGAGATATTGCCTTCATCTATGTCCTCCCAGCGTCCATAACCCTACCTGACACAGCAGCATTCAATAAATTTCTATCTAATGAATTAAACATCTTTTATGTCAATAACATCCCAACTGCATGTGGCAGAGGCAGGACTAGAAACCCCTAACTCCTTACTCCCCCTAGAATACTCTTTCCACTATCACAATAAAGCCAGGGAGGAAAGAGATCAACATAAAACATCTAGAACACCCAACCCACGTAGGGTGAAGAAGTGTGTCGCTTTCCAGGAAGAGATGATGTTGGAGATGGGGCTGCATTACAGACGGCACAGAATGCCGAGCTGAGGCACAAACGTACATTACTAACCCAGGGTCACACAGCCAGTAAATGGAGGAGCTGCAACTTTCATCAAAGCCATCTCGCTCCGAGTACGCGGTCCTGACCACCTGGCCACACTTTTTCATAGTTGATGACGGGTCCCTGCGCTGTTCCAGCGGTATAAACCGAGTGTGCGCAAGATGATGCTAGTGACATAAAATGGTCTCCAAACCCCCTTCTAGTCTAAATCTCACTCCTGAACTGGAGTTTGTTAATAGAGAGATTTGGCGTTGTTCGTGAAGAGAGTCACAGGGCCCAGGCGAGGCCGTGGAGCAGAGACCCACGCGACTGCTGGAAAATTAAATAGAACGTATTAAAACGCCTCGCACGACACCTGGCACGCAGTAAACGGTCCCCTACGCGTTCGTTATTAGCTCGACTCTGAGGCAGCTGCAGAAGAACAGACTCAGGGCGGAGGCAGGGCAGGGGGCAGGCGGGTAGCGCGCCACCTGGCCAGGCAGGGGCGGAGAAAGCGCAATTCCCCACAGGGCACCCACGTCCCTGGCCTCCACGCCGGAGGCCACTTCACAGGGTCCCTCCAGAGCCCGCGCCGTCCCGGTCCTCACCTGCTGGTCCCATGTACTTGACCACCCCTTGGGTCTTGAACACCTCTCGGGCGGCCAGCAGCGCGTCCTCACGGTGCGCTGTGTAGAAATCGCCCCGATCGAAGAGGCGCACCGTGGTGGTCGGCTTCTCTGGCATACCCTGGAAGAACCGCACGAAGCCATACTCGGCCGCGCTATCCAGCTGCAGCGTCTCCTTCGGCTGCACCGCCATTTCGGAACCTCGCCACAGGCTGGCTGAGAGAGCTGCGCGACCCCGCACCCACTAGGCTGTTTCCCGCCACCCCTCCCTCGCCCCCCGTGCGGCCTCCGGCGTCTGCGGCCTGCCCAATCAGCATCCAGCGTTGCATTTGAGTGGGTGGGAATCCGCCGCCGCAGCCAATCACAAATGGACGAGGCCCAGCTTCCCGCGCACGCTAGTGACTGTCAACTGCGCATGCTTGAGCCTAGGTCGCGCGTCGACCCTGGCGAATGCCGGTCCTTAAAAGGATTCAGTTCTCCGCGTTTTCTCGGCTGCACAGGCTAGAAACCCAGGTGGAGGAATAAGTAGGGGTAGGCGATCAGGTGGCACGTTCAGGCAGGTTTTGCGTTTATTACGTACCCGGAAGCGTGAGAGTGGAATCAGAAAGAAACTTGAAAACACGGAAAAAGTAGCCTTCTTCCCCATGCCAGTATTTTTTTAAACCTGTGCCCCTCCCCCAGCTGCCCCTCTTTTCCTTTTTAAGCAGACTGCCAACATCAAGATTACAGGTTTATTCTCCACAACCTCCTTACTGCTCCGTGCTAGACAAATTATCTCTTTTAGTCCACTCCTTAACTGATTCATTCATTAAAAAATATTTATATGGCCTGCTTTATGCCAAACTCTCAGGATCTAAAGATCACTAGAAAAGAAAAACCACTGCCTTTGTTCAGCTAACCTTCTAATGACTGGATTCAGATAATACACGTAGTAAATAAACTAAATGGTATTTTATAAATTAAGCATTTAGATTAAAAATAAAGATGGAGAAGAGGGAATGAAATTTTTTTAAACGTTGAGCAAAGACCTGAAGGAGGCCCTGCATAGTTACCTGCCTTAGAAAAGTATCGCACTTCCTGTTTGGCTCACCCTTCCCCCATGGAAACGACCCCAAACCCAGATTCACCAAGCAGGATTACCCTCTGGGCTTTTCAAACTAATTCCCGGGCCCCACCCACATACAATGGGTTGGAATTTCTGAAGGTGGAGCCTTCGGATCTTTTAAAAAGCATCCTGGGTCTGCCTGATAATCAGCTTAGTTTAGAAACCTTGGCCTACAGTTAAAATTCAAATCCCTTGGAAAGCAGAAAAAGTTTGGATCGTCTGACTGCTGACTACTTTTCCAGCAACATCTACATCCATTAGTGCTCCCTCCTCTCACCCAAACTCTTTGATCTAGGAGGGGAAGTTCCCCTTCCCTCTCAACACGTGACTCAAACACAAACTTGCCCCTCAGCTCTGGAATGGCCCTTCCTGATGACTAGGTAAACTCCTAATCATCATTCCTTCTTCATCACAGAGGTCTCAGAGAAGCCTGCCCAGTCTCCCCCGGTGTAATTAGTTGCATTGCCTTCTGGGGGTCCCACCGTATTCATATCTTTATTATAAAACTTGCTTTGTTTTAGAAATAACTGTTCACCTGTCTTACTAAACACCTGGAAAGGACACAGATGGGTATTTATTTATAGCTAATAATGGCTAATGTTCATCAACGTTTATTGACTCTTGAAAGTTTTCATTGTTTTCACATGTAATTACTGTTTTAAGCTTTGCAACTCTAAGTGTTAGGAACTACTACTCTTATTTTACAGTAAGGAAACTAAAACTTGAAGATGTAAAGTAACTTGCCTAACATCACACAGCTAGTAAGTAACAGAGCTAGAGAGTTCAGTCTTGTTCCAAATTCTGTATGCTTAACCCTCTGTGTGCCATAAGGTTAAGGTGTACATATAGGTGTACAAAAAATGCATGTAAATGAATGAGCTGTACTTCATAATAACCACTTCTATATGATAACCTGACCTTCAGTGTAATTCCATCTCTCCCCTTTCCTATTTCACATTCTAAATAGGGAGTTCAGAGGGAGGCAGCCCCCAAGGTTCATGTGGGGATCAAATGAGGTAATAGCTCTGAAAGTATTTTTTAATCTTGTAAACAACCTTTATACTGTTTATCATCACATTTACCCCCCCCCACCCAGACTATTCTTATTCATATACTTATTCTCATTCTTATTCATTTATTTGTCAATTGAGTCTATTAATTCTAAAAATAAAGAGAATGCCCACACTTGCCCTGATCTATCTGGAGAGTCAGTACCCAGACACAAATACTAAAGGACAATTCAAAGTTACTAGAGGACAATTCAAAGTAATGTGAAGAGCTATAGAGAATGTCAAAACATAATAAGCTTCTGAAGGCAATTTAAGAAAGACAGGGTTTACATGTGAAGGCCTTATGGGAGAGGGTTTGTGTTCATATAGGTGAGGACAGTGGATTTTATTCTGATCTTTAAAAATGAACAACGTTGAAAAAAATCTACTTCAGGCTATGAGCAAGATACCCACCTTCAGAATATTTGTACAGATTAGGGGCATAGGTCAGTGGGAATTTATAAAGTGGTGGGAAGCACATGTTTTAGGATGGTAGGAAAGGCTTGTGAGATTATGTTGTATCTACTGAACCTGTTGCATTTGTTAGGGAGGAAAAATCTTTACCTCTACCTTCTTAGGTTCGGTGACTAGGAACTTGTGAATTAAACTGACAAAAGACAGATTAAGAGCAGAAAAAGCATACAATTTTTATTAATATTTATGTGCATAGGAGTTCACAGAAAAGAAGTAAATCTCAAAGAAGCAGTTAGGTCAGGGGCTTATATAACCTTTTTTAACAAAGGGAAAAGGACTTAGGGTTCAAGTGATGATAAATTGTGGGGAAGTGACTAGAAATATATGGGAGAATTAATGGAAGACAGGGCTATTTTAGTAAGGTCTGTTTATGCAAATTCATCTCAGTGTGGACTCCCCGCCTCTGGTGATAAATTGCTTTTCCCTCCCTTGGTACAAGGAGAAACATCTTCACAAGGGAAATTTATGCCCTGCTCTTAGGCAAATAAGGGGAGGGCAGAGAACTTTTTCTGCACCTGATTTTCAATTGCTTTCAGCTCAAAATAATCCTTATGCCAAAGTAACATTTTGGGGTGGCATATCGTGATCTTCGTGTTGAATGAAGTAGAAAGAGCTGAGGCTAAAGTGTAAAGAAAGGCTTCAGGAAAGAAGGGGATCTTAAGCTGGGCCTTGACTAAGTAGAGGGTATAGTGGGAAATAAGGTAGATTGTGATCAGATTTTAGTTGTTGTGGGAATGATATACAGAAGGGATTGAGAGTGGGAACAGGTTAGTTTTAGGAAAGGCAAAAAATTACATTAATCTAGGCAATTTAGGTAAAGTTTGGGAGCAGGGTGTTGGCAGTAGGGAGGAAGGAGGAACCAAGGAAGGCCACACAGAGCAACCAGGGCTAAATAATACCACAGGAGCCCAAGGGCTAGGATGCCACCCCTGGGACGCTCCTATGACTGCCATGGGTCTCACCCATTGGTGCCCAAGAGTGTTTTCTCAACTGTTCTTCCTTCTTTTTATCACGAGATTCCAAGTCTTCTTGTGCCTGTGTCCTGGATACTCAGAGCAGACGGAAGATCTCCACCCTTAAACTTCTACAGAGGGTAGAGAACTGCCTCTCACCAATACCATTCAGAGGAGAATTCTCCCCAAATTGAAAAGGGGATGGGATACTGGACAGCCAAAAGGGGAAAGAGTGTCTGCTACAGGGCCAGACTGTGAAAGGCCTTGTATGCCCCTCTGTCAGGTGAGAGGAGTAGATTTCATGTTGTATAAAATCTATGATCAGCTTTTGGCAAATAATTCTAGAAGCAATGTATAGTTTGGGATAGAGAGAATAGGTTGTTGGCGAAGAGACCAGTGAACATGTATAAGATTAGAGGAGAATTATTTCTGAGGGAGAATCACAGGGCCTGATGACTAAAGGAACAGAGAAGGTAAGACAAAGAGAAGAATTTGGGACTTGTCAGATGGTGATGTCATTAACTGATTCTGAGAATACAAGAGACGAACTAGGTTTGTGAAGGAAGGCGATGAGACCATTAAAGACTAGTTACATGAAACATAGACAGTGTAGTATAGAACTCAGGATGAAAGGCAGAAAGTGATGGTATTTCTATTATCATCTAGGTCTAAAGCAAGGGAATGGATGAAATCCTCCAGGAAGAAAAAAGAGGAAAAGTAGAAGTAAGGACAAATCCTGAGAACATCGGTATTTCGGTCAGTAGAAGAGGAAAACAACCAGGGAAGACTGATGCCAATGAAGCTAAAGAAAATTTGTAAGCAACATACTGGGGTAGGAAATGGGGTAGTCAATATGGTGGTAAGCTGTGGCGATATCAAATGATGAAAATACTGGGGGGGAAAGGACACTGGCAATTAGCAGGTCAGTGTCGCTCTTAGCAAGAGTAGCTTTAGAAGAGATAGGACAGGAACTAGAGAGCATTGGGTTGAAGAGTGTGCTAGCTACGATGTACCCATTAGCTCCAAATTCACCTTTTGCCTCCTCTTTAAAAATGGATCTGAAGCTTTGTCAGTAGAGGGCGCTGGAGAGACACTGGAAGAGGAGAGTCTTGTTCTCTTGCAGCACCGGTGGCTTCCCCAGTGCCGAGCTCCTGCAAACCCAGGGCTTCTCCATCGTCTCATGGGTGGCTTCTCCAGCACAATGCTGCTCCTGCAGTAGACAGCAGCCCGCAGCTTCCCTGAGCACCTGCCCACACCCCAACTCTAAAAGGCAGTTTTATAGAGTGGCTTTGGTGTCCGGTGGGGCATCTCCCTATGAATAGCTTCCCCCAGCAGCCTAGAGCACCGGACAGCAAACTTTTTCTGTTAAGGACAGCAGTAAATATTTTAGGGTTTTGCCAGCCATTGATTAACTCTGCCACTGTTGTTGGAAAAAGCTACACACCTTATGTAAACAATAAAACTTATGGACACAGAAATTTTTATTCCATAATTTTTACAATATCACGAATTATTCTTGTGATTTTTTTCCCCCAACCATTTAAAAATGCAAACACCATCCTTAGCTCCCTAGCTGTATAAAAACGGGTGGCAATGGGCCAGCCTGCAGGCTGTCGTTTGATGACTCCTGCCCTAGAGGGCCGATTTCCAAGTTCTGCCAGTGCAGCACCACAGCAACTTCTCCGCTTCGCTTTTTATTGTGAATATCTTATTTTTGTCTAAAACTGAAACTCTGGGAATTCAAAATTAACATCCTTGTCTGTGAGCTTCTTACAGACACCAGCAAGTTTCAACCTACAAGAAATAATTCATCACAAAACTTTTAAAATACACACATCTTAAAGCCTAGTGATTTTGTGAGACTGTTCCCTGTATGGCTTTTCTCTCAACCAGGTACTGAGAAGATAAGGAATATATAGGACATGCCCTTCAGTCCCAAGACTGGGGACAAGCTCATCTCCAATGTTGTGAAACAGGACTACACCACACACCCAAGTGCTGTGCTCCTCTGGACCACATGGACAAAACTCAGACACACACAATGCCTCTCCCTCAAGGTCTGGGGCTCAGGGTGTGGGGTTTGGGGGCAGTAGAGGTCTCTTCGTTGGGTGCTGTGTCCTACGGGGAGTGGCTGCTCTATATATCCACTATTCCTATTGTCTTTCAAGTTCTCGTTACTTTCTACTAGCTATAATAATTTTTATCACTGCATAACAAATTACCACAAATTTAGCATCTTAATAAACATCTTAATGTTTAGCATCTTAATATGTTTCCATGGGTCTGAAGTCCAAGCATATCGTAACTGGGTCCTTTTCTCAGGGTCTCAAGACTAGTGATGTCTGCTATGGCTGTCATGTCATCTGGAGCTGGGGTCTTCTTCCAAGCTCACTGGTCCTAGGCAGAATTCAGTTCCTTAGGTTCTGGGACTGAGGTCCTCGGGATCTATAGTCAGCCTGCTGTTTTCTGAAAGAACTCTCCACATGGCAGTCTGCTTTAAGGCTAACAGAGTACCTCTGCTGTTTCTGCTTGTCTCTTACCTTTAGACCAGCGGTTCTCAACCTTCCTAATGCTGCAACCCCTTAATACAGTTCCTCATGTTGTGGTGACCCCAACCATAAAATTATTTTCGTTGCTACTCTATAACTGTAATTTTGCTAGTTATGAATCGTAATGTAAATATCTTTTTGTTTTCCAATGGTCTTAGGCGACGCCCCTGTGAAAGGGTCGTTCGACCCCCAAAGGGGTCACAACCCACAGGTTGAGAACCGCTGCTTTAGACACTCTTTGAAAAGGCTCATCTAATTAAGTCAGGCCCACCCACAGTAATCTTTTTGTCAACTGATTAGGATTCTTAATTACATCTGCAAAATCCTTCTTCATATAATCTTTTGAGTGACAGCCCATCATATTCACAGGCCCTGCCCATCCTCTAGAAGAGGGGTTTATATACAGCATATACATTAAGGATATGAAATCTTGGGGCCATCCTAGAATTCTGCCTACTATAGAAGGGATAAAAATCATGTTTAAATTTTTTAATATATTTTTTGATGTTTTCATCGTGTTTTCAAAATTTTCCTATCAAAAGTAAAATATTTAACTTCATATAAAATGTTACTTGCACCATAACTATTCATTATATAAGATGTTCAAAAACTGGTGTTTCTAACTCAACCAACCATAGAATTCATGGTTTATAACATTCTCCATTAATTCTGCCTTAAGGTCTAAGTGTTTGCCAAAATGCCCATTTGTCTAAAACAGAATCTTTGATTTATTTAGAATAAAACTGATTTTTCTGTGTAGAAGTTACATAAGTTATACATATTATATTGAATATACAGTACATGATTAGTACTTATGCAAAACTCTAATTTGTAATTAGCATCCAGAGCATTTCTTAACCATTATCTTATATGTATACTATGAAATTTGATTCAATATAATTCAAATAAAGTTAGGAAATTCAGTTTTAAAATGTTTTTATTTCGTAGTTCATATAAAAGGTACATATGTACAAGACTCAAAGTAAACAGGAAGGCAGCTTCCAATCACAAATGGATGAGACAACAGTCACTCAAACTCTACTGTGGAAGCATATTTAATGCACACTCTTCAATGTTATGTACAAATAATTTTAACTATTCAGTCTAAGTTCTAGGACAATCAGATTCTGGGATATCAGATCTATATAAATATTACACTTGTGATCAAATTTTAAGATTGGTAAAGTCAATTTCAAGCTGCTTATATTTTGAGTGCAGGTTTCACTATTACAAATATATGTTAACTAACAAAATAGTAGTCCTCAAAGATTTCTTTGTCCCATGCTCATATATTTGTAATCTGAGTCCGTTTGTTAATTTCCCTCCTTGTAGTTGCTATTCAAATTACAGTAGTTATCCATGGAGTTCCCTACGCATCTCACCCATCTCCTTTATCTGAAATAGAGGAAAAAAGAAAAAAATTTTAAATAATTTTCCAAAATTTTGCTCATTCTAAAAAGTTAAAAAAACCTATTAATGAGGAAAGCAAGATGATTCTCTTCTACATTTATGAGACTTATTTATATCAATCTTGTAGGGCCGGCCGAGTGGCGCGTTGGTTAAGAGCTGGCTTGGGACACCAGAGGGCCCCGGTTCAAATCCCACATATGAGGGCCAGTGACACTGCCCTCTAAAGCTAAGATGCTGAAAAACAGCTCAACCTGGAGCTGGGCTGCAGTGAGTCGCTGGCCCGTGAACGGCTTGCCAGAAGCCGGCTACTGATCTGCCTCACCCAGGAAGAGCGCAATGATGGTGCCAACTTGGGCCAGGGAAGCAACGTCCTCCACAACTAGACTGAAGATCAAAGGGACAGCAACTTGTCTGTTCCCCTTCCCCCAATTCCCCAGCGCTGTTCCTATCCCCCAATTCCCCAATAAAAATCTTAAAAAAAAAAGAATTAAGTGACTAGTCCCAGATCACAAAAAGTTACTTATAGGTAGAACTGAGACATGGTAATAACTATAACAGTTAGCAAACATTTTGCTCTGTGGCAGCATAGGACCAACATCTTACACACATTACTTTGTTTAACCTTTACAATGGGTCTGTGTGTACTACTATCCCCATTTTACAGATAAGGAAACACAGACTCTTAAAGAAGTAAGATAACTTGCCCCGCTAATAAGCGGTCAAACCCCGGTCTATATTGCTCTTAACCACAACACTACATTGTCATTCTGACTTTCTGTTATGATTCAATTCATAATCCCCTAGACCTGTGGTCACCAATCCAGGTAAAGTAGATGATCAACTATGTAAGGGATAAGATGTTAAGACTTTCTAGTTCCATTAGATTTTTTCAGTATTCTTTTACATTTCTGTTATTTGGTAAAGTATCAGTAAATAAAATGTATACAATTATAAACAAACACATAAATATACAATAAGTGAGGGATATACTGAAAATGTTATTGATAGGGTTCAAAGCCAAGTGTGTGCATATCAAATTCCAAGTAACTGAAACACACTAGCAATCTCACACTTTAATTTCACACTAGTGGACGTGACTAGTATGCAAGATTTACTAAGACACAAATAAGTTCATTTTTAGTGATTATCATTTCAATGGCAGACACAATAAATCAGGTCATTAGTCACACTGAGTTTCTTCTCTACTGTGACTCCACTAGAGTATGCCTCTAAAAGATTCCATTAAATGTAGAAAAAAATAATCATAGCCTTCCCATCCCACTAATCTTTGAGGCAGAAGTCAATATAAGCCATGGAACTCAGGCAAGAGAACTTATTATGCAAGGATACACTGTAAGACTGTCCCCTAGAACCCTAAGGACCATACTATAAATGGACCCCAGGATAACTGAGACCTGTCAGTGTCTAGGAAGGTACAGTGATTATTGGGAGTAAGAGATTAAACAAGGGCCTTTTTACTAAGTAATCCATTTACCTCAGCCTTCTCATACTTTGTCGTTCTCTTCTTTCTGGAAATAATCTGAATGGAAGAAAAAGGATGACTAGTTTACGATTGTTATCCAAACAAAAAGTTTGTCTAAACTGGCATACGTACAACTACATAGTTTTAATGGACATTATTCCTATCTGAACAAATTTAATTTAAAAATCTATCTACAGACATTATTTATTAAATTAAAATTCACTACTAAACTAAGAAAAGAAGTCTACCACAAGTGAAACAAACCAAAAAAAATGTACTGAGAAAATAAATCATCTTTAATGAAATTTAACTGCTTAGTGTGCCTTCTTCCACATCTTGTTCCATCCTAATACAAGCATATATAAACATATGGGATCATGCAATATTTTTGCACAACCTGTATCACCACAGGAATTCTACCAGATCAAAAGCTATACATTGAACTCACTCTTTTTAATAGCCACTTTATTCCATAGCATGGATATACCACAATTTACTCATATGTTCTCCTGATGTACACTCAGATTACTTCCAGATTCACCCTTACTAGCAACACTGCAATATAGATCCTTGATCGTGCTTCTGTATGTACCTGTGCTTTCATTTAACAGGACAGTTAGATTTCTATGATTAATCTTTCATGTGTTCATTTGCCATCTTGAATTCCTCTTCTGTAAATTTCCTGTCCATACCTGTTGCCATTCTTCCTTTACTTTCCTCATCAATTTGTTAAGAACTCTTTATATATTATGTATAATACCCTTTTTTTGTTTTATGCATGATATTTTCCCCAGGCCTATCAATGATATTTCTTACTTTACAGTATCTTTGTCATACAAAATATTTAATTTCAATGAAGTCAAATATATTATCTTTTCCTTCAGATTCCAGATTTCTTGCTTTACTTGGTTTCCTTTACCACAAGGTTATATAAATATTTCCTAAATTAATTGTGAATTTATTTTTAAAACATTTTTAACGATACTTCATCTGGAATTTGTATTTCAACACAGGTGCACTGCCCAACTCCTTTCACATCACTGTGCTCCAGAACGTGCCATTCACACACAGTTGGGCAATATGGTCAGCCCTGGTGGGGTGACTCAGGAATTCAACTTTTATTTTCTTTCAGATGAATAGCCAAGTGTGGTAATTCCATTGAACTGAAAATAAAAGTTCCCATATATCCTCAAATCTATTTCTGAACTCTGTTATGTTGGTAAGAGTTCCTGATGCTGCAACATCCCTACATTTCTAGAATAAACCCTGCTTACTAACCTTAGGTGATATATTCTTCTTCTGAAGCACTGCTAAATTCAATTTGCTAATCTTTTATTTAGTATTGCTGCTGCTTCACGTTTATCACTTTTAACACCTTTCTATGTTAACCTTAATTTGTGTTCTGTTGTTTCAATTCAGCTTGATGGCAACATATCTTGTTTTAAAAATATGTGAGGAGCTCAGCTACAAGCTTTTCTCAGATTAGTATCCTTCCTTGCTTCATAACATGACTATTTCATAAAAAGGGGCCAGAAAAGCAATATATTCACTCACTATAGAGAATTATAAAAAAATAAAAATTAAAAAAAAAAATGAAGATTTTTGTTTTGTTTTATTAATGTTTTAGAAAATAAATGTAGTGTTTTCATATTGTCACTTTTTCTTGAAAGAATATACCCTTAAATGAAATTTCACTTGTTCTATACTCACCAGCACAACAATTCCAGCAATAATTGCTATTGTCACAACCACAATGACAGCAATAATACCAGCTTTTAGACCTTGCATTGAAAATTCAGGTGGTTTTTCATCAACATAGTAAATTGCAGTTCGACCAGGATCCAGATCCAGTAGTTCCCCATCTACTGTCAAGTCCATTCTCTTGGAATGGAACAAGGATTCATCTTTAACCTATATTGAGCAGGAGGAAAGCAATTTAAAATATTTAAGAAAACCTGGCCACACAGAATTACATGTCAATCATAAACCAAAAGAACTGCTGCCAATGGGCCGGCTGAGTGGCGCATTGGTTAAGAGTTGGCTTGGGACGCCAGCTCTGAGCAGCAGGGCCCCAGTTCGGATCCCACATTAGGGCCAGTGATGCTGTGCTCTCTACAGCTAAGATGGTGAACAACAACTCGACCTGGAGCTGGGCTGCCTGAGTTGCCGACAACGGCGTAGGCTGCAGCCCCTGCTGCAGTGGGCTGCCATAAGCTACCATGAGTGGCTGGCAGCCGGCGTGAGCTGCCATGAGCAGCCATCCAGTGGCCAGCGACCAGTCTGCCTCACCCGGAAGAGTGCAATGATAATACTAACATGGGCCAGTAAAGCGATGTCCTCCACAACTAGACTGAAGAATAAAAGGACAGCAACTTGTCTGCTCCCCTCCCCCAAATCCCCAATAAAATCTTAAAAAAAAGAAAAAAAAAAAGAACTGCTGCCAAGAATCTATGGTTTTAGTGATAATAGTCTCATACATTGAAATTTTTAAAAACATATACTGGGAAATGTCCACATACATACAAAAGTAGAAAAAATGCTATAATGAAGTCCCATGTACCTATCACCAGATTCAACAATATAAACACATGGCAAATCTTATTTTACTTATTCTTCCTTCTATCCCACCCCCATAATATATTAAAGCTTAAACAAACTATTCTATTGCATCAGTTACATAGCATTTCTCACACATCCTCTTACTCATGGAAATAGTAATAGGGAGAGGCTATACACACAAACTAAGTAACTACCAAGGAGGTACGTAATAGATAAGAATTATAAGATACTCTAGGCAGAACAGTTTGATAAGACACATAAATATACAAACAAGAAAGGTGTATAAGAAAGATACATGTGAGTGCTAGGGAAGACATTAATTGTAGCACAAGAACCACTTGGAGAATAGATATGGCTGATCTATAAATGGAGAAATAGATGATGAAAGATCTTGAATACATCGAGGCATATTAGACATTACATTTCTAAACACAGGAATAAAATGAGGAAGATTATACTCACATCTTTTTCAAAATAATAAGCCACATCAGCTATATCCACATCATTCTGAGTTTTCTGAGATGCATTTTGTACCAAGTCAATAGTGATAACATCCTTCTCATACTGGGGGGGGGGGGGGGATTGAAAAATATAAATTAATAGTAGCACAACCAAAATTATATGAAAATATCATTGTTCAATAAGCAGAATATTCAGTGTAATTTTCTGTACTCTACATGTGTCAGTGTTTTATTCATTAGTAGATAATTGAGTTTATCACTAATAACTAAAAAAATCTTTGGAAGGTCTTTAAATCTATCCAAGGGAAATAAGACAGCAATGCAAGGGCCGGCCGAGTGGCTCAGTTGGTTAAGAGCTCGCTCAAGAGTTTGAGCTCTGAGCAACAGTGGTTCGAGTCCAGCCCGAGCTGAGCAGCCGCTGAGCTGCCCAACAGGTAGCAGGATGGCTCAGCTTAAAAGACAGCAATGCAAACAAATATAATTATAATGCATTTTTTTTTCAAGAAAAATTTTTTCTCCTGAAAAAATTTTAAAACAAACTATTAAAACACCGTATTTTGGGGGTGACCTGTTAGCTCAGTTGGTTAGCGTGTGGTGCTGATAACACCAAGGTTGCCAGTTTGATGATCCCTGCATGGGCCACTGTGAGCTGCACCCTCCTGAAAAGAGTCAACTATGCCATTGTAGCATGAAAGCAATGTGTAACCAATGACCATGGCTGTTCCCCAATAAAATTTTAAAAAATAAAATAAAATAAAAATAACAACACCGTTTTGGTTGGAACGACTTTAAAACTAAAATGCAACCTACAATGCAGTATGCATTTACGATGTTCTACTTTTAGGAAACGAAAAAGTGTATTCCTTCCAAAAAGTCTTTTAAAATATGACATCTATTTTAATCCAGAAGAATTTAAGAATAAATTCATACAGCCTTGAAACAAAAGAGTTCCATCACACTGTTCAAGCATTTTTCAACCAGTGTTGAAAAATGAAAAAGTTAAGGAAGAAACAACTAGTGAAGGACTAGCTGGCTCCTTAAAACAGAGAAGATGGGAGCTAGGTAGCACCCTAAAGTATGTATATGCCAAGAGCAATCAGAGAGAGTTTTCCATGGTGAGACTGGCATGTTAGGGATACTAAAAGATACTACGATTTCTTTAAGAATAAACTGAAGTTTTCAAAGGGTATGGAAGGAAAACAAAATAGGGAATTTGCTTTATTAAGTGCTGAAGGCTGAAACTATTACTCAGATGCAGTTTAATCACTACTAAAAATCAGACCCAAACAATACTGCTCCACCAACTTTCTGCTAAAGCTCATTTAAAAAAAGAGAGAACGAGAGAGAGAGAGAAAACTTACCAGAATATCTTTGATATATTTTGGATCCAGTTGATAACGAGTTGTGATTACCTCCTTGAATGCACTATAATTAAAAATCATGTTTTTTTAAAAAAGTGGTTGTACTACACAACATTAAGCACTACTTTTTAACTAAGCAGATAGCTCAACGTCTAGAACCGTCATTAACCAAACTTGTTGAAAATGTTATGCCATTTTCCAAACATCATAATAATTGATTCAGGCTAGAATTATCCATTGATGCTAAACTGTTGAGCCCCACTTTGATCAGAAACAGGATATCAAGTATCTGCCCACAGATTATAGTAATTAAAAAAAGGAAATGGTGGAGAAACCTGGGAGACACCACCTTAACCACAGTTAACTTCACTACTAAAGGGACAAGGTGACGTGCCTCCTTATGTGAAGTACTTCAGAGGACATAACATCACTTAAGTGGTTTTTCTGTCAAAAACGCATAACCTATACTTAATTATGAGTAAACACCAGACCAATCCAAACAAGACAAAGAAAGGCCAAAACAGTGTTCCATGTTAAAACAGACTACTAAACAGTCATGAAAACTACTAAATGCAATGCATGATCTTAGACTGGGTCCTGGGTTAGGCGATAAAAAACTGTTACAAAGGACAATAGTGGGCAAACTGGCACAATATGGTATAACATTAAATTTCTTGAATTTGATTAACTGTACAGTAGTTATGTGCAAGAATGCCCTTTGTTTCTAAGAAAAGATACATTCAAGTATTTAGGGGTCAAGGGGCATGGTATCTACAATTTTGCCTTAAATAGTTCTGGAAAAAAGATTTATACATGCTTAGATATAGATAGCATACAACATATGCATACACATACACATATAAAAATAAAGTAAGGGCTGGCCGAGTGGCTCAGTTGGTTAAGAGCTCGTTCAAGAGTTTGAGCTCTGAGCAACACGGGCCCCGGTTTGATTCAGGGCCCGAGCTGAGCTGCCGCTGAGCTGCCAAGTGGTGGCAGGATGGCTCAGCTAAAAAAAATAAAATAAGGCAAATGTTTGTTTGAATCTAAGTGAAGGGTACTACAGACATCTATACTATTCTTGTAATTCTATTTCAAAATAAGGTTAAAAATATTATGTATATTATCTTATTTTTCAGAAATATTAAAAAGCATTGAGGCTTGTTTTAGTTATTTAATGGTGTGGGATGGAAGAGCTGAGCATCAACTGTGTAAATACTATGCAATGAATAACACTTACGTCTGCAAACTTTTAACATCATAAGGTTTTTCTCTTGTTTTGTGTTTTAGTTCAATGATGATCCAGCTGTAAAGTAAATGGACAGTATTGACTGACTAGAACAACTCAGACTTTTACATTATTTTCCTAGTAGGCTAATAATAAAATTCCCAAGTGGAATTACAGTAGACCTAACAGCAAAAGATTTATGCACTAGATATGCCTTTAATTTCTTCCTTGGCCCTCATACATCTTTCATAAAGAACTCATCCAGGAGGAAACACTCTTTCTAACACTGACCCCCGGCCTCTGGCCACCACACACAAGGTCCAGTTTTTAGTCCTTTAGTCTTATGCTAGCTTGAGTGTGTTTCTGTTCCTTTTCATTATATAATCCCTAAGACAACTCTATCTCACTTTAAAACACAATAAATGAGCAAATAGGTTAAATCATTCATATATATTTCTTACTAATCCAACTGTAAAATACTGAACAGTGTTAAGTAAAAATATAAAAAGGAACATTGTGTTTAGTATGCTACCATAAGAAAAAATATATTGCCAGTAAATTCATAAAATATTTCTGGAAGGTCATGGAAACAACTGGTGACATCAGTTCTATGGAGGCAAACTGGGTAGCTGTGGGATTGAGATGGGATGGAGACTTCTCACTGTACCCCCTTTTCTATCTTTTGAGCTCCAAATCATGAGATCAAATTACATATTCAAAAGTAAGTTTAATTAAACAATTCCGGAAAGCATGAAAACAATTAATACGGGCAAGCCCAACTCACTAGGTCCTCACTCGTTCGGAGCAAGATTTTTCAGTGTCCTTATCCGTTCTTCTGACACCAGCAGTGTTCACACACCAGCACGTGGTGGTGCCATTGCACTGCTTGGCTTTAAAGAGCCCGTTCTCATCACACTCAGGATCATAGAGCCCATCGTTATTCTGGATAGCATCTTCAGGCTTCGGTCTTCTCCCCGACTTTGAATGGCTCATTTCTGCCTTCATCACCAAACATTTGCTAGCCACTGCAAAGAAAGCTTAATGTCAAACTGAAAAATAACTGCAGTTTTATGCTTAAGGAAAAAAAAATTTAATTTAACTCCAAACTCCCAGGGTCAAAGATTATTGTAGACTTACATGTTCCACGATCAGTTTCTAAAGATTCATGAAGCTTCAGGTATGGGATAATTTTGACAAAATTCAGACTTGAGCCAATAAAAGGCTTCCCAACGCAAAACACATCCATTAAAAGAACTATAAGTCAAAATAAAGTTTAAAGGCAATGAAGATATTCTACTCACGTTTTGAGCAAATGACGGTATGTTGTGTACCAATTGCAGTACACTGGCATTGACCTAACGTGTTCTCAGAGCAGTTTGTGGTCAGTTTGTAATTTTCACAGATACATTCTAGAAAGAAAATTTAAAAAACCCACTTTAAAATGTGAATCCAACGATCAACTGTGGTGTCCCAGCAAAATTATATTTTGACAATAATGCCCAAGTTACAGCGATACAAAGCCTTAAAAAAAAGTGGTCCTAAATATTTTTTCAGCTATAATTTGAGTGGCTGACACTATGCTAAATAGTTTGTATAAATTATATAGACAGTCTAATTTGCATGCATCCCCATTTTGTTTTTTTAAACCAAGAATACAGCCCTCAAAACATCATACTCAGCTTTGCCTTTCCGATACTCCCAATGTCAGATGCTTCCCTCCTCCCTGTCAAGAAAAACCTTGCCTGTCAGTTACTCATTTCCCCAAATTAACAATTCCAATTATAGGATTTGTGAATAGCTCACATTCCCTCCTTCACTCCCCCAACCCCATTTTCTTAATAAGAGGCTTGCTTTTGGGCTGAGTGGGAACATATTGAACCCTAAGACTATATCTTAGAAAAATTATGCTTTCTTGAATTAGAGGGCACCTCTGTATGTGGATTTCCTATCTAAATGAAACCCTGGCACCCAATTTTGAAAGTGATACTGAACTGCCCATCCTGAGTATTGATGTCAGTTTAAGTTAGATCCTTTACTATCTCAAAAGTTCACTTTAACTTCAAAATGGCAAGTCCACCTAACCCCTTTTATTTGTCTAGCTAGGAATTTTAATATTGCCTTCATGTTGCAAGTTGGCTTTAATTTTTCCGTTTAAATTATAATCAATATGAACCACCTATATAATCTGACCAGTACTAAACTCAATATTGGGTTCACAAAAGGGGAAAGTATTGTGGCTGTCCTCAAGGAGTTAAAATCTTAAGCAGCACTATACTGCACCTGCTCAAAGCACATTTTTCATGCCCAAGCAATGTGAAATTTAAAACAGACCAATCAAGGTACAGACTTTCTGAACATATGCCTATAGCAACTATCATCATTTTAAAGCAACTTAAGATTTAAGTATTTCTATTTAGCCCCAGACTGAAGCTAGAACATCATGAGTTGGTTAAACTGCATTATTTTGAAAGTGTAATGAATTAGGCTTGCCCTGCTGGTGAGGATATAAAAAGCCTTTCCAGAAAGCTTTGGCCAACTGCCATGTCACCTCTAACCACCATCTTATTAATAAGAGATAGCAACCAAGATGTTTATCCGAGTAATAAAAACTGGAATCAAACTACACGTCTGACTTTTGGATAATGGTGTGATTTTCCAAGCTATAGATTCATCCTGTCACCATTAAAGTTGTGTTTTTCAAGGCTAAATAAAATGGAAAACTCTGGCTGTGATGGGTTGGGGGTGAGCATCAAGATATTTAAAAAACTACGTTTAGGTTTAGGACAATGTTTAGAGCAATACCTGAAAAAAAATATACCCAATTATTATTTATGGGATTCTCTTGAAGTGGCGGGATTAGTTTATTTTTTAACCTTTTACGGTTATCGATATTTCTGGGTTCCCTACAATAAAATTGGCATTACTTCTATGATCTTTAGTAAAAGGAAAACATCCACACGCCTCGAAGTCAAGGTCCAGAAGGAGCTTCCCTGCGAGCAGATGCGTAGCGGGCCCGGCGGCCTCCCTGCAACCAGCAGTCCCCAGCTAAGACGGACATCCAGGGCCCGCCGCAGGTACCCCGGGAGGGGCAGGCCGGCAAGTGGACGTCGCAGACTCCCGTCCCGGCCCGAGCCGGTTTCGGCCACTCCAGATCCCCAAGTGCGCCCCGGGCCTCGCCGCACACTCCGAGGCCGAAGAATCCCCGGACGCGGCCACTCCGTCCCGTCTGCCCCTCTGCCCCCGCCTCGGGCCATTTCCCTAGAGAGGCGTGCAAAGCGACCCAGCGAGGATGCTCCCTCCCGCCGCCTCCCAGGCGCCGTCCAGTCTCCAGGCGGGAAAACGCGGCCGCCCGCCCCTTCCCCCCAGTTGTCCCATGCGC
>NW_017731598.1:1793984-1794882 GCF_001890085.2 Hipposideros armiger
TACGACTCTGAAACCTCCAAGAAAGGGGGCCTGGAGGAAAGCGAGGCGGCTACGAAGAGGAATGTGGAAGCTATAAGGGAATACAAAGAGAAGCGGAGAACTGTCGAACCACTATAAAAAAGACGACCTTTAAGCTTTACCTGGCAGTTTAATTGTACTCCATTGAAACTAGAACAAAAAAAAATCTCCCTTGCTCTCAGGGGATGACAAATCCGTGTGTTTTTTATAATTCTCAATTCTTAACCCCCTTTTTAAAATAAGCATTTTTAGTCCCTGAAGATGTAAGTAAGGTATTCCCACTAAACAAAATGCTGGGAACTGAGATTATTTCCAGTTTTGATTAATATTAGAGAACAATATTGGTTTCGGAAATATAAGGAAGTAGAAACGGAGGACAATTTATATTAGTGCAAATGAATTCAAATCACAACACGCTATTATTGCAGTCGTAAAATAACTGACGAGAAGCATTTAATAACTTAGAGTATTAAGTGTCTAATTTTTAATATCATTATATTAAAATGTAATATCATTATAATCTCTTTAAAAGCCTTTTTTTCTGCATAAGAAACCATTGGAGTAAGTTCAAAAGAAGAAAGGTGAAAAAGCAATTTTAAGATTGAACTAAATTTGATTAATTTTTACAAGTGTATAGTAAAAAATTATGCTTTTATTGAGCAATCATTTAAGTGTACTCTCCTCTTGCAAGTTGATTAATGTAAGTAGTCACATTATTACAGTAAGTACTTGTATAGTTTGAATTTTACTTGGACATTAAATAAGTCATTTCATTATTGACATCTTAAGGAAATTCTATCACTTTTAAATCTGTAAATCTGAGTTGCTAGACATAGTTTTGGAACTTTGTGATCTGTTCAGCAATTTGTTTAAGTGAAAA
>NW_017731598.1:1798327-1800556 GCF_001890085.2 Hipposideros armiger
ATTTCATGTATGTTGAAACTCTGTTATTAGATGTACATGCCTTTTATTTTCAACATTATATGATAAAAATGTTCAAACATAAGGAAAAATCAAGAGTGAATACCTGTATGCCCACCAGCTATATTATACCATTAACATTTTACTGTACTTGCTTTCCCACACACCTAACCATCTATTTACCCATCTATCAACTACTTTGATGCACTCCTAAGTCAATTGCAAATTTCAGTACACACTTTTCTCAGCTTCAGCATGTATATCATTAACTAGATTTGTGTTTCTTAGAGTATTTTTCCTTTTGCAATAAAACAATAAAAAGAAAAAAATTTAAGTGTAACATTAAATGAGTTGGGCAAATGCATACATCTATGATCCAGACTCTTATCAAGATAAATATACCGGTAACCATCATTTCTAGAAAGTTATATTTTTCCCTTTCCTTTCAATCCCTGCTCTATTCAGATGCAATCCTAATTCTGATTTTTTTTCCACCATAAATCAGTTTGACTTTTCTAGCACTCAAAGTCAGCTTCATGGGCATGCAACCTGTGCAGTCACATAGGACCACATGCTTAGAAAGGCCTCACACTTGGTATAATGCTCTGCTCTCATAATTTTGAAATTCGTAATATTTTAACAAGGGACCCACCTTTTCATTTTGTACTAGGCCCTGGAAATTATGTAGCTTCCATATAAATGTAATCAAACTATATGTATTTTTTTTCCTATAAAGCTTCTTTCATTCAGCATAATGTTCTTAATGTTTAATACTGTTTTTGAGATTCATCATGTTGCATGTGTTAATAATTTGTTCTCTTTTATTGCTGAACAGTATTTAATTGTATGAATATGCCATAGTTTATCTATTCTCCTATTGATGGACACCTGGGATATTTCCAGGCTTTGTCTATTATGAATAAAGTTTCCATATACATTCTTGCACAAGTCTGTCTGTGGACACAAGAATGCATTAGAGTAGGTGCCTCAACATGGGGCATTATTGGAATTTTGGATAGAATATTCTTTAAAATATTTTAAGGAGATTACCTCCACCCACTCTATCCCTTCAGTCATTTAGAAAAAACCCCAAAAGGCCTCCATACATTTCCGGCCCTTCAGGGAACACAGTACCACTTCTGATTAAGAGCTANTTCAGTGTAAAGATCTTACGCATATTTTGTTAAATTTAACCATAAACATTTTATTACTTTTGATGTTATTGTAAATTCATTTTCCAATAGATCATTACTAATATATACATATATACAATTTATTTTTATTTATTTATTTATTTTTAAAGATTTTACTGGGAATTGGGGAAAGGAGAACAGACAAGTTGCTGTCCTTTGTTCTTGTGGAACAAGTCTAGTTGTGGAGGATGTTGCTTCACTGGCCCATGTTGGTATTATCATTGCGCTCTTCTCAGTTGAGGCAGATCAGTTGCCGGCTTCTGGACAGCCGCTCACACTAGCTGCTAGCCCATGGCAACCCACCTGCCATCGCCAGAGAGAGACTCACGGCAGCCCAGCTCCAGGTGGAGCTGTTGTTCACCATCTTAGCTGTAGAGGGCAGTGTCATGGCCCTCATGTGGGATCCGAACTGGGGCCTTGCTGCACAGAGCTGGTGTTCCAAGCCAGCTTTCAACCAACGCGCCCCTCGTCAGGCCCTACAATTTATTTTTGTATATTGACTTTATGTGAGTATCCTGCAACCTTGCTAAATTTATTAATTCTAGTAGGTTTTTTTTTGGCAGATTCCTTAGGATTTGATATGTACGCAATCATGTCATCTTCAAAGAAAGTTTTCCTTCTTTCTTTTAAATTTTATTTATTTATTGCATTGACTAGGATCTCCAGTATAATATTGAACAGGACTGATGAAAGTACACACCTTGTCCTATTCCTGATCTTAGGGTGAAAACATTCAATTCTTTGCTACCAAATATTGGGTTAGCTGCATGCTGTGTTGTAGATACCCTTTATCAAGTTGACAATGTTTTCTATTTCTAGTTTCCTGAGAGTTTTGTGTTTTATTTTGTTTTGTTTTTATCACAAATGGGTGTTAAATTTTGTCAAATAATTTTTCTCCCTCTATAGAGATAATCATATTGTTTTTCTTCTTTATTATGTGGCAAATTACATTGATTTTTGAATGTTAAACTAACCTAGCATTCCTGAGGGAAAAACCTCATTTGGTCATAATATACTGTTTTTGTTATAAATTGTGATT
>NW_017731598.1:1802816-1853783 GCF_001890085.2 Hipposideros armiger
TATATATATATATATATATATATATATATATATATATATATATATATATGCTAGAAGAACAGAAAGGAGTCAATGGGAGTAAAATTTGGTGGTTGAAAGGTGAAAGGCTTGAGGGCTGCAAAGGAGCTGGGTGTTTAGAAGGAGGAAAGTAATGAAATAGTTTGGAAATGGCAAGCAGAACACTTACTAACCCCACCTCCCCGGGCCCTGAGGTGCCTGGGATATGAGGCAAAAAGTAAAACCGGCTTCTGCTTGAGAGGACTGCTCAGAAAATGGGGTAATCAGGGGCAGCCAGGTTCACTTACTGCTGGGAGGTGGAGGGAACGTTCAGAGAAGAGGAGGAGGTTACCAGGGCTTCTGATGGTAACAAGCCTGGAGTTACAAAGGGCACAGTGGACGAGTCTGGGGTGGGCAGAGAGGGGTTTCTTCAGATTAGGTGACGAACTCAAGGGAACTGGGATGAGTATCCAATGTTGATTTTGGGTGACCTAGAAGGCTTGTTCTGGCAGTGACTGAGGTAAATGGGAATATGAGGCATGTAGGATTAGCCTGACAGGCATTTGGAGAGAGATGGGAAATGAGACTGAGCTCTGTGGATTTTGAAGAATTAGCAGGAAGGTCAAGGACCTCCAGGATGACTACCCTCCCGTGCAGAGTGTAGAGCTGGTGGCAGACTTTGTAGAGAAGGGCGGAAGTGCACTCTCTGGGAGGTATGGTAAAGTAGGGGCTACAGTATGACCAGCCGTAGCTTAATGGACTACCTGAATGGTTGAATCATGATCATTAATAAGTATTTATTGGGCACCTACTTTGTGCATGACTTAGCCATTCAACACAGTAAAAAGAAATTGTTCTTAGAGCCAGCGGAGAGAAGAACCAATTGGTTCCAGAGATTGTGTTCTGTCTTAGATAGAAGGAAATAGAATGTGGCAAACAGAGATGGACCTTAACCTTTGCCTTATCAGGATCAGGGAGGGGTGAGTCTTTATGATGGGTCATTTACAGTGCATACAACAGCTCTGATGAACCCTGAGAGCTTTTTTCAGTGTTGCTGCTTGATGACATCTCCAAAGCAACCAATTATGCTACACAACTGTGAGGAAATTCCTTCTCCTGGTAACTGGACAAGGTCAGACGGGGCTGTCTTCATGGGTTCTCCTGTTGCTAGTTGGGAACTACTGCACTGATGGCTTGCAAGGCATGATAAGGAAACAACAAAGGAACAATACAGACTTAGATCACTTTCCTTTCTGGAATTATCTTGTGTGTTCCAACAGGGATGCTTGAGATGTCTCTAGAAAATCAGAGTATGTGATAAGAATGAACTAAATGTCAGAAACTTAATATCATCACAGGATGAGTTAGTTATCAAGTGTCATAGTCCAGCTGAGCCATGAACAACACACATCACTGTGTACAATACTGACTCAGAATGTACCGAACTTGATGCTCCTGGGAGTCATGGTTGTCCCCTGTTCTAGTGCTAAGGATCAGCAGTCACTGAGGATTGAGTGAGTAAGAAGGAGAATGATTGTTGTGAATTGTAGAAGGAACTGAAAGAAGAAGGAAATAAAGAATGTGGATACAGGAGGTGGGAGGGGAGGAGATATGTCACTTCTTTGTTGGTTCCTTGTTTGTAAAAAAAAAGAAGAAGAAGAAGGGGAACTTCCAGGAGTCTATACGGAAGTCTTGTGAACCGATAAAGTACTGACCACATTTCCATTTCTGTGCAGGGTTTGTTAGGTGGACTAGCAGCAGGTTATAATAGTGGTGACAATGGTGATGATGATATAAAGTCCTATAGAAAGCAAATCTACAGTTAGCATTTCCCCCCATAGTCTGCAGCTGACAGAACTTGCTGGAATATATCTAGCAGCTAATGGGTAGTGAGTTGAGTCACTTACAAGTTGGAGCACTGTTAGGAACCAAGTTTCTGTCTCCAATGGTAAAAAAGACAGCCCAGAAAAAGTAACTTGTGGGTCTAAATGCTAAAAGTAGCTCAGAGAATATCTCAGACTGACAAAGGGTTAGAGAGCCATCTTGACATAAGGATATTAAAGTTCACTTCTGTCCTTAGGTAAAAACGTCTTTGTAGGAGAAAACAGAGGGGCCATTGAATGGAGATTGCTAACCAGTGGAATTATTTTAAGTATCGATAAGGACACAGGCATAGCTTGGCTTGTCACCTGAGCTATAGAAACAATCTGTCTGAAAGCACAGGTAAGTTCATTTGATGTATGTAGTTGGGCAGAACATGGGGATGAAAATGTGAAAGCTGGCCTACGAGTAAGACTTAGGAGATCCATAATTAGCTAAGGAGAATGGTATTTCAGGACGAACTGGTGGGGGAAGGAGATAAAATGATTCAGTTTTAATTAACAATCAAACTGGGATGTTCCACACTAGCCCTGTGGAGATTCAGGTTCAACAAGACAGGCTCTTAGGGTTTTCAGTCCCCATACATTCCCTCTAGGAGTTTCTAGCGTCAGTGGTAAGACAGACACCAACACAGATAACCCCAGTCTACAGAATCAATAAAATGAGGCTTGGTCTGGCTACCATCCAGTTCTAGATCATTGTAAATGTTAATGAAACAGACTGCTTTCTTTTGTTGCAGCTTATTTTTTAGACTCTTCTACCCTTGAAGGTTTTCAAAGCCTTATTTGGCTAGTGGTCAGACATCTTTCCTAGTAATTAATTCAGCTGATCATTTAGAATGAAAGAGAAGAGAAAACAAATGCATTGTAAGCACTCACAATGTGCTTTCTTCACATTATCTTATTTAATCTTCACAGAGACTGTATCACTTATTTCCATTTTACAAATGAGAGAGCTATTAGGCAAAGTTAGGCAAGACCTAAGATCCCAGGTGAATAGCTGACGCTAGGTCTATGCAACTCCAAAACCTAAACTCTCCCCACACCACATAGCTGCAGGGCTATTAACTCTAAAATGTATATCTCAGTAGTCAAAACCTAGAGAAATGTTTGTGTATCAGATAAGCTCGGGAACTTAATAACTTCCCATTGATTCCCAGAGGAGCTTGTGGTTAGCCCATCTTTACAGGGGGCCTTTATTCTTTGAAATGCGGTGTCATACTTTCTATCTGAAAGGCTATAAAATATTTTGTACTTTGCTTTCTACTTGTAAAAAACGCCCATAGAATGAAAGTACTAATCAGCCAAGCCCTCATAACCATAGGGACCTTCCCTGTCTACTTCCTGCTAGCGGTTGGTTGGGGAGAGCGCACCCTGCTTGGTGGCCACGAACTCTCCACTTACTTTGGGATGCTGCTGACTTCTGACTCCTGCCCATCATGCTAGCAAGCAATTTATAGAAACAAATCCTGGAATTATATACACAGAGGCACTTAGGCATAGGTATATCACACGTGGGCATAGGTATGTTTATGTACTGATCACTGAGAATTCAGAAGCTATATTGGTTGTGGGTCAAGGGTCACATGGCATCAACCGATTCCCCCATGATTTTGGGTGGTAATTCCAGATGAGAACTTGAGTTAATAAAGCCCTCTGTTTACCCCAGAAATTGTTTCTCTCTGCTCCCCTGCTTTGGTTCTCATTGCAATTGCAATGAGATGAACAGTTATTTCTGAAAGTAGAACAGATTGCAAACAGTGCTGTCCTAGCTCTTAGTCACCACTCAGACAACGTTCTGAGCATAACCTTCAATCAGTTGTCTGCCCTGGTCAAAAGGGAATTCATTCACTTGAATATTTGCGTCATACCCAACAGCTCTCATTTAGCCTGTGAGGGCTCTGTGCTACATAGAAATTCGACATATAAATTCTGGTTGTATCGAGATGTTTGCTAGCCCAGTTATGCATTTCCCTGCCCCACCCCACAGGTGCCTAGCCCAGTGGACTCATGCTCCATACTCCACCCCTCCTCTGTCACAGCTGTTGTTGGGGTGCTCTTTCTAATCCACACCCCAAAGTGGGATCCATAGGCTCTCTGATCCTTTCCCTGGACACAATCCTAGGTCCAAGTTCTCTGCTAGGAACGTTTTAAAGACAATGTGCTAGCCAGTGACACTTCCCAGGTTAGATATTTACCACATTTTAATGTAGGCCCTTTGGAGACAATGTTTTATCCAAAAGATAAAAAGATGGTGGGAATCTTAGGCACAGAAACATGTCACTGAAGGAGGTATTTGAGGCAATGGGGTGTCAAATCATTCCACTGAAGCCCAGGGCTGGCGTGGGATTAATTTGTACCATGTTTACTTAATACATCTTTACTAAGCACTTAAGTTACTTAATTTAAGTTATGCAACTCTGTACTAAGCTTTAATGGTGTCTTGGAAGTAAAAACCATAGGCCCTCAAGAACCTTCAGCCTAGTTGGGAGAGATCAGACACACCAGGTGAAGTTAAAAATTGAAGTGCTACATATTAACACTAGACAATAATGCTAGGGTACAACACTGAACTTTTTAGAAAAAAGATACATCATGGAGCTCAAATCCATCTTGAGACTAGGTTCCAGGGAGTCTAAATACTGATAATCTCCAGAAGAATCTTTCAGGAAAACTTAATTTTTTTTCTTTCAGGGCTCCAAAGTTCAGCCTGGATACTGATCTAAACACCAAAGAGAGTCATTATTATTTGAACACATTCATGGTAGACCAATGGGTAAGTATTTCAGCTGAGAGAACACTTTGGCTAATAATTAAGCATCATTAGTATTATATTTTAATTTCTCATGCAAGTCCAGTTTTAACAAATTGCAATAATTTGGACCTCAAGGTACAACATTTCAATAATTAGAGACATCACAGCTAGCATTAATTTATTGAATGCTATTATCAACCCTAAAGTTTATGTCCAAGTCATGAAAACTGAGAGAAATGCTTATTTGTGTTATCAGATAACTGGCACTTAGTAACTTCTGATGTGTTTCCAAAAGACTTGTACATCAGGTGGTTGAATAAAGCTGTTTCATTATAACGTTGATGAGATGCTGTAGAAACTTAACTCTTGTTTATATCAATTAGTCTATGGTAAATTTGTTTCATTACACATCATTTTCCTTAAAATCACAGAACGTATTGACCACGTAAAATGAGGACTTACTATAGTTGGGTGCTCATCTTTGTAGGGGATCTTCGTTCTTTGAAACAGAGGTCAGGTGTTACCATTACTGCCTCCAATTTGTTTTTGTTGGTGGTGGTATTTTTTTTTTAGCTGAGCCATCCCGCCACCTGTTGGCAGCTCAGTGGCAGCTCAGCTCGGGCCAGGAATCGAACCGGCGACCCTGTTGCTCAGCGCTCACACTCTTGAGCAAGCTTTTAACCAACTGAGCCACTGGGCCAGCCCTCTAATTTGTAAATACATTGTACAGCCGTCAGGTAAGCTAGCGTCCCAAGAGTAGAGAGGGTGATAGACAGTGGCACAGCCAGGCTGAAAGTGGTACTATACCACTTCTCCATGAGCTAGCTCTGCCAAAGATACATGCCCAGGTGGTAGAAGCACAGTTTTCTAACTGACACTGGTAACTTATGAATCTGCAATGGATGGGAAGGCTAGAAGTGAACATGGCATTACCCACAAATACCTGTGGGGTAGTAAGATTTACTTGATGGACCTCATCTTCATATGGACTTTAGCTTCCTTTCAAACCTGCATGTGTCAGAAAAAAAACAAAAAAGTGATTTGTAATTATAAAAATAACATATACTCGGAAGAATATGTAGAAGCATAAAGAAGAAAACCATAAAAAGAGAAAACCATAATCAACCATAATTCCACATATATTTATTTAATTTTCTAGAATTTTTATTAACATTTATATTTAGAAATTATAGAACATTTATTTTTTAAAGTTGGATCACATGGTATATAGTTTTATACACTGATTAATGTACATTATGTCATAAATATTTTCCATGCCATTAATAATTCTTCAGAAACATGATTTAAAAAAAAATTATTGCATAGTATTCCATTGTATGAATATGCTATAATTAAGCAGTAATTTCCTTATTCTTGGACATTTAGATTGCTTCTATTTTTTTACTATTATATATAAGATAACTGAATTCATATATAAACTTTAATTACACCTCTCTTTTCTTCATAGAGTGGATTCTTGAAATGGAATTAATTGATAAGAAGATGTGAGCATTTTTAGCCTGTTGATACTTATTTACAAATTGCTTCCCTCAAAGTTATTGTTTAAATTTCTTCTGCTGGGAATGAGTGTGTGGCTCATTGGAACCTTATTTTCAATGGCTATCATTATCTTTCAAATCTTTGATAATTTGATGAGCAAAAAAATAGTATTTAACCATTATTTTAATTTGTATTTATTTGATAATTAATTATGCTAATTTGTTTATTAACCATTATAATTTATTTTCTTTTGCTTACTTTATATTGAAATCTTAGTGGTTCTTAAAATCAATTTTTATAAGCACTTACGTGAAATCTTTTGTCATCATATTTATAAATCATAAGTTTTTCCCCAGTTTGTTTGACTTTTAATTTTATGATATTTTTGATTTGCAGGAGATTTATATTTTCATATAGTCATATGTGTCAGCCTTTTTTAGTTTTCTTCTTCCATTGTTGTTATGCTTAGAAAGAGATTTCCCATCTACAGAGCAAATAACTTTGATGAATATTTCTTCTAGATTTAAAAAATGATTTTATTATTTACAGTAATTTTTTTTGTTTTTAATTGGGGAATTGGGGGAGGGGAACAGTGTTGGGGAATTGGGGAAGGGGACCAACCAGCCAAGTTGTTCTTCAATCTTAGTTGTGGAGGGCGCCAGTCGCCATCTGGCTGCCTGTCCGCTAAGTTCAAGGTGATGTGTTACAATCTTAGTTGCGGGTAGGCGTAGCCACCAACCCAAGTGGGAGTTGAACATTTACAGTAATTCTTTAACTCATCTGGACTTAATCTTGGTGCATGGCATGAGGTCAGGATTTTAAATTAATACATTAAAAAAATTAGTCTTTCAATATCATTCAATGAATTATCCATCTTTTTTTCAGTAGACTCATGATGCGTATCATATCAGTAAGTCCTGGTTTTAGTCTATTGGCATTTTATTAATTTCCATTCACTTGTACATCATAGCTCTATATCCCTTTTCCATTTTTATTTATATACTAGCTTTATTTACCCAATAGTAAATTTATTGACTAAAGAGGCTTTCTTTTCACTTAATCATCTTTCATTGACATTTACAGGATCATCCACAGTGTTGGGCACGGGGGATCTTAAGATAAAAAAGACAAGGTCAACCTACTCAAGGAATTCACAGTCCGGGACTCAGGCAGGTCAAGATGACTGCAGCAGAAAATAAGTGGTATGGTATAGAAATGTCAAGGTGCTATGAGAGCACAGAGAAGACTTTACAGAGGAGAGCTGCCCAAGCTGTCCTGAACATAAACAGGAAGTTGTCAGGCCAATAGGCGGGGAAAGAACATTTGGAGCAGAAGATACAGCTTATATTGGATTGTAGGAAAAGTCATCACTCATTTTTGCAACGAAAAACAGAAAAAATACGTCATGGCTTTTCCGACAACCCAATATAAAGGTCTAAAGATGGTGAAACTATGTGACAAATTTGGGAAACTAAAAGTAGTTGAATATAGTGAGATTATAGGGTACATACAAGAGGTGATGGGAGATGAGACTGAAGGTAAAGGCCAGATGATAAACTAGTTTGGATTTTATCTAAGAGATGACTAATTTGGGAAGTGATATGGTCAGGTGTGTGGAAAACTTCCTTCGGTAGTGATATAGAGGACTGATTGGAGGACCAGAAGACTGAGCTAGGGAGACCAAAGAAAAGCAGAGAGTAAACAAGGGCCTCAACTGATGTTGTTGGGGAGGTCTTAGAGAAGAGGACACAGACCTATGAGGCACTTGGGATGTAGAGTGAACAGGATGTAGGAGATAAGAAAAGGGAGCAATTTAGGAGGACTCTAGTTTTCTGGACATGGTGACAGGGTAAATCGATGAGCCATTTACAGAGACAAGGAGTGAAGGGGAGGGAGAATTCTAAGGAGGGAATGAGTTTGTATTAGAGTCTGAGGTGCTTGTTGTACATCTGGGTACAGATATTTAGTACATTATTGAAGACACATATCTAAAGCTAAGAAAAAAGTTTTCAGGTGACTATATGGACAGATATTAGAGTTATTGGTATTTAAGGTCACAATTGAAATTGGAAGTGTGTATGAATCACCCAGGAAGAGAAGAAAAGAAAGCTGAGACTGGATCTCTGGGAACACCAATATTTAAGGGGTAGATAGAGGAACTGCAGTCTTTAAATGATATCGAGAAGAAACAATAAGAGGGTTAAAGTACCAGAGGAGGGTGGGGTTACAGAAACTAGGGCAGAATTAGTTCAAGGAAACTAATGGGCAGAGTTCAAGCTAAAGCAAGAATTAAAATTGTCCATCGTGGTTGGCCACTAGGAGGTTGTAGTGATTTTTGCAAGAGAAGTTTTAGTAGAATGTTGTGGGGTAGAATACCAAGTAGGTGGGAATGAACAAGAGATAAAGAGGTAGAGGCAATGAGTCCAGACTTTCCCTGACCTTGGAGTAAAAACTGGAGTAAGATACACTTCAGGTCTACATTTATTTGAGAACCTATTATGTATCAAGCATTTGGCTAAAAATACTGCTGGGGGAGGGGGCCGGGGGAGGAGGAAAGGAGAGAAGTACAGGAGACATAGTCATTGCCATTGAGAAGTGCTTATGTTAATGAAAGGGACAATAGTAATACATTAAAATGAATGCTGGAGTAGAGGTAGAAATAGGGGTTTTGAGATCACAAGGAGGCACAGAGAAATGGATGAAGGTGTGTGGAAATAAATGGTGTGAGATGAAAATATACTTAATTAGGGCACCCAGGAACACCTGAATCTTGGTCTCAACTAGCCTCCCCTTCATACACCCAAGCATGTACCCTTCCAACTCATTCTTTACACCACTAGAGGAGTCTTCCAAAAACACAAATCCAAAAACACAAGTCTTCCAAAAAAGAGGGCCGGCCGAGTGGCGTGTTGGTTAAGAGCTGTCTTGGGACACCGGAGGGCCCCGGTTCGGATCCCGCATATGAGGGCCAATGACACTGCCTGCCACAGCTAAGATGCTGAACAACAGCTCAACCTGGAGCTGGGAGGCCATTAGTCGTTGGTGAGGGCGTAGGCTGCAGCCCCTGCTGCAGTGGGTTGCCATGTGCTACTGTGTATAGCCAGCAGCCAGCGTGAGCGGTCAGCAGCCAGCGTGAGTGGCCATCCAGAGGCCAGCGACTGATCTGCCTCACCTGGGAAGAGCGCAATGATGGTGCCAACTTGGGCCAGTGAAGCAACATCCTCCACAACTAGACTGAAGAACAAAAGGACAGCAACTTGTCTGTTCCCCTTCCCCCAATTCCCCAATAAAAAAATCTTTTAAAAACCCCCCACATATCTGGTCACCCTATACCCATTCCAGTGGCTTCCTGTTGTTCTAAGGATGAAACCCTAATTCCTAACACACACCCCAAGGCCCTGCATGGTGTGGTCCCTGCAGCCTGACCAGCCTCATCAAGTCCTTGCCACTCTAGTCTTTTTCCTCCTTCTGCATGCTCGCTGTGCTCTTCCTTGCCCTTCCGCACCCCTGAAGAACTTTGCCCATGCTCATCCCCCTGTCTGAAATGTTCTGCCCCCTCAGTTTTGTCTAATTAATACCTACTCATCCTTCAAACTTCCACATGATCATTGTTTCTTCAAAGAAACCTTTACTGACCCTACCAAGGAAGGTCAGATCCATCTAGAGTTCCAAGTAGCTCTCCATTACCATAATTCTTACATATGTAATTAAGTGTTTGGAGATTATTTGAATAATGTCCATCTCACACCAGACTGAGTTCTGTAAAGCAAGGACTAGGTCTTTGTTGTCCATTATATCTTCAGCAATTAATGCAATGTGTTGTTTATATAGGCAATAAACATGTGACACATGAATAAATATTGAATGAATGAAGGTCTGATGAGTCAGAAAAAGCAATTTCTTAATCCTCACGCTTCTGACCAGAATCCAACTTGTAACTCCCTTGCAGTTTACACTGGTGACACATAAAGCCCCAGGCCGAGTTTGAATCCAGAATCTGGCGATAACATTATCTTCAAACAGACCAGACCCCAGGAAATTATGTGAGGATGTCAGCCCTCAAACCTGTCTGACTGACTCCCCCTTTCCTATATAAGAAAAAGCTAACCTGAAGCACGGGGCAGCTGTCTTATGGGGACACTGCCACTGGCTTCCTGTCTCTAATAAAACCTTTCTGCTTTTTCACTTTTCTGAGTCTAGTGAATTCCTTCACTTTCCACCAATGACCAGGGACATTTTAAGCCAATACAGGTCCTCATAAGAAAGCCATACATAGGGGTAGCCAGTTAGCTCAGATGGTTAGAGTGCAGGCTCATAACACCAAGGTTGCCAGTTCAATTCCCACATGGACCAAGGAGCTGTGCCCTCCACAACTAGATTGAAGACAACTATTTGACTTGGAGCTGATGGGTTCTGGAAAAACACATTGTTCCCCAATAAAATTTCCTAAAAAAAAAATTAAATCCATACACAGAGGTGTATGGCTAGCAAAGGAATACAATGTTATAAGTGAGGCTTTGGCGTCAAAACTCAGGCTCTAGGAGGATCCAGTAAGCAAAGATAGAAAATACAAGGAACTACTTTTACTTGGGATAAAGATGACTAAAGTCAAGAACCAAAACAGACCTGTCCTTCCTCCTTCTCCCCTAATTTCTTACCTAAATCTCGGCTCTTCTCACTCCAGAGAAGAAAGACCAGTGATTCAAGAGTGTGATAACCCAAGCAATAACCACAATGTTTGCCTCAATGCTTGGATGTTCTCAGGTCAAGAGTGATATATTTTCAAGATGGGCAAAATTTGAGCATACTTAGTGGTTGAGGGGAAGAAGACAAGGAAGAAAATGAAGATATAGGAAAGAGAGGTAGTTGATGAAGCTTCTGCAGAGCAACCATAATTAACCTTACCCAAATCTGGCTGTTGGAGGAAAACCACATTACAGAACAGTTTGGTGCAAATGGCTGGAGGCATACAGGGTTCGTGGTTTGCAGAGCTGATGTCCAAATGGACAGGAAGTGGAAGTACTGTCCAATATAATTTTCAAAAATTTAAATGTAGTTCTGATATAAACATAAAATGAATCACAATGAATGTTTCAAAGATGCATCAGTTAATGAGTGAACCAGTAAGCTGGTGAAGATTGTTCCAAGAGCATCAAGAAATTGGATATTTATAGGCAAAAACAGAATAAAAGGCAATGCTAGAATACATTTTCTAAGTTAGATATAAAACTACATGATGTCCCACAGGGCAAAAAAACCCCATAGTTTGTCGATCCCACTGGACAGAAATCACTTGCATCTTTATTGGACAACAATCTGTAAGCTAACATGTAACTTCAGAGTGTCTGGGCTATAAACAATAGCAAGTAGCAAAGTTAAACTTGGGTTCTTTCTTCTAGATAACAAAATAATCTTGGGTAAGCCTGTTAAGCCACACTAAACATTGAAAGTATTGGGTTATCAGAAAAGTCATGAAGCATTTTTGCAACAAAAAACATAGAAAAAATACATCATGACTTTTCCAACAACCCAATACACGCAGTTGGGGCTGGGTGAAAAAGGTGAAAGGACTAGGAAGTACAAATTGGTAGTTATAAAACAGTCACAGGATGTAAAGTACAGCATAGGGAATATAGTCAATAGTGTTGTGATAACTATTTATGGTGTCAGGTGAGTACTAGGCTTATGGGGGGGATCATTTTGTAAATTATGTAAATGTCTAACCACTATGCTATACACCTGAAACTAATATAAAATAATATTAAATGTCAACTGTAATTGAAAAATAAAGGGCCGGCTGAGTGGCTCAGTTGGTTATGAGCATGAGCTCTGAGGAACAGGGTCACAGGTTCAATTCCCACATGGGCCAGTGAGCTGCGTCCAAGCTGAGCTGCTGCTGAGCTGCCAACAGGTGGCAGGATGGCTCAGCTGGTGAGAGCATGTGCTCCTAACAGCAAGGTTGCCAGTTTGCCTCCCGCATGGGATGGTGAGCTACGCCCACCCGCAACTAAGATAGAACATGGCGCCTTGAGCTGAGCTGCCATGAGCTGCTGATAGGTGGCCGGATGGCAACAGGACTTGGAGCTGAGCTAGCTGCGCCCTCTACAACTAAGATTGAAGGACAACAACTTGGCTATTCCCCTTTCCCCATTCCCCAATCCTGTTTCCCTTCCCCAATTCCCCAATAAAATCTTTAAAAATAAAATAAAAATAAAAACAGAAACAAAAATAAATACAAAAAAATTACACACAGTAATTCTCTTGCTTGTTTCCATGTTTGGGTAATTTTGTTTAACAGCACTGAAACTGCTGGCAGGCGATATTCTATGAGATGTAGACTTGAGAAGAAATAAAGAGAAGTATGAAGGAAGCAATGGATTGAGATAAAAGGGAGAAGTTAAGGATAGGCGGTCTAGATGATGTCCAGGAACAGGTGTACTAAGGGAAAGGGAGTAAGAACATTGGAAGAACAAGAATTTGTACTGGGAGATAGAAGGGGAGCAATCCCAGGGGTTCTGACAGCCCAGGATGTAGCAGGACTGTAGAAGGGGCTGCTGGGTTCCAAATTTAAGGAGCTAGGAAGCTCGGTTTCATGTGGGATGCATTGCCCACATGGACGGTGATTTCTAGGCCTTCTTGAATCAGTCAAGATTTGATTGGTGAAGCAGAAACTTTATGAAGGATATGGAATAAAAGATTTATTACAGGGATTATATAGAAGTATGCAATTTTGGGAACTGGTCGAAGACAGCAAGACTGAGGGCCCTGAAGAAGATGCTGGCACCCTTCACCAGGAGCCACACACACTTGACCCAGATGATGGAGAAGCTAAATGGGTTATGGTGGGAGCTAGAAGAACTGCAGGTCTGAGTGTTGCCTCAGCAGTGCACTAGCAGAGCATGTAAACTGCTTCGGAGCCTGGTGGACCCTCAGAGCATTAAACACAGGGTGGCTGCTACCTTTGCATCTTCCAAATACCACACAAATTTTTTTTTGTAACCAACACTTACATGGAATACACAGCTCAGCTAAGCTGACACAGAACAAAGCCACCACAAGCTTTCAACACCAAGCACAGTGCCTAAGATCAGGCTCTATAGAGGATGCCTACCAAATTGTGGTGTTTTGTTATCAATAGTACCTTTAAAATGTGGGGGCTACAAAATAGTTAATATTTTTCCTCCCACCTTCTAAGTTCTTCTAGCTGGGCTAATAATCAAATTAACGGAGAGATCAACAGGAGGACATTAAACGTTTAATACATGCGCGTGGGGAATTCACATAAGGGTGAAAATACCAAAGACAATGAGGCAACATTGGGTATATAAGACCTTTTGGACAGAGGAGAAAGTGGGGGAGGGGTATTAGATTTCAGAAGTGAGAATGGGCAATTGGCAGGTAGATAAGGAAGAGCAGAACACATAGGGCAGGCAAAGTCTTGCTAAGCACCTCAGAAACAATGGGACACAGTGGGTATCTATCTAGCAGGCACCTGCCTCATGTCCTCTTATTTACCATACTTAATTCAAATTAGGCTAAGGCAGCATTCTAAGATTTCCTTTCCAAAGCAGGTTTCTTTATCTGAATCTCTTGGACAGGAAAAGATGGGGTGGGGGAAGGGAGGGAGGGTCAAAGGTTCTTTGTGAAGCTTGTTTCTTAATAAACAGTTTAAAGTTAATATCCCAAAAAGCAGCTTCGGGGTGGCAAAATTTTGGTTCCTTTCAAAAACAAGCTACAGATGGGTGAATCTCAAGAACATTATGTTCAGCAATAAAAGGCAGATTAAAAGTACATACTGTATGATTCCATTTGTATGGAATTCTAAAATAGGCAAAGCTCCTCTAAAGTGATAAACAACAGAACAAAGTTGTCTGGGACAAGGGTTGGGTTGTGAGAGGAGTGACTAGGGAACAGCACAGGAAATTGGGGGGTGGGGAATGGGTAATGGAAACATTTTTTATTTTCATAGAGGTGTGAGTTACACAAGTATATGCATTTGTCAAAATTTCTTGAACTGTGCCCCTAAGATCTGTGTATTTTATTGTATGTAAATTATAAAAAAAATGAAGAGTAAAGAAAAATGGCAGCTTTAGAGCAAATGACAGACTAATAAATAATTAAGGAATACACGTTGTATGTTGTTTCCTGTGTCTGCCTACTGGGCCACTTTCAAGAGACTGGCCTCATAGATGGGAATCCTCTCTCCAAGACTGGAAAGGGTCAGCAGAACCTGCAACTCCAAGATTCCTCTCCTTCAGCCAGAAGAGAAATTGGAGGGAAAGAGAAGCAGGTAGGAGCCCAAGATGAAAATATTATACTAGTAAAAAGACCAGGCAGATAAACTCACCTTGAACTGTAGAATGGGGATTTTTATTCTTTTTCCCCAAAATTTATATTCATAGTCTGTTCGAGATTTGATTTTTAAATTGCATCTAGCTCTGTGTGTGTGTGTGTGTGTGTGTGTGTGTGTGTGTGTGTGTGTGTGTGAGAGAGAGAGAGAGAGAGAGAGAGAGAGAGAGAGAGAGAGAGAACAAAAATATTCCAAATGACGGAAATATAAAAAATGTGAAGCTAGAGAGTGGTTTTTATACTCAGAGAAAATGGGTTCCATGGCCACGCAGGGGCCTGAATCTCTGTCCTGCTTTCCACACGTCTAGACTGGCCTCATTATTAGGATGTTCCTATTTTTCTAAACAATCAAGTAACAACAACAACAAAAGATCTCCTTTCCCACCATTTGGCTATTTGGTGACGCTCATTTACCAAGGAGCACAGTTTTCTCCCCCACAATGCATTTAGCCCAGGCATAGGTACAGCAACTTAAGGCATAAATGCCAAGGTAGAAGCAGGGAGAGGAGGTTTGCCTGGAGATCCAAGTGGGAAGCGGGACGGTAGGCCCTGAAAGGAAGGAGAGAGACCTGAAAGGAAAGGCTGGGGGGCTGGAGCTTGTCGTGAAAGCCTTTTCCTCTGCTCTCTGGTCTCAGTGTGGCGAGCAAAATGGATGAGCACAGGCTCTTAAAGGTCCTCATAGGTCTCTTTACTTAGGCGTTTACAAGCTTGCGTTAATTTTTAACTTCCCTGGGGCAAGATAAAAAAGCAAAGACAGAAACTCAGACCCGGTAGCATTCTCACCCCAGGGCTAATTTCTGCAGCTCTCGCTTTCTGTCCCCAAGTCTCCTCCCCTCTCCTTTGTCTCCAGGCATCTGGGAAGGCTGAGAGAATGATCACGTGGCACGAAGGGGGCCTCGTTCCTGGCAGTCCCCTGGGCTCCCTGCTGGGATCAGGATTCATAGTATTTCAGGCCCTTGTCCCACTTTTTTCTTTCTCCTCCTGTTTATGTTGTTGATGTGGCTGTGTGTCCACAACTCTGGGATTCTCCCAACCTCAAACTCCAGAATCCAGCTTCACAGATTTCAATATTTTTAAGGTCATTGGAAACTTTTTTGAAAAGTAACATTAAGCTAATATAGTCTTACGGCATAAAGCAAACTTTATTCTATTTCTCCCCTAAAATTGATGCTTAGTAGTACTTCTCAGATCTTGAAAGATATGCATACTAATTATTTGTAGAAAATGCACGAGATCGAGGTATTTTTAAAAACAACCAGTCACCAGAATCCATCCTTCCCTTTTTCTTTTTCTTTTTTTTTTAAAAGATTTTTATTGGGGAATTGGGGGAGGGGAACAATGCTGGGGAATTGGGGGAAGGGGAACAGACAAGTTGCTGTCCTTTTTGTTCTTCAGTCTAGTTGTGGAGGATGTTGCTTCACTGGCCCAAGTTGGCACCATCGTTGCGCTCTTCCCGGGCGAGGCAGATCAGTCGCCGGCTTCTGGACGGCTGCTCACACTAGCTGCTGGCTACACACGGTAGCCCATGGCAACCCACCTGCCATCGCCAGAGAGAGACTCACAGCAGCCCAGCTCCTGGTTGAGCTGTTGTTCAGCATCTTAGCTGTAGAGGGTAGTGTCACTGGCCCTCATATGTGGGATCCAAACCGGGGCCCTCTGGCATCCCAAGCCAGTTCTTAACCATGGCACCACTCGCCCGGCCCCTTCCCTTTTTCTGATGATACCACCTGCTTAAAGCCTCCTTCACATACCACCCAAATAACTTTAAGTATAGAGTTATTTCCCTGGGACATGGTTTTTACTCTGGTGAAAATGCATGCAAATATTTTATTATTACTTTTCTCCTTTCCTTGACTGAGATGTTAAATCTTGGAGTCAGCCTGGGTAATATTATACAGGTAAATAACTCTTCTCGCTCACAGGCTCATAGTGGACACAACTACTGCTTATTTTATATCTGAAGAATTAAGTGATTATGGTATACTAAGCTTAAAAAGTTATCATGGGGGGTGCTGGTTAGCTCAGTTGGTTAGAGCACAGTGCTCATAACACCAAGGTTGCCAGTTCGAGTCCCAAATGGGCCACTGAGCTGTGCCCTCCACAACTAGATTGAAACAACTACTTGACTTGGAGCTGATGGGTCTTGGAGAAACACTGTTCCCCCCCCCCAAAAAAAAAAGTTGTCATGAACCTGGGGAAAGGGTAGAGGGGGTTCGTGTTTAGGACATCCTGACCACCACTTTCTGCTCTGGGCTAGAGGAAGGCCAGAAACATTTGGTAAAATGTTACCCAAACCATCCCTCCAAGACCCCTGGCAGCTCTGGGGAGATGGTACTGGTTGCTCAGTTGACCACACAGACCTAAGCCCAAATTCTGTGTGTCCTGAGGTGTGTAGACTGATAAAAGAAAACCAGGCACTGTGAGGCATAATATTCAGCTGCAAAGAAACTCAGACAATGAGTTTAAGCATGGGAGATTTTGCTGAATAGAGAGCTGCCCCTCACAGGGATGGTGTAGTGGGCAACAAAGTTGCACAAGAAAATGGGATGGACCGTTCAGGACTAGTTGGTCTGGAAGGAGCTTGTTATGGCCAGTGGCTGGGCCCCAAGCCCTTTGTTGAGACAAATAGTGTAGTCCCAAGTTCACAATCAAGTTGTTTTTCTACTGATGCCCATTTTTCTGGAAGCATTCACTCTCAGTCTTTCTTTAGGAGCGCTGACTGCTTATGGTCTTTATACTTTCCAGGCTTAGCATCCTGCAGCAGGCAAGTCCAGATGCACGCGCTCATGATACTAAAAATTTACTTATCAAACCTCTGCACTAATAATATTTGGAGCTGGATCATTGTTTGTTGCAGGAGGCTGTCCTGTAGGAGAGCATCACAGGATATTTTGCGACATCCTCTACCCACTACATGCCAGTAGTATCACTCAACTGTGACAATCAAAATGTCTCTAGACATTGCCACATGTCCCTGGATGCCAAAATTGCCCCAGTTGAGAACCACTGCCTTAGACAAGTTACTTTTCCTGAAATTCTTCACATAGGCTATTGTGATGATTGGTATTAGTTCACCAAGAACAAAACCAAGAAAGACTATACCACTTCATGTTGAGTTTAAGAGCATTCCCTCCCAGTTCTACCTTAGGCTAAGATAAATCTAAGCATTATTCAGCTCAGGGTCCCAGGCTTTAGCAGGTCCTGCTCTAGGCCTGCTCCAGCCATGTTCTTTCCCATGGGCTCAGGGTCAACAGGGCCAAGACAATATGACCACTGGAGCCTGCATCCCCCTTCTAGACCCCATTCTGGGTACTCAGACACCAAAATTCCTTTCTCAAAAGGGTCATGTCTGCTTTCAGTGCTGACATGGCCTCTTCTCTGGGTCCCTTTTCCAGACTGTGGGCTCTGTCCCTGGAGCGACCCAAGTAGAGCCAGAGATGTCCTTTTTTGCAGTGTGGATGGAGCTTGGACATGCAGGCTATACTCTTACCCTGAATCTGGTAAATGTTAGACATGGGCCTTCTTCTCCTCCTTCTTATACCACCAGCCTACTAACAAAATGTCATCGATAAAAAGATCATTAGTAGTTTCTTATTCTCTCTGACCTGCTCCACCTTCCTCAACCTCTGCAGAAGATGGTGGTGAACACTGGCCCCAACTGGAGAGCCAGAAGGAAAAAGAGGAGATTCTGAGACCCCTCTAGAGAACTGCTCCCTGCTCAAGCAGGGACTACACAGCTTTATACCTCTCCACTGAGCAGAGGTCATGATTAATTATTGGCGAAACACTCCCCAGCAAAACACCAGCGTTCCTTGCAGATTTGCTTTTCTCTGTACATCTCTATAATCAACACAGAAGACCAGCTTCTCCTCTGGGCGTTATTTGGTGAATGTCTCCTCCTCCTCTGTCAAGTGATCTGGTGTATTCTCCTCTAGGTAGAATGAATCACTCTCTTGATTTTGAGCCCCTACAATCTGTTACTCACAGCTTGACTAATCACCTATTCTATTACACCTTGTACTGAGTCCAGTCCTCTTAGAAAGAACTCCTCAAAGACAGAGGACCTCTGACTCATCTGACTTTCCCTAGTGGGCCTAGCACAGGGCCTCGTCTCAGGCTTACTCACTGAATCAATTAACTTTAAAATTCGACCTGGTTGGGATTAAGGCCACTGAAGTTTATGAGAAAAACCAGTCCAACCAGTTCCCTCCTTCAGGCTCTTAGATCCTGAGGCTGCTTTATTTTGTCAACTTACAGCCTTGTTGTTGACATTGACTTCACACAGGCCCCAGAAGTGTTTTTTTTGTTTGTTTGTTTTTTTGGTAAAGACTGGGACATCAGGGAAAGTAAGTTTTAGGAATTGTATTAATTTCCTAGGGCTGCTGTAACAAAGTACCACAAACTTGGTGATTTAAAGTAATAGAAATTTATTTTCTCACTGTTAAGAAGTCCCAAATCAAGGTCTTGGCAGGGCCATGCTCCCTCTGAGGGCCATAAGGGAGGATCCTTTGTCTCTTCCATCTTCCAGTTACTGTGGCAATCCTGGGTGTTCCTTGGCTTATAGCTGTATCACTCTAATCTCTGCCACCATTGCCTTATGGCATTTCCCCCTGTGTGTCTTCTCTCTCTGTGTGTGTCCAAATTTCCCTCTTTCTGTAAGAACACCAGTCACTGCATTAAGGTTCACCTAATCCACTAGGACCTCACCTTCACTTGATTACATCTGCAAAAACTCTATTTTCAAATAAGTCACATTCACAGTTACAGGGGTGTAGGACTTATTTTTTTTTTTGAAGATTTTTATTGGGGAATTGGAGGAGGGGAACAGTGTTGGGGAATTGGGGGAGCTGATCGGCCAGGTTGTCGCTTTTCAGTCTTCGTTGTGGAGGGCGCCAGTCGCTATCTGGCTTCTCATCAGCAGCTCATAGCCTCTAAGCTCAAGGTGCTATGTTCAATCTTAGTTGCGGGTGGGCATAGCCATCATCTCATGTGGGAGTCGAACCTGGCAGCCTTGTTGTTGAGAGTGCACGTTCTATCCACTGAACCATTTGGGCGGCAGCTCAGCTCAAGGTGCTGAGTTCAGTCTTAGTTGTGGGTGGGTATAGCCCACCATCGAACAGGCAATCTTGTTGTTACACCAGCTGAGCCATCCTGCCACCTGTTGGCAGCTCAGCGGCAGCTCAGCTCGGGTGCATCACTGGCCCATGTGAAAATCGAACTGGCGGCCCTGTTGCTCAGAGCTCACGCTCTTAAGCCAACTTTTAACCAACTGAGCCCCTCGGCTGGCCCAGGACTTATCTTTTGAGGGGACAATTCTACCCACTGCAGGGATGAAAGAGCTTAATTCTCATAGCTCTTGGTACAACTCTGTCTTGAGCATGTATGACTCACACTGTTTGCCCCGTCTCCCAGCCACTCATGTCTTGTTTCATTTCCCCAAATACGCTGTCACACATCTGGGTTCTTACCTTTCCTAATGTGTCTGTATGAGAATGAATTGCCATTTTAATAAAAATGTCTAGGTTCTTCTAATATCTGTTTTTAACCTGAGACCCTATGCTAATTCCCTGGGGCTTGTGAAGGCCTGGGTCTGGATGACTATTAATAGCTGAAGGGTAGGGAGGTGTCTAGGATAGTATAATTTTGCTCAAAGCCATCCCAATGAGGAAATCTGTTTCTTTTTTCTCTCACAACATAAGGACTTTGGTTCTTATGCTGACTCCCTGCCACAGAATTCAGTGTTTTAATTTGCTTTAACTCAATAGGAAAACACTGGTTCCTGAGTGAGGAGTATCATCCTGCGCGTGCAAGTTTCACAAAATGGCCCAAGGATTAGCAACTCAAAATGTTGTCTATAAAGCACAGATTGGTGACCATGACTTGACTTTGGACAACTCTTTTCTTATATCAGAGAAGGCCTGAAAGTTTCTTCCAGTCTTTTTGTTCCCAGAGAAAATGATGGGCCCCACATCTCCTCTGCCTTCAGGGCTCGTGTGGGAGCCAGAGACAGGGCCCATAAATGCTTTGAGTTCCTTGGTGAGAGTCAGCGCATAGAAAAATATTACACATCAGTGTTTGTAATAGGAATGTGTAATAAAGTCTGATGTCATCATTCTAAGCAAGCAGTGTTGCTCAATGGAGTGGGATCATTAAAATGACCCATTAAAAGTCCATGAGAAAAACATGGAGAGGGAAGGTAGCTCCTGGGAGGAGGTGGATGAAAGCTTCATGAGTGATTGTGGGTTCTTTAACAGCATCCTCTTCAGAGCTTAGCCCCGTACGGAACACACATATATAGGAGCTGCTCAGGATGGACTGGTTATCACCTATAAAGGTTATCAGAGGTGATTCTGTGCTTGGAACAGATGGCAGAGAATGCAGCCTCTGCGATGAGATCACCTGGGACTCTGAAAGAAACAGTGCTTGGCAGAGGTGGCTGCTTACCAAAGCTGCCTGGGTGTGTTTGGCCCTGTATTATCTGGTTTGAGTCAAGGCTGGCTTCAGTGAGGGCTATTTATGTGGTGGTGGTGGTCTAGTCTCCTCCACTTAAGTATGTCTCCCTTCAAAGCTAGGAGTCCCACCTTTAGAACTCAATTCCTTTGGGTTATTTTTCCCTTGTTAAAATGTGAATGCCTTGTCATGAATGGTGAGTTCTCCTTTTCCCCAGTAGGGATTCTAGATATCCACACCCTATCAGATGAGAGATGCAGAGGTGAGATCTGAGGAAGGCACACTGGGAAGAAACACACCTTTTGATTCTGTCTGAGCCTATGAAAGAGCACTGGTGCCCAGAGGAGCCCAGAGGCAGAGGAAGGGGCAGACACCAGCATGTAGCTCGGGCCAAGATTTGGCTAATTGTGGATTGGGACAGGGTGAAGGAAGCCATGTCCCACAGAGGAAATTTTCTGGCACTCATAAGGCAAATTTATATTGGGCTTAGTTGCAGGTGTGATTAGCAAAGAGTTTGGGAGCCATGACTGTCACTACCATGGAGAGCTGGGTCCAGGGCTACGAGGCAGAACTGCTAGTTAGAGCCGCTTGTTTCAGGGACTGAGATTCAGACTCTGACTACTGGCTTGACCAGCCTTCAAGGTACAATTGATGTCAGGTATGCTGGGAAGGCTCTCCACCTCTTCAAAAGTTTTCCCCACTTGCTCACTGATGCCTGACATTCCTTTTAGTGGGGAGCAAAGCCTTCCATTACAGAACTGAAGAGCAAGCCTAAAATGACCATGAGGAAGGAGAGGGAGGGAGGCAGGGAGGGAAGGAGGGAGGGAGGGAGGGAGAGAGAGAGAGAGAGACAGACAGACAGACATGGGGGAGAATATGTAAACATGACATTGAAGGAGACAAAGAAAGTCCGGTTGGCTTGGCGGGGGCGGAGCATCTAGGATGGTATAATTTTGCTGAAAGCTATCCCAATGAGGAAATCGGTTTTATTTTCCTCACAACAGCAATAGAATCATTTCAGAATGGCTTTCTGGTTTCCCAGAAGTAGGAAACAGAAGAAAACAAGGCCTTTCTTCTAGGCAAGTAACTAAGAAAATGAAGAGGGTGGGGAGTCACAAGGGGGCTCACATGCTTCAACTGCCCCCTCTGAAATGCAGTACTGCCCTCTGCTGGCTATAGCTTGGTATAGCTCATCAAAGACCAGGATGATTCCCAAGTCCTTTTCCCTGCATCTGGGAAAGACTGAGGCATTGACTCTTAGTATGAAGTGGGAAGCAAATCAAATATGGAATGATTTTCAACCTATCTTGCCCCCCTCAGCAAACATCCCTTAGTGTCTATGGCTTTGAATTTACACAGGTATGCCTAGCTTCTTTAGCCTGTGCTTAGCAAATTAGGTCACCTTGGCATAAATGTTCAATGAACAATGGCTGTGAGCCCCACCCACCTGACCACAGGACCTTGGCCCCATCCAAAAGCTTCCATCACAGGGATTGCAGTGCTCTCAGGTGGAGGTATGTTGGTCTGGGACTGTGAACACCAAGGAGAGTTGATCATGCTCGTCTTGCTGGCTCCTGGCCCGACAATGTCTCTTGACCAAAAAGCCCTTTGCAGGAACATTCTCGCTACGCTGTTGGCTGTGTGCCTGGCCCCGCTGATTCTCAACTCTGCCACAGCAGCAAGTCCTGCTGATGCCAGCTTCTGTGCAGACATAGGAAAAAAGGGGCCCAGCAGAGATTTGCTATTTATTCAGATACGGTGGTATGACCAAATAACTCAAGTTAAATGCTCTCTGTTGCTTGATGTTATGTTTGGTTTTTATAACAAACTATCATGCTTAGGGGGTTTTGTTTTTTCATTTTTGTGACTCTGGATCGCCACAAACTGATTCTGAGATCGGAGTGAAAACTTTACTAGTATTTTCTCTCGATTCCTTTATAATGGTTAACTCAAAATCTGTTTTCATTTTCTTCAGAGGCCTTCAAAACCTTCCATAATAAAGTGTGGGTGCATATTCAAGTCCCTTAGGATGAGAAATGGAGCCTAAAAGAGAAGATATTCTCAACACAACCCTCCAGTAATCAGTGGTATTAAGTATTAGGGTTGAACCTCACCTTGGGGAGAAAAAAAGAAAGTGCTTATAGGTTTATGGACCTTTCTCAAAGCACACTGGGAAACATGAAACATGGGTCTGATTTCAGAGGCTGGTAAATGGCGGCCTATTTAGTTTTTCAAAGCAAAATAAAATGCGAGTTATTACTTCTGACAAAAACAAATCAGACCCCAAGATCCTGAGGTGCTCTTTAACATCTGGAAGAAGCTGATGAAGTGGCAGTGATCTGACTATGAAGATGCTCAAACATTACTCCTTTAGGCCTTCCTTGATGTTTTTATCACCACAGCGGGGAGCCCCATACCTTCCCTAATGCTGTCTGAGGACCCATCTCAGCTCTGATAGGAGCAACTGGGAGCCAGAGGCTTTGCCAAGGACCTAAGCTGGAAGATGTGTGCGTTGGAAGCTGTAGCCATGGTTATGCAATCATTAGGGTCACACAGGATCCCATACTCAGAAGGGCTCCCTTCTTGAAAGGGTCTTGCACTGGGGGGTCAATCTCTGTGGTCAGTATCTTGATACTTTTACCTTTAATCATTTTAAGAATTATTTAAGATAATTTAAAGAATAATTTCACCATTCTTAATAATGTTATCTTTGAATTTGTTTCCTAAGCGAAGTCTGATGAGACAATGAAGCCGGCACTGGGGCTTTGGAGCCTCACTCATGCATGCTCCTGCCTCCCTGGGATGGGTCCCTGCTCCCTTGGCCGCACCTGGCTGGAGGACGTCGCTTCACTGGCCCATGTTGGTATTATCATTGCGCTCTTCTCAGGTGAGGCAGTCACTCGCCAGCTGTCCTGGTTGCTCACGGTGGCTCACAGCACCTCACGCCCGCTGCCAGCCACTCATGCCGGCTGCCAGCCACTCACGATAGCTTTATATGGAAGCCCACTGCAGCGCCACTGCATCCTCCTTGCCTCCCTGGGATGGGTCCCTGCTCCCTTGGCCCCACCTGGCTTTCCCTTCCCTGCCCTTGCCCCACACTACTGCCACCTTCTACCCCTGTTAAGTGTCTGAGTATGGGCACAGGGAGAATGGCTGTTGAGCACCTGTACCCTGCAGGACCTTGGGGAGAGGCATGGTGGCAGCTGTCCCTCTGGGGGACTCCACTGGGTCACCAGTGCCACAATGCATTTGGTGGGTAGCAGCAGATATGAACCTTCCATCCACCCCTGATTCAGATCCTGAGCATGTCCTGGCACAGAGGTTTAATCCTTTGGGGCTCTCCCATCCAGTCTGGGTTCTGCCTGGAGCATGGCATGTCAGTCTGGTGGCTGTCCAGAGGAGGAATCCTGGAGCTGGTGGGCTGTGCAGTCAGGGGACAGCACCCCCACCCTAGTGCCTGTGAGGGCGTGTGCTCATCCTACAAATATCACTGGGGCCAAGAAAGCATAATATTAAATAGCAAATGAGAAACACCAAGAGAGGGTGAGACCGTGGAAGAAAGAAAAAAGTTTCATATTTTAGTGCTTTTAATGACACTTTCCCCCTGCTTTTTTAAAAAAGATTTTATTGGGGAATTGGGGGAGGAGAACCGTGTTGGAGAATCGAATCAGGGAAGGGGAACAGACAGTTTGCTCTTCTTTTGCTCTTCAGTCTAGTAGTGGAGGACATCGTTTCACTGGCCCATGTTGGTATTATCATTGTGCTCTTCTCAGGTGAGGCAGTCACTCGCCAGCTGTCCTGGCTGCTCACGGTGGCTCACAGCAGCTCACGCCAGCTGCCAGCCACTCATGCCGGCTGCCAGACACTCACAATAGCTTTTTACAGCAGCCCACTGCAGCTCCACTGCAGCCTATACCATCGCTGGCGACTCATGGCAGCCCAGCTCCAGGTCGAGCTGTTGTTCACCATCTTAGCTGTAGAGGGCGCAACGTCACTAGCCCTCATGTGGGATCTGAGCCGGGGTCCTGCTGCTCAGAGCTGGTGTCCCAAGCCAACTCTTAACTAACGCGCCACTCAGCTGGCCCTCCCCCTGCTTTTTGAACAAAGTACATTTTAATTTTGCACTGGCATTCATAAATCAAGGAGCTAGCCCTGGCTGTAGCAAAGGGTTGGGGACCATCTTTCTGGTTCTGTCTATATAGCACCTCAAGTTACTGGCTCTTATTAAAGATGATTTATCAAGTTTACATAGGTACAGGTGAACTTCTCTGGGGTGGGGGGGTCACACAGGTAGCTATTGACCACCTGAGAAGAATGAGTGAGAATAAGTATTGCTGAATGAATTGATGGATAAATGAATAAATGCATACAACAACAAACTACTAAGAAAAACCATAAGGCATATTGTGTGATGGGCTCAAAATATGATCCTCCTAGGGTTATTTGCTTTAGGACGGGAGGCAGAGGCAAGCAGGAAAAGTCTGTGGCTTAGAGAATCTTTGAGGGGTTCTGGGTGGGTGGCTCCTGAATCTCCCTGCAGAGGCTGCTCTGGTCAGTCCAGTCTCCTCTGCTGTGAGGTCTTTCCTGTCTACCAGAACGCCCACTCACTGCTTTCATGCTGATGTCTAGAATATGTTCACCTGTACAGGACCTTTGTAATAAGGAAAGACAGAAGGCTTGATATAGAATCTGTCTCCCTGAGAGGAAATACCTGCACATTGTGAACCTCTGTTAATTTGTCTCCAAAAGCTGCAATGATTCCAAGTTCCCCGGGGCATAGAGAATGTGGCTGATATTTAATCAGAACTCCCTACCATGTGCACTGTGTCCACACTTCCTTCCTGCCTGCCTGTCAGTGCCTCTCTAGCTGGCCTCCTCCTTGAAGCCCTCTCTGCCTGCTCCAGCCCTGAGTTTTGTCTTCTGAACTCTCACAGCATGAACTGGGACTCCACCTTTCCTAGGTGTGCTATTATTTTAGTATTAGCTATGCGGCCTTTAGATGCTTATTGCCTCTTTGAGGACAAGGTCTGTATTGTTGAATTACTCTGAAGGCCAAGCACAGGCCTGGGCATCAAGCACTTTAACTCTGCTCCAGCCACTCAGTCCTCCCCACTGTTTTTCTATCACCTGGACCTGCCCCTACCTCTGGGCCTTTGCACCTGCTGTCTCCTTGCCTGAAAAGCCCTCCCCGCCAGCTATCTACAGTGCTTGATCTCTCTTCTTTCAGGCCTTTGCTCAAATGTCACTTCATCAATGAATCGCTTCCTGACCACTCTATTGAAAATTTCAAACCTTCTCTTACTCCCTTCATCCCGTCCCCCAACCTTATTTTTCTCCAAAGTACTATCACCATCAGGCATTCTAAATAGTATACTCATTTACTTGTTTATTGTCTGCCTTTCTCCTCTAGAAAGGTCATTCCATAAGGATGGTGATTTCATCTGTTTGTTCACAGGTACATCTAGAACATTCTCTGGCACATAGTATAGTCTCAAACAATGTGTTGAATTTAACAAGAAAATATGTTCAACAGTTTCTTATTCACTTCAGTTAAAGTCCCACTGCCTGGTTTGTGGCTCTTGAAGGCTACTTCCCTGACAGGATCAGAAAGAAGAGAGTAACCTGGGGGAATAGGAATCATTTCTATCTAATAATTAATTCAATCGGCTATGTATCTCAACTCTTGGAGAGAAATAAAGACGCGTGGGTAGTATGACCACGGCACTTATGTGCTCCAGACCCTATTAGCTCATCTATTAGGGCCTGCACTAGGGAGGCCAGAATCATATGTCCCCTCCCTGTATGGGTCATGGCACTTGGCTCAGTTCCACAGTCCAGCCAGGGCACAGGAAAAAACAGAATGAGAAAATGGAGACAAATCAAAAGAGGAGGGGGTTATGCAAATGTAAACTTTTGCCAATTTGTTCCCCTTTTCAATAACCACATAACAATCTCCTGATGGAGCTGAGATGGAATCTGAGAATGAGGAGGCCTGTCTGCTGCTGTTGAACAAGCTGGAGATGCATTCTGTTCTACAAACCAGAGTGTGGCACTCAGAAGGGGCCATGAGGGAAGGAGCTATGTGTTTCAGAGGAGGTTGGGGCCCCCTCTTTGTGGGGTCTTAAGGTGGTCTCCACTTTAAAAGCAGCATTTGATTATGAAGTGACTGCAGGAAGAAGATTGCAGGTGGGAAGAGCCTTCCAATCAGGGTGACTCAGGACTCTTGCTTATAATGTTGTGCTAGACCTGTTTCCTCTTTTTCTCCTGGGGACACAGATGGCCTGACTGAGCCATCTGGCCACCAGGCTGGGATTGCAGGCAGCACAGGGAGGAGGGTAGAACCTAGGGTATCACAGATGAAGGGGAACAGACCTGGATTAAGGCAACCCTGGTAGGCAAAACCCTCTGCATGATTTTAGAGCACTTAGGGATGAAAATATAGTCTAACAAAACAACCACCAAAAAAACGAAGCCCCAACTAAGAAGTTCATTACTTATCCTGTTCAAAGTATAAAAGAAATATGGAAACTGCTTTGCTTACAGACTTCCAGTTTCCCATTACGACAGATACCATAAGCTCTAAGCAAGAACAAAAGCACGTTACCTCGTCCCATCTCTCCAGATGGCATTGGGCACCGACTCTTAGGGGTGTGGAGTTGAGAACCAGCTGGCATCTTCAGCTTGTTCCAAAAGTCCAGGGCTGTGCATCTTGTCTTCTCATGCTAAAATCTGGATGGGCTGGCCCCAGCACAGGGCCAGCTGTGAGTTCTCTCTTATTGGAATGAAAGCCGTCGAGGTACGTGCACATTCCAGCTCCTTGCACTCTTGTAATCACAAGAGAGACAAATGCCACCATGTCATGTTAGCAAACAGCTGAGAGCACACATATGTGCATGAGTGGAAGGGGTTGTGAGTCTGTGTCCTGAAAAAGGAATACTGAAGTAGAAAGCTTCTGTTAAATAAACAAACAACCCCAAACACCTGGCCTCTGCCAAACAGGTGCTTCTCCCAAGTTCTTGGCTTCCAAGTTCACTTCCTGGCTTAGCTGTGGCAAATGATTGCTGAGAACCTGGAAGTAATTCCTGCAAGTCAGTAGGCAGATTTTCAGATGAAAAAGAAAAGCACAGTTAAAATCCCCTTTCTTCTTTCTACTTATTAGGAACAGTTCTATATGTTTCCCTTTCAAGAACTTTCCAGAAGCCAATGGCTTGTTGGCCCCGAAAGGCAGATCTGGAAAGTCCTTAAAGACAGAAAAAGAAGAAGAGGGCATGTAGCTTAAGACTTGGTGCAGGCAGCAGTGACCTGGTGAGCTGGAGCTGGGAAGGAAAATTATATAACAATCATGGCCCCCATTCATTGAGTGTCTATATGTATGTGCCACATGCTGCTTATATGCCTTACATTTAATCTTCACTATTAATACACACATGTTATTGACATGGAAACTCAAGCACAAGAGAGCATGAGCAACGTGTCCAAGATCATACATAGCTAGAAAGTAGCATAACTGGTATTTAAGCCTTACAGTCTGACTCTAGAATCTGTGCTTTTAATGCCAGAAGAAAGGCCCATCCTCAAGGATACCAGCTGTGGCCAGGAGTCCAGGAGGTGGGACAGTGAAGGAAAAGAGTAAGAGTAGCACCTGTAGTTTGCAGAGGGCCTTCTCATTCACTTATTCAGGAGGGTTTGGAGGTTTTACAGACCAGTAAGTTCTCCCCAAACTGAATACTAACCTTTTCAATTGTTGTCAAATAAAAACGTTTTTTAAAAATCTTCTAACGTCATTTCATAAAATAAATAAAATAAAGTAAATGTAATTTCAATGTAAAGAAAGGACACAATCTCAAAATAAAGGCCAGTCCTTTAAGGTGAATAAATCTACCTTTATAAAAGCCTCCTTCCATTGTCTTTATTTCTCACATCTCACTGTAGGCTGATGAAAATGTCCCCAGGAATGTCCCCACCTGTCTCAAGACCACTACCAGGCCTCTTTTTATCCTCATAAACCTTCTGCAAGATGGCCTTTATTAATAAAGAAACTAAAGTCCAGAGAAGTCAATAAATTTGTTTGAGGACACACAGTATAAAAAAGGGCAGAATCAGTTTACAAACCAGATTTTTAGGCTCCAGGTCTAGTGGCCTTTTCTTGTGTATTTTAAGCCATTCACCAGATGAACTGACTGGTCACCGGACTGACTCCTGTGTGAGGACCTGAACGTTCAGAAAGAGAGGGAGCATTTACGTGTTTTTTTCCATTGATAGGGCTTAGAATGGGATAGCTCAGCTAGCTGAGAGCCAGTCACTGGCTTTAGGACAAGATGAGAAGCCCCTTAGGGGTAAGGAAGGAGCAAATTTTCTCTTTGATCAGGCCTAGCCTAGCACAGGGCTGGGCACACAGGGCTGGCAAGAAATCCTTGCAGCTTAGAAATGGGAGTATGGTTTTCAATGCCAGTTTTTATTTAACAGTATTTTATTATGGAAAGAAGGGAGGGAGGGAAAAATAATCTGACACAATTTGATAGGAAGCTACTGGGAGGAGGGAAAAAGGTTGAAGTCCAGAAAAGTCTTGATGGAGGCACCCTGGTCAGTGAGGGGAGGAGGAAGGTAGTAAGAGGGAGTTTGTGTGTGTGTCAGGGAGGGGTGTGGGTGAGTGCAGGGAGGCGGGAGCACTGAACGTAGCTTCCCCCTGTTCTTAGGGTCAAAGATACACTCCTGATTATGGCCCCCAGTACCTAATGGCCTGGCTCCTCCTTACTACCTCCACCACTCTCAATTTCTGTGTGCCCTGTGGGATCCAACCTCAGGACCTTTGAACATGCTATTCCTGCTTCTGGGAATGCTCTTTTTTTTTTTTTTTTAACCAGCTCTTATTAATGCCTATTCATTCTTTAGTGACCCTGACCCCTATCCTTTGGTGACTTCCCTGACTCCTCTCTACAGAGGGGGAGACACCCCAGAGCAACATTGACTCACCTCCAAAAGCAGTGAATATTTAAATGTATGCTATGTGCACAGAGCCCAGGGGTAGCACCTCAACAAGCGGAGTGCTTATGAGGCTCGTGGGAACACCAAGGACAATGTTATATTGTCTCAAGTGGCGTCAGCACCTAGAACCTTACCTTCATATCTTTGTTATAGTCTGTAATTATGTATCTGGGATTGCCTGGTTAATATCCTTTTCCCACTAAATAGTCAGTGACCTGAAAGACAAGGCTTTGTTTTTGCTGGCCATCATATCTGCCATCTAGCATGGAGCCAGGGGCCTGGATGGTACCCAGTATGTGTTTGTCGAATGGCTTCCTTCCTTGTTTTGCTGAGGGCTGCCTGGCTGTGCCGCTGGCATTTTGCTTTCAACTCACATTATTTTTGTGGGTGGAGTAGGAGGGGTTGGAGGTCATAGCCATGTCTAGAACACTGTTCCCAGGCTCCTTAAGGTTGTGTTGTCTTCCTAACCCAAAGTTCAGAGCCCACTAGATTTGAGGTACTCCAGTACAGGGACACAGGAACCTGTCACCTGCTAATCAGAGTGGGAGCTTGTGTGTGGGGGGGTCTCATGAAAGGGGTGTGTTGGGTGGGTCTGAGTTGTTTTCAGCTCTGATTGTGTAGTGTAGAAGGAAGGAGACTTCTAACCTGTGGGACGTGGGGTGGAACTGGGGCAGAAGCAGGGCTCTGGCCAACTTGTCATTCCCCATTCAGCCACTAGAAGGCACTGTGGTTCCATAGGGAAGAGCCAGGCTGGAGTGAGCCATCAACACCCAGCTACCAGGTGCAAGTGATGACAGTAGCTGACATTTCCTGAGTGCCAGTGGTGTGTTGGGCACTTTGAATACTCTAATTCCACAATCACGCAGGAGAGGGATGATGAAATCTGTTTTACAGATGATGTAAAGAGGACCATAGAGATTAAACGACATTTTCAAGATCTCACGCAACTACCTACCAGGACTGTTGGCCACAGCATAAGCTTCTCTCAGTCATCTGGCTCAACCTAGACGATTTTAATTATCCAAATTAACATAGAAGCCACTGATTCGGACCTAAAATTTAAAATTGGGTTATTAAAACAATTTATTCGACTCCAGAGACCACTATTGTGAGGAGGTGGGGTGAGGGGAGGAGAGGGACAACAGATTAGCCCTTCCAGAGCCTTCTCTTCTGGTCTTCTTATTCAGCAACCCCTCCTCCTCCATTGCACCAGCCCTGAAAATGCTGCCAGAGCTTTCCTGCAGATTTGATCAGATGACTCTCACTGTTGTCCTTCAGTGGCCCCGGTAGCTCCAGGAGAAAGTCCTGCTCCTTAGCCAGCACCCAAGGTACTTCATGAGCTGGACTCTGCCTTGCTACTTTAATTACTTCTCCCCCACCTCCCCCCCTCCCCCCCACAAACCTGAACTTTCAGCTCCAGCCCCGTCAGCCACAGCACTTCAGTGCTCCTCAAAACTTCAGTAACCCCACTGCAGAGTGGGAATAATGCTTCCCACCAGGTGGTTGTGAGGATGAAATTACACCTGTGAAGTGGCTGGCACGGTGTTGACCCACAGTAGGAACTCATTAATGTTCCTCACTTTCCCTTTCTCAGCCTTTGGAAATGTGCAAGGACAATACAGCCTGAAAAGGCAAATTTATGTGGCAATTCCTGTGTAAACATTTCCAGACACAGGCAAATGTCATTGGGGGTGGTATTTTGCTCAAGCCGACACTGAGGAAGGTATTTCCTGTCCTATTTTTTTCCTATGTCCTTGGTGAGCTTCAAGGTGACTCAAACACCATCTGGATACTAACCTCCTTGAGGACAGGGATAGACAGCATTGTAAACCTGTAGATAATTCTCGTAGGCCCAACACAGCACTGAGTCTTCAGTGGTGTCTCCAAGAAGGTTAGTTGGTCAATTAATTATTGACATGGGTACATGAGAAGCTGCAGAGATAGGGAGGTCATTTCAGGGTACCATCATTGGAAACAGAAACAACATTGTTTTAAGAGTCTGTTGAAGCTCAAGAGAAATACAGTACTTTCTTTTTCCTGTTGCAGAAGCTGGAGGCTTAAAACCACAGGGCATTCAACCAAGAAAAAGCCATGAGGCTGACCAGTGAGTGGCTTGATTTGAGCACTCTGGGTTGGCTGGGCTGACCAGGTGCAGATGCGGAAATTGGCAGGAACCACACCCTGGGTTTTGAACACCCAAGCCTTGGCCTACCCTTTTCTCTTATTTCTCAGTTTGGTCTTCTTATTCTGAAATTTGAAGAGACAAAGACTATGGGGGGTGTCTCCTAGGTTTCAGACAGATCAGGATCATGGAACTCAGTCCCCTTGTATCAGATGAGATGGGAGATTTTGCTCTTAGCCCAGACTCTCCTGACTCCAGCCCAATCTCAGTCTCACCCTCAGGATTCCAGCTTTCTTTCCCCTATCCAATGGCACATAGAACCTGCCTACTCTGAGTTTGCATGGCAGGTAAATTCTCTGATCAATATGCATTTGGCCTATTCTTGTTCCATGACTAAAGCACCTTTGGTATTGGCTGGTCTGCCTGCGTGTGTCCTCCTGATCTCGAGTCATCAAATGCCCTTTGAACATTGTAAATATGTTCTACATAGACGATTCTTGCCTTTAGTTATCTCAGGAACTGTCTGTTATATGGCATTTACACTATCTGGGTGGTTTTGTATACCACTCCTTTAGAATCACAGGAAAAACTGATTGCTATTATTCCCATGAGAGATGGGGACTCTCAAAGGACTTGTCCAAGGTCATTCTACAAAGCCGTAATGGGTCAGGACCTCTGGTTCTTGTGTCAGCATCCCTGCCAGTGAGAGTTCTGATCATTCTCTATAGTAGCCCCCATGGGGCCACATGCAAATATACTGCTGCTGCAGCTGGCAAATGTGGAGCAACTGCGGAAGCCTGCACCTGTGGGCAGATGGGTGTGGCCAGGGACGGTCAGCCAACCAGGGAACCCCAGAGTGGAAGGCTGCTGAACGATGGACATTTCTGGGCCCTGGAAAGAGTTCCCCAGCTCCCAAATACCCTCTTTATTGCCTGAAATTCCTTACTAAAAAATATAAAGCATTGCAGTCCAGGTTGAGAGACCTGGGTGCAAATGCCAACTTTGTTTCTCATTGGCTATATAAACTTCGGCAGCACACCTAGCCTCTCTGAGACTTGTTTAATCACCTGCTAGATGGAAATTTAAACCATACCAATTTTATAAGGTTGTGAGGATTAAATTAAAAATGGACATAGTGGGTTTAGCATGCCACTTAGCACCCCGCTTTACTTATACTGCTCAACAAGTGGTTGTCATTGTAAATGTATAGATGGTGGGGTTGTGGTGTTTTTTTATGTTTTCTTTTTGCCTCTCTGGGTTTTTAGCAAATTAACACACACTGCTTTTGTAGTAAAAAAGATGATTTTTTAATAATAAAAGGTGTTAATATCCAGACACAAGGAAAAGGAAGCTATGACTCAAATGCATACTAGGAGTTAAATAAATGAATGCAGAACCTTTTTGGAGAGAAAAACGGTAGCATCTGCATTTATTGAGGGTTAGCCTCTATAGCTGCAGTGATTCTGTTTAATTTTCATTTTTTTTATGCATTTCAGCCTCTCTCTGCAGGGCTGTGAATGTGGGCAAGTAAGCCTGCATTGCTAGGCTTACAAAACCAGCTCTCAGGCCCGTGGACCATTAGGAGTGGGCGTGCTGGGTAGGGGGTCTGTGTTTGACCTTCCCAGCCTTGCACAGGATTCATTTGAAGATGCATGAGATTCTTAAGCAGCTCTTGGAGTCGCCTCTCTCTCTTCCACTCTTTCCCATTTGCAGTCCTTTCATTTCATCTCTGGTGAAGGGATAGATCCAGTGTTTTCTTTGTCAGTTAAATTTAATTTAAGGTGAGTTCCTCTCAGGTCAGGTATAATTGTTCACCTTGTTCATTGAGTAAGAAAATAAGGGACTGCTGAAATCAAGAATTCACCTGGATTTGTACAAAGGCATGGTATGGACCAGTGGCATCTGTGGTCACTTCATAAATTTATGAATTTCCTGAAACTCAGAACTGACCATCTGTTTACATGTATTGTACGGAGCAAGCTAGTCATTCATTGCTTTGTCTTCTTCTAGAGAGGCCAAGAGACTGGTCCAGGGTCATATAGGCTCTAAGAGAGGGCTGAAGTCCAGGCCTTCTGATTCCCAGGCCCGTGATGTCTCTCCTGAACTACTTACTAATGTCCTGTCCCTTTCCTCCACCTGAAAACACAGAGAGAAGAGTCAGAAGAACAGGACCACCCACATAAGCAGGAGGCCTCAGAGGCTGTGGCTGCTACTGCTGAAGTCAGCAGTTCATAAAAGCAGAGCCTATAGGGTTAATTCACCATACGAAGAGTTCTGTGGACTGGCAGACCCAAGCAAATAGTTGGCCTCAAGGCCTAAGAGGCAGAAAGGAGCTTCAGAGAGAGCAGGTGTTAGCATATCTGGTGGGAGCTTGTGTCCCCGGTCCTGAGATCTCAACCTTGACTGGACATGGAAATCACCTCACACACGTGCAGGTTCACAGGAAATAACCAAGGTTGTATGACTCTGGGCACCACAACCAGTCAGGTTTGAGCCTGGTATTTCTGGTTTATTTCAGGGTGCAAAATATTTTGCTTTCTGTTTTTGTTTTGTTTTGTTTTGCCTGACTGTAATATAGGAACTGTTTCCTGGCTTTGGAAACACAGCAAATTTTTGTTTCTACAGGTTGTGAAAATCACTATAAAGGCGCTTAGAACAATATCTGGCACTATGGAGCATTTTGTGTTAGATACAGCTGCTCTATTTTTTTGTTTGTCTATTTATTCTAATATTTCCGTAGTAAGCATGGATAACTATTTCCCCCTATTCAAATGCTCACTTATATTAAACCTCACAGAGGTCGATTATAATAGAATAACTGCAAGCACCTGAACCAGTTTCTCTGGGCCCCAAAGCAGGAGCCCCAAGTTAAAGGTCCCCACTGAATGTCCCCTCCTTTTTGGTCTTCTGACTCCTTTCGTTTACCCCCCTCTAGGTGAGAGATGGATCCCAGCATGCATTATTTCCCCTCTTTTTAATAAGAAAACTTAGTGTGTTTTTTTGTGTGTTTTTAAAGATTTTATTGGGGAATTGGGGAAAGGGAACAGGCAAGTTGCTGTCCTTTTGTTCTTCAGTCTAGTTGTGGAGGACATCACTTCACTGGCCCATGTTGGTATTGTGATCATTGCACTCTTCCCAGCTGAGGCAGATAGGTCGCTGGCTGTTAGACAGCAGCTCACAGTGGCTCATGGCGGCACACGGCGGCTCACAGTAGCTCACAGCAGCCCACTGCAGCCCCACTACAGCCTACACCGTTGCCGGGGACTAACGTCAGCCCAGCTCCAGGTCGAGCTGTTGTTCACCATCTTAGCTGTAGAGGGTGCAGCATCATTGGCCTATGTGGGATCTGAACTGGCGGCCCTGCTGCTCAGAGCTCTCACTCCCAGGCCAACTCTTAACCAATGAGTCACTCAGCTGGCCCAAGAAGACTTTGTTTTTAGAGAAAGGTTCAAGAGTGTGGCTTGGAGCTGGACATCCCCAGGCCAGAGCAAAGGTGAAAAAGGTCTCATTGGGTCCTGGTGGAAAGGGACAGAAAGACAGAGAGGGGGAACAGCTGTGTCAAAGGGCACAGTCAGGGTCAGGTATCAAGAAGTGAGCTATGAGCAGGGTGGACAAGGGCCTGCGGAGGCTTGTGTGCACAGGGGCTAATCCCATGGGAATAAGGCAGGCCTGAGTAATGTCCAGTCACCCAAGAGGCGACTCAGTCATAGGATTCTGATGTGACTAGTGTGGGCATGAGCCAAGAAACTAGGAACACAGCTGCTAGAAGCCTGGAGCCTGGTATGGAGTTGGAGGGGCTGCTTCCTGGGGCCAAACATTGGGACCTTTCCTGGAAGTTCATTTATTCACTTTATTCACCCAGCAAGCGTTTCATTCATTGATTCCAAAAAATATTAATTGAGCATCTACTAAGTCCTAGCCTAGGCACTGAGGTGATAGCAGGGAACAAAACAGACAAAAATCCTTGCCCTGAGGAGCTGTGTTCTAGTGGGGGAGACCATGACAAATCAGACAAATAAGCAAAATATTTGGTAGGTTGGATAGTGATGACTGATGAGGAGAAAAAGTGGGAGAAGAAAGACAGAAAATAGAGAGGGAGCTACAGTATTCGCCCCATGGAAGGCCTCACTGATGAGTGACATTTGAGCAAACAACCAAGGGAGGGTGGCCAGGGAGAGAGTCACACAAGTATCTGGTGAGACATTTGTTGAGCTCCCAAAGAAGCATAGCCTCCACAGGCAGGAGTGGGGCGGGCCCAAGCCCATAAAAATTCGACAGAAAGCCGCATAAGGAAGAGCGCCCGGGTAGGGTTTTTATTTTGCAAAGGGAAATACAAAGTGTGCCCTTGTGTGTTTATCAATGAAAACTGAGGATCACAATAAATGGTATTTGGTAAATACAAGACATATAATTGCAAAATCATCATACTGCATCGTCTTTCTAAAGAATTATTTATGTAAATTACAGCTCATAGCATAGAACCTTAGCAACGATACGGTGTTAGTGTTTTCCACATTTGCCAGAGGAATCCACTGGGGCTTAAGATCCAGATTCCAGCCCCCCTCCTCCATTCCAAGGAGTCTGTGTAATTCATGAGAGCCCCAGGCGATGCTGTAACAGGCAAAGCTTGAGAGACAGGGACCGGTACACCCTCATATTTCACAAATGAGGAAATCGAAGCCTAGAGAGAGAGGACGTCTTGCTCAAGATAGAACTGGTCAGTCAGGTAGAGCTGGAAATAATATCTAGATTTCCCAACTACTCCAGGTCAGTGAAAGTTTTTTGGCAAGCACAAAGATTACTTATGATATTTAAACTCGGGATCCAACAAGACACAAAACATAAAAATGAACACTAGGGCAGACACCTCCTAGGAGTACTAGATGTACCTGGGATGGATTTACCTACTCTAACTGGTCCCCAAACTCAGCACTGAGCGATCTGGCAGCCAAGTCTGCGGGGGAAATGGGTCAGGTTATTCTATTCACACGATGCAATAAAGTGGTGCCTAATACTTTTATTTGATACGAAAAGCTTTTTCTTTTAACAAACACAATTTAAAACCCTCCAAAGGTTCAGTCCCCTGTTATGGCAATTACGGGAGAAAAGAGAAAGTAAGGAGGGAGAAAACGACAAAAGGAGAGCTCTACCCTCTCTTGGTCAGAATGGTTTCTTCCCCATAACTGATCTCACGTGGGCAGTGTGAAGTTTCAACGCTCCACAGGCCATGAATAACTATGCGTTTGAAGGGATCTCAGGATAGGATTCTTGAAAATAGATCTTTTCTGATGCTGCCCAATGTTCTTAAGGGTAATGGGATGTGAGGCCTGAAGAAAACAGTGTGGCCTGTGACAAGTCATAGGACCCTCTGGGCCTTTGTGGCCCCACCTGGAAAACAGGGGTAATAAAGCTGTCAGCCCCTGAAGGGGTAGGCTGAATGCCTCCTCTAGGCCCCCTTGCAGCTGTGGCATCTGCGACTCACAGGCCTGCTAGTCTGGGCAGGAGGAGTTTGTTGGGGTTTGTGTGTGCATGTGAGTGTGTCCACTGTGTGTGTGATGAGCCTTGTCACACACATGGGAACTCAGACACCACATTGCTCCCGAGCTGTGGTTGGGTGGACCACATCTGTGGCAGTAGCTGCTCAGGCAAAGCTGGCTTCTTGGGGAAAGAAGTTTCTCTTTCCAAGCCTGCTGTGCAGGGCTGTGAGGAGACACACAATTGCCTTTGTTGTTTGTCCTTCCTGTATGTAGACGAAAGCTCTTTCAGTTGCTGTGGAATGTACAAAAAGTTCTGAGCCGACGGCTGCCTGGCCCTGGCCTGGAATCCTGCAAACCGGGATCAGTTGGGCTGCTTCGATCTGAAGCTCCTGGGCCCTGCCAAGCCACTGGGGCAGCCTGCCAGGTATCTGGACAGCAGGTGTGACAAGGGTCCCCCCACTGCTTTCTCTCTGGCTGCTGCATGCACCCACAGCAGCCTGCAACCGCCCATCCTAATTGTGACCAGGTGGGGCTTTGCTGCCTCATTCACCCCACCCACCTCTTGAGGCTGAAGGGCTGTTATCCCCACTTTGCAGCTGAGGTGACTGGTCTTCAGAAGTGGAGACAGGGGAGGACAGTGCTGACACAGAGGAGCAAGGGCACTGAAAGGCAGGGGAAGGAAGGAACTCTCCAGCTCAAGAGCAAGACAACAGGGCCTCAATCTGTGGTGTTTAAGCTTTTTTCTCAAATTTAAACAAAACAACAACAACAAAATACAACTGACACTTTAGTGGAGGATAAAAAAGAAACTGCCACCCTAAAACCTAATAATACAAGAGCCCTTTTCTTATTACTACTGACTTCCCTGGGTGTGTCCACAGTTGTAGAGCCAGACGGCTCACCGCAAGGAACCTGTTGCCCAAATGCTGTGGGGCTGTGTTATTTCAGGAGGGCTGTTTTCCCAGGTTGCTATTGTCTGCATGTTTCTAACCAGGATGGGGCACTTGACAGGGTGCTACAGCCAACCAGCGTTGAACTTTGCTCCACTTTCAAAATGTAAATGAACAAGTGCCAGTGGAAGTGCCCAGGAACAGGTCTGAACATTCAGCCCCCCAGGGACTCCCAGGGAGGGAGGGTAACTCACATAGTGGGCTGGGGAAACAGATTCGTGTGTTTTAGAGCCACCTGCAGGAGGTCTGTCAGAACCTGAGTCTCTGGGGTAGACTGTACAATCTTGCAATCTTCCAAGCAAGGGAGGAAGAAAGGAGAGAGGGGATCAGAGGGGAGAAGGGTGTGGGGATCAGGCCAGCTTTTATATGCGATCTTGTTTAAACAAGACTCTTATCAAAGAGTAACCCTAAACTTCAGTCTTTCTTATTACCTCAGCTCCCTGGGGAATGGGTATGTGACTTGTGGGTTCCAGGAGGTGGGATTAAATTGCCTCTTAGCAATAAGATCCCGGAATAAGCAGATAAGGGTGATACTGTTTGGGAGGAAGAGAATTCCTCCCCTCTATTCTTCTTTAGTTCTTACAGCTGCAGTAATAATAAAATAATAAATTAACTAGATTAACAGGAGAAAAACCAATTTAATATGTGCACACAGGAGAATCCCAGTATGATGCTCAGTTCATAAAATAAAGCTCAAAGAAATGATCAAAACAGGCACCTCTTTATACTTTTTAGACAAACAATGAATTTGTGAGAAATTGGACATAGAAAGTTAGCGCTCATGAGAAAGGAATCTAAGCAAGGCTTTGGTATTTGTTACCGAGGAGTCAAGCAAAGTTTGGGCTTGGGTAGTAAATTAGTAAAGGCGGTAAAAGGCTTGTTTACACAAGTTTCAATGCTGGATTCTTTGAACTCTTGTGATAAGGTTGTCTCTCAGCCCTCAGGAGCAGGGAGGGCACCTATTCACAAGGGAGATTTACCTCCTGTTTTTAGGGGGACCGTGAGGTCAGGGCTTTCTTCTTGCACATGGGCAGTTTCTTAAGGAACTTTAATTCAAGATAATCAATATATCATTATGGGATAGCTTTTTTTTTTTCCTTTTAAAATTTATTGGGGAACAGCCATGGTCATTGGTTACACATTGCTTTCATGCTACAATGGCATAGTTGATTCTTTTAGGGAGGTAGCACCTCACAGTGGCCCATGCGGGGATCGAACCAGCAACCTTAGTGTTAATCAGCGCCACACGCTAACCGGTCACCCTATTATGGGATATCTTGAGGCAGCCTGCTCTGGGCCTCAGTAATAGAAATGGGGGTGGGGAGAGGAGTTCATTTGTGTCTGTCTCGTGGAGACGTTCTTTGCTCCCCATTATCTACCTTGTATTGCATAAGGTGTGCACCAAGATTGAGAGGAAAGCTGACATTTAGTTATAGAGCAGCGTTTGATGGCACAGTTCCATGATGTAGGTGCTGAGGAAGGAGTAGGACATGGAGAAATGCACCACGCTGTGGCCCGCAGTACAAGGAATGTCTAGTCCTGTGCTGGCTGTGTGGGGACAGGGCATTAATTTCTTAAATCTCTATTAAATCGCCATTATATTCCCAACACTGTTAGATGCTCTGGGGGGAGGGGAACCCAAGAAGTTGACTTATAATGAAATGTGTATCTCCTGTCTACAAAGCTCACAGTACTGTGTTAGAGAACAACCGTAGCAGGAGAGATGGTACAGTGTGTGGGTTAGATGGGAAGGGGTTAGATGGGAAGGCTCTGCATTCAAGCTGCCTGGGTTTGAAACTATACTTGGCTGTGTGACGGGGTCAGTTACCTCTCTTTGCCTCCGTTTTCTCACCTATAAAATGGGAATAACTTTTCAGCATTGTTGCGAGGATTAAATGTAAAGCGTGTTTAGCACAGTAAGTGCTCAAGGGACAGTGACCATCATTTATTATTATTATCTAAGATTCTGACCCTTGCCCTTCTGGGTTTACAACCTAAAGTGAAAAGTAAATAGACATGTCCTGAAATATGACACAAGTGGACCTGTTTATTGCTGATAAGTGTGCCATAGGTGTCAGAGGAAGACAAAGACCCTTCAAGCAGAAGCCATTAAAGAAGGCTTCAGGGAAAACAGTGATCAGTGGGACCTTCAGAATTGGGTCAGAATTTAGTAGGTGAGAACATTCTAGTTGGGAATTAAGTAGTATATAGAAGGATATGGAGGCAGGAAAATGCCAAGTACGTTTGTGGGGTGCCAAGTTGCTTTGGCTTGGTGTTAGCTAACATCCTATAGGGGAGTCATGAGAAATAAAGTTGGAGATTTGGTAAATCAGTGTCAGGTGGTAGATGATGGAGTTTGAGCTTTATTGTGTATGCAATACAAAGCCATTGGGAGTACTTTGAGAAAAGATTGGAACGTGCTTCTCCTGCCTTCCCTGAGGGTGATCTGGGCTCAGATATTGAGATGATGCTGAACTTAACCATCACCGGGTCTGCAGAGACTCTCATCAGCGTCAACTTCTTGCCAGCCAGTATGCTGGAGAGCAGGGCCTGTTCAGCATGCAAAAAGGCCCTTTCTCCACCTCTCCCACTGTTGATGTAAGAAATGTCCACACCTGTAGAGAATTTCTATAAGAGTTTATTGGAGCCAAGCTGACAAAAGTGCAGGAAAGCGAGATCTCAAATGCTCAGGAAAAATGACAGCTTTTCAGTTTCTTTTATACATTTGCAATTAAGGAGGGAATCTAAGGACGATTCCATGCAGGTGGGAGGAAGCAGAGCAAGGTTGGGTTACCGGGTAGTTAACTAGACTGTGTGCTCTCTTAAGGGTGGTTCTGCTTCCGAGGTGTCTGAAAAGAAAAAAAAAAAGGCATTTAAAAGGTGTGTTAATCTAGATGCACAAAAACAATGGACAGGGCTTGTTTAAGGCAAATATAACCTTTTACTAGGGAAATTTTATATGTGGGGTGTGACTATCCACCATGACCTGCCCCATTAGGAAATTTATGATCGGATCACCCTGTGAGGTTACTTTTGGTCACTGGATTTGTCAGATTTATTGTAGAGCCCTCCCCCCTCCCCGCCCATTTTTTTTTTTAATCCATATCACCCTTGGAGCTTTTAGGACTAGCTGACAAATGACCTGGGAATGGAGATATGGTCAGGGAGGTTACCGAATGGAACTAAAATTGGTATGGAACCATGCTGCTCAATATGGCAGCCACTGGCCACTTGTGTGGCTATTGAACACTTGAAATGTGGCCACTCAAAATTGAGATGTGCTGTAAGGTTAAAATATATACCAGATATCAATGTCTTAGCACAAAAAAATTATTTTAAATATTGTTATATACAGGTACAATAACATTTTGGATATATTGGGTTAAATAAAATGTTATTAAAGTTCATTTCACTTATTCCTTTTCTATGTGGCTACTAGAAAATTTAAAATTACACATGCAGCTTATATTACATTTCTGTTGGACAGCCTAAAGGGATAGGGGTTGGGTGATTTATGACCTGGAGAGTTACTAGGGCTATAACTATTTACCCCATATAAACCTGGGTGGGGTGCCTGGCTTCTAAAACAGCCAGGCTCAGATTTGAACCAAATCAACATTATGCTCTGGATAAGAAGTTCAGGGAGGAAAGGGTGTATTATTTTTTGTGTATCAAGTCTCCCAGTTTCTCCAAAAGTTGGCTTCAAAATTCCAACTTTCGCTTGAGTCTAGACGATGGCAGGGTACAGTGTTGTGGGGGCCACATGAGAGTAAAGGGACTTAGGGGGTGCTATGTCATAGTTTCCTGGACCTTCTGTCAGTAGCTCCTTGTGTGGGTCTCCCTGTGAAGACTACCAATGCTGGTGAGTCAGGAGCTAGTGGAGATGCTGGGATGGATAGGCCTCTGAAAAAATGTGTTAAAAGGTTATTTCCAGTTTTTGTCCTTAGGCATGATTATTTCAACCCCCTCCTGTGCTTTTTAGTGTTTTTATCATTTGCTATAGTGAATAAACAAAATACCTTTTTTTTTCTTTTTTTCTTTGTAAGATCAAGATGGGAGCAGGCATAGCTTCTCAGCTGCTACTAGGTGGAAGCTGGTCAGGGAGGGGACTCGGACAAGATGCTAAAAGTCCCCAGGCTAGATGCAAAGCAAATCTTGCTGGAGAGAGGTTCCTTTTGTGAAGACTGGAGAGGCTCCATCATGTAGGCGGGTCTGACCGCTGAATACTGATGTAGTGTGCAAGTTAACAGGCTCCAGGAGACATACAGCACGGGGTTCAAATGCTCAGTGTACAAGTTACCATCTGTGTGTCTTTGGCCGGTCTTCTACCATCTGTACGCCTCAGCTTTCTCACTGGGCTGGTGATATCTTTAAGGATAATGAATACTCGATACATGTGAGCTATTATTATAAGAGAGATTTAGCTTTTCAAATATTCATTCTAACACTAATAGAACAAAAATTTTAAACATTTGCTAGACTCCACCATGGGTATTTCACAAGCCTTTCTTTCCAGACCAAACAGGAAAAGAACAGGTTGCAAAAGGGCCTGCAAAGAGATGGAAAGCTCGGCTCCCCAAGGTTGCTCAGCTGCACACAAGATGTCCCAGCACTGCCTTTGGCATTCCATTCCCCATGTCAGAGTCCCTGAGGAAAGTCTGCGGTTCTAGAAACTCTAATTAGGAAAAGCTAGAATAATGGTAAACATTTTCACAGAGCTCTTACGTTAACAAACTGCCTGTCACAGAGGGCAAGAAAACAATACATCAGCCTCTAAACATCCCAGCTGGTATTAATCAGGGGCTCTATTTGGCTTGGTGCCAGGTCTAATTGGCCAGCATTTCACTGCCCAACTCTGGGACAATTGCAATGTGTTGTTTTATTGCTTATGGGCTCAATGTTCAGAGGGAAATAGAACATTTTCATTTTCCCATCATTCTTGATGTTAATTTGTTTTCACTTGTTTATTATGGTAAAATACACATAACATAAAATTTACCATCTTTACCATTTTTTTTTTTTTTTTTAGCTGAGCCATCCTGCTACCTGTTGGCAGCTCAGCGGCTGCTCAGCTCGGGCTGGACTTGAACCGCTGTTGCTCAGAGCTCAAACTCTTGAGCGAGCTCTTAACCAACTGAGCCACTCGGCCGGCCCCACCATCTTTACCATTTTTAAGTGTACAGCTCAGTGGTATTAAATGTATTCACGTTGTTGTGCAACCATCTCTACCATGCATCCCCAAAACTCTTCATTTTGTAGAATTGAAACTCTATACCCATTAAAAATAAGTACCCCCAGCCTCTGGCAACCACCATTCTACTTTCTGTCTCTATGGGTTTGACTACTCTAAGTATCTTACATAAAGTGGAATCATGTAGTATTCATCTTTTTGTGACTGGCTTATTTCACGTAGTATAATGTCTTCAAGTTCATCTCTGTTGTGCATACTGCAGAATTTCCTTTCTTTTTAAGGTTAAATAATATTTCATTGTATAGATATACCATATTTTGTTTATCCATTCACTGGTCAGTGGGCACTTGCTTTCACATTTTAGCTATTGTGAATAAGGCTGCTGTGACCATGGGTGTAGAGGCATCTCTTCAAAACCCTGCTTTCAATTTTTGTTGGATATATGTATATATCCAACAGTGGAATTGCTGGATCATATGGTAGTTTGAGTTATACTTTTCTAAGAAGCTGCCATACTGTTTTCAACAGCAGCTGTACCATTTCACATTCCAAACAGTGCACGAGGGTTCCAATTACTACATATCCTTGCAAACACTTGCTTTATTGTTATTGTTGTTGTTTTTAGTAACCATCCTATTGGGTGTGAGGTTTGATGTTAGTATTAAATTGCTTCAGAACTTCCCGTGTGTTTTTGTTTCCTATCTTTGTTTTAGGTGTTGCATCTCCTCTCAAATATCAGGCCACCCTTGTTAACCCTTGGCTTGCTACATTTTACTGTTCTTGCTCTCCTAGTGGTGTTCTCCAGGCATTTTGAAGTAGGGGTTGGTGAATAAGGACACCATCTATCCATATTGAACACTGGAGTCCAACAGGAGGATGAATTCTCTGTGGGCTGCAAGTTACCGTAATAGGGCCAGGAGCCCAGGAGCCCTGATGGTGTACACAGAACCTGAAGACCCTTAGAAAAATCACACACAGATCACACACACTATCATAATGCCTTAACCCAGTAGTTCTCAACCCAGTGAGTGATTTTCTCTCCCAGGGGACATTTGGCAATGTATGAAGACATTTTTTTATGTCACAACTGAGTGGAGGGGACAACTGGGGAAGAGGGTAGCACTGGCATTCAGTGACTAAGATGTTGCTAACCATCCTAAAATTCACAGGAAGCTCCCATCCCTCTACCCCCACCCTTCACACAGAAAGAATAATCTGCTCCAAAATATCGATAGCACCCGGGTTGAGAATCATGGGTTAAGCTGACTCAGCAATCACTGCCCTCTAGTTTTTGCTTCTAACGTACATGTCCAACCATTGCTTCCCAGCATGCACTCCTGCTCCTGTCGGCAGGTCCTGTCCCTATTCCTAAACCTGCTTTTCTTAGTTCTGACCTCTATGCCTTTGTTTATGTGGTGCCCTCTGCCTGGAAAGCTCTCTTATGCACCTATCAGAACCCTGCCTTTTCTTCAAAACTCAAGCAACTCCTCTCCTGTAAATTTGCCTTCAACTACCCTAGTCATGGTAGAGAGGTCTGGCCTTCCTAGGAAGCAAGAGCAGCTATTTCTCACTTGCAATGCCAGGAAGGGTGGGTATTGTATGGTATCTGGAGTGTAAGCTCCTTGAGGGCAGGAGCTGGAGCTTAATGTATATACCTGTATATCTTCCGCAGTATTTAAGGTTCTCTGTACATAGTTAAATCACTACACACCGACACCGTCTGGTTTTTCCTTGCTGTTCCATTCAGAGTTGTTCTATACTAAAAGAAAAATGGTTGAAAGGTAGAAAACTTGGTTGGCTGAGGCTTGGGAAAATATTTGATGCAATAGGATTTGATCTGTATGGCCCAGAGATGGGAATTTTATAAACTTCCAGCTCTTTAGATTAGATAAACAGCTACCAGTCCTTCACATGAAAAGCCTGTGATGACATATATGAGTAAGTAAATAGTCGAACACTGTTTGCCAAACTGCGCGCATGCCCAGCAGCAGAACATCAGGGACTCAGGCTGACTTTCTTCATTTCCCCACTGTGGGAACAACAGTTTTAGAGCCTGGAGGAGCAGCCCAGGCCCATATTTATGACCCTATGATAGTCAATGCTCCCTTTGATTGCATTGCACTGTTTGTGCTGAAAAAAACGTGTGTGTGTGTGTGTGTGTGTGTGTGTGTGTGTGTGTGCGCGCGCGCATGCGCGCACGCGCGCGCTCGTGGCGGGAGTAAAATGGGGATATAGCACCTACCTTGTTATGGTTGTAGTGTGGATTAATAATTCAAATTGGCTGGTTTATTAGTAAGCTTACAGTAAATGTGATTTTTCTCTGCTTCATTTTCCTTCCTTTCTCAACCAACGATGATATGATAATAATATTAGTAATAATAGCAACAATCACAATATCATATTAACAATATTATAATACTTTGTATTTTTCATATTCATTTGAGTTTGATCAGTCCCTGTAAAGTAGCCAAAGTAGGGATTTTTAATTCCATTTGTCAGATGAGGAGACAGCTCCAAGGACGAGATGCAATGAAGTAATAGAAATAATATAGTTACAATTTCATAGAGGTCCTATCTGCAAACTTAGGAATGGGTTGGTTGCTTTCTTGTTCCCTATAACTCTTACTTTTCTTTCTTTCCTCCCTTCCTCCCTTCCTCCCTCCCTACCCTTCCTTCCTTCCTTCCTTCCTTCCTTAAATTTACAGGTGGGTGGGAAGGAACATTATGTTCCTATACATTTACTCCTTAGGTAATCTCATCCACACACTGATCTATAATTACCACCTATACGTAGATGACTCATATGAAGATCTTTAGAGCTCTCCTCTGAGTTCCAAACTGGAACATCCAACCAGTTGCCTATGCATCAACTCTTAGAGGTCTCAAATGTACCCCAAGTTTATCAAATGCAAATCTAATCCTGTAGTTCTGCTTAAAATACTTCAATTCTCCCCATTGTTCTAAAGAAATGAATGATACCAGCATAGCACATCATCTAGACCCTCCTACCTCTCGGGCATCACCTTGTATCAGCCCCCCCCGTGAGGACCCATTTAGAGCCCTAGAATTGGTTTGAAGATTATTTTAAGCTGAAGACACTTGAGATTCATCAGATGCAGAAAAAAGCCTTCTTGCAGCTTCCCTTATCTGGCTAAAAGAAGAAACTTCTGGGAAATGAAGCTGCTACAAATTCTCTCTTCAGAGTGGCTTTTACTCCTGGGAAGAAGACCAAGAGTAAACCTACCAAAAACCCCCTCCCTGGGAGAGCTTTATGACCATGAAGAAGTCAGGAAGACCACTTGTAACTGCATGAACAAGCATTATCACAAAATTTCTTTCTTTCTTTTTTTTTTTAAGATTTTATTGGGGAATTGGGGAAGGGAAACAGCGTTGGGGAATCAGGGAAGGGGAACATACAAGTTGCTGTCCTTTAGTTCTTCAGTCTAGTTATGGAGGACATCACTTCACTGGCCCATGTTGGTATTATCATTGTGCTCTTGCCGGGTGAGGTAGATCGGTCGCCAAGCCCTGGACGGCTGCTCACAGCAGCCTTGGCAGCTTTCTCCGGCTGCCGGCCACTCACAGTAGCTTTTTACAACAGCCCACTGCAACTCCACTGCAGCCTATGCCATCGCTGGTTACTCACAGCAGCCCAGCTCCGGGTCGAGCTGTTGTTCACCATCTTAGCTGTAGAGGGCGCAGCGTCATTGGCCCATGTGGGATCTGAACTGGAGCCCTGATGCTCAGAGCTGGCGTCCCAAGCCAACTCTTAACCAACATGCCACTCGGCTGGCCCCACAAAATATCTTATCTCCCATTTGTTTTTCTAGAAACCTATCCATCTTTTCTAAAGAAACTCATTTGTTCTTCCCATAGAGGCATTTTCTCCCCCATCCCTTTTCCTTACTAAATTAAGTGTATAAGCCTCTAATTTTAACCATTTATTGAGCAATTGCTTTCGTAGCTCGATATGTAGTCATGCAAATGAATATTTTTTGCTACTGTTAATCTGTCTTTTGTTAGTTTAATTCACAGGCCTTCAGTTTTGAATCTAAGAGGGTAGAGGAAGAGTTTTTCCTCCCTGACACCCTCTTGATCTCTATTTTCCACTACACTGGCTTCATTTTAGTCTCATAATTCCACCTTCTATAGACCTCTGCCCATGCTCTTTCCTTCTCCAGGAATGTTTTTCCCTTCCATTGAAACCTATTAATTACTACTCATCTTTCAGAACTCAGTTCAAACAGCATCTCCCAAAGGAAGCCTTCTCTGGGCATCCTGTACGTTTTCTTTGCAGCACTTGTTACAGGTGCAATGAAAATTTGTGTGATTACTTGATTAATGTCTTCCCCCCAGTGTAAGCTTCTTAGTGGTAGGGGGACTGTTTTTGCTCACCACTGTATTCTAAGTTCTTAACACAAAGTAGGTACTATGGGGGCTCATAACAAGCCACCCCAAGGTGTTCCTCAGTGGTATGTGAATTAGTTTGAGCAAAGGGCAATTTTAGCTCCAGGCTCAAGAGAAACTTCTGCATCTCCCTTTAACTATCTAGAAGAACTTGAATTAGAGGCCTTGCCCATAATAAGAAATTACCAGCCATAATCCCTCTCTCTTTCTCTCTCTCTCTCTCTCTCTCTCTCTCTCTCTGTTGTCTGAGAGGAATTCAGTGTAGGAGCGTGGGAAGTGGGCTGAGGCTCTCAGGACAGGGGAAGACCAGCTGGCAGAACCTCTGAATGAAGCCAGTGTGACCAGCGGCGGGAGTGTCAATGGCTGTCCCTGACCCCCAGGAGCCATAATCTCTTATTATTTATTTATTTGGAAAACAGTGTGTTTTTCCAGGACCCATCAGCTGCAAGTCAAGCAGCCATCTTCAATCTAGTAGTTGTGGAGGGCGCGCTCCCTGGCCCATGTGAGAATCGAACCAGTAACCTCAGTGCCATGAGCCTGCGCTCCAACCACCTGAGCTAACCGGCTGCCCCCATAATCTCTTTTTGACTTACCCATATGGCAGGGTAAGCTTTTATTTACTAAACATAAAAAGCATCAGCATGCAATACCCTCTGACATCTCCAAGGCACATTACCTCATCTCTAGCTCAGAATGTCTTATGTACCTCAATCATCATTTCTGTCTCTGAAGCGCTTGTGCATGTGGGGTCTCTGACTCTCTCATGTATGAGTTGCATGTGGGGTTCTCATACACATGTATGTTTTAAATTTGGTTACTTTTCTAATCCTAGCCTGTCTCATGTTTATTTGATTATTAGACCAGCCAAAAGAACCTTGAGGGCAGAGGAAAGTTTGCTGCAGAGGAAAGTCCTGCACACTCAAGAAGAACAAACAACTGACTGAATGCTTGAATAAAAGGTAGAGGAGAAATTGCACATAGGACAGAGTAGAACCACTCCCTCTAGGATACCTCTTTCAAACCAAGGACACGTAAGGTCCCTACATCATAAGTCATTGAAGGTTAGTCATATAACTGGGGAAAAGCAATCTCAAAACAGCAAATGCTAATGTGGGGAAAGCGGTTACTCTGTTGTGGCAACTGTCCTGATCATGGATTAAATGACAGTTTATTTGAGAAAGGTTGACCCAGAAAACCATCCTGCAACATGAAACATGCATGAGAGAAACCGATCAAATCTAAAAATAGCCCCATCGCTGGGATTGGAAACACTCCAGCCTCTCTCCTTGCAACCTCTACCCTCATGGAGCCTTTTCCCGTTTTTATTGAACTACAGAATCCCAGAATTGTAGGGCTGAGATGTGATCAGGTCTACTGCTATTGTTTTAAAATGAGAAAATTAGGACCAGAGAGGCTTAGAGGCTTAGAGGCTTCTCCCATATCACCCAGGTAGTCGCTTGCAGAATCAGGGTTCAGGCACGGCCTTTCTGTTCTCCATGGTGATGCTTAGGTTGGATACCTACTAGGTTTTAGGCATCTTGGAGGGTGAAGATCCTGCAAGATTTATGTCCTGGCGGGCCACCCTAATGGAAGGCTGGAGAGCTGAGTTTATTTCCCAATTCTGTGGTTCACTGTCAAAAGTTCGAGTAAGGGGGAATCAGAGTAAACCCTCTCACGATTCAGGTGAAGAATACCTGGAATGGAGACTGGACTCTGGCAGCGTGGAGGCCAGGAGCTTGGCTTCTGAGGAGCCGTCTTAGCTCTGCCACTTAATTGTTGGAGCTATCACTAGGGCAACACACTTGTCTCTCTAAAGTTTTGTTCAATGAGTTAATAAATCTGGCTTCAGGCTATTGCAAGACTCCAAGAAGATAATGTGCTAAAGACCTTTAGCACAACATCTGGCATCTGGTGGTCAATAAATGGAGGAATTGTTCATTTCCATTCCAATTCAAACTCATAAATATTTGTAGAAAGTCTGCTTTAAAGGCAAGCAGTCAGGGAGCAGAGTAATTACTTGGAAGTGGAAAACTCAGCCCTCTTTCCAAATGACACATTCTTTCTTTAGATAACACTAATATAGTTAATCAGGCTGTAGTCAACTTCGCAGCTGAGCTTCTTCAGTGACTTTGCGTATCTCTTCTCTGATCTATTCGTCATAGGTGTACAGTTCAACATCTGGAGCAATCTCAACTCCCTCACTCCCAAATTCTCAAGTAATTTATCCCTGAAATGGCCAATCACTGATGAAAAATGCTTGTGGTTAGTCACAACTTTGGAGCCCCTGAGTATAAGATTGAAGCAATCCTCTTTTAAGCCTCTGTGACTGTAGTATAAAAATATTTTGAGTTGGACTGGAAATATGTTGAGTTCCTGAAATCCCTTATCTGCCTTAAAGCAGAGAGCCTTCCCCCAAAACTCAAAGGAACTCAGCTATCATAAATCCCCTCCCCAGGGGCAACTCTAATCTTCTAGAGAAGTCAGCACCAAGCCCAGACATTGTCACAAAACTATCTTATCTTCCATCTCCTCTTTTAAGGTCCCCTCTATCTTTCCCATACTCTTCCCTTTTCCCTTTTTCCTTTCATCTCTTAAAATGGTAAAAATGCCACAAATTCTAACCACCCCTTTGAATCACATGCTTTATGAACTCCCACACATATGTGATTAAAAATCCATCTTTTCTCTTGTTAATCTATCTTGTCAGTTTAATTAGCAGGCCCTGAAACTTCGAACCTAAGAGGATAGAGGGAAAGTTTTTCCTCCTCCACACAGCTGTCTTTTGGGTAATCCAGCCCTGGGAATTGTTAGTCCTAATTTTACAGACCAGGAAATAAAGACTAAGAGTACAGGGCATGCACTGGTAAGGAGTGGAGTGAGTATAAAGTCACAGAGTGTCAAAGA
>NW_017731598.1:1857273-1862307 GCF_001890085.2 Hipposideros armiger
ATGCTTTATGTCAACTGAATATTCTTTCTTGAGAGCGTGTTAATTTTTGCTGCTATTGAAATAAGCACACAAAGTTTCTCACTCACTTCTGAAAGAGCTATATTACCAGATGATGATGATGATGATGATGATGATGATGATGATACCTTTAGCTCTATTTATTTAAAAATATTTCACTGTGGCTCATGTTAGCCAGATAGCCAAAGTCCAACTATTCTTTATTCTCAAGCACCTATGCTTCTATCCGAAGCGAGTGCTCAATCTCTTCTGAAACTCTTTTCGATGTTTCCTTCCCCTAGAATTCAGAGTAAAGCTGGTAAGGTATTTTCTGCACATGAATCTTATTTGGCACTTCTAGATGCTGTTTGGTAGTCCTCAAAAGTCTACTTCCCTCCTTTATAAAAGGAAAGATGCTAGAACTAACTAGATATGTTTGGTAATCTCCATGTTTCGATTGCTCAACTGACAGTGAGAGCTGTTGTGTTTATCAAGCTCACAATATGGAAAGAACTGTCAATAAAAAAGAGAAGCAAAACTCTCCTGAGTGAATTATGAACAGGTAAGATGTGGCTTCAGCAGTTGTTCACCCCTCAGGATGGATTAGAAGCATGTTTGTGTTCAAGTGAACATGGTTGACACAATAGCTCTCAACAAACTGATTTTTAAGAGTTCGTATGTTTAAAACACTCTTGCCAACCAGTGGCAATTATAACATACACTTTACTGGATGGATTAGAAGGACCTTGAGATTTGTTGTTGCCCTCAAAGAGCATGATAGGCTTACCTCAGAATCGTTATGAAATGGTTATGTAGTATACCCAAGAGAGGAGTCCACTCTTCATTCTGGAATTGTTGGTTACTATAATAAATTAACCAGGCCTTCCATTTTGTCATTAGCAAGCAGTTTCTGCTGTGGAGAGCCAGAGGTCTGCAGTAAGGGTTAAGCCTGGCAGCTGGCAAGCTGACAGCTCTCAGGCCCGGGTGAGCAGCGTGGGAAGGTTGCTAGAGAGATCTCATTCTCCACTGTGCCGCTGAAGAAAGAACAAGCCTACGTCACAGACAACCTTGAAAGTTACAGAGTAAATTGCCAGCCTGTTAGCAGTTTCTACTTGCTATACTTTGTCTCGCTCTGGGGGCATTTGCTTCCCCACTCCTACAAGCTCCCAAAACTCCTTACCTAAGGAAAACTACTTTTGCTATAAAAACTCTGTGCAAGCAATAAACAGTGCCACTTTTCACCATCAGCGGACAGTGGACCTCCTGAGCCCAACTTTCGTCTCTGTGTCTTTCTTTTCTCATCTCCTCATCCAGTCCACTCAGGTTAACCCTCTAGGTGCCTGGCTGATGAGCCAGGTGGCCATCGCAGATGAGCTGNAGGCAGATTAGTTGCTGGCTTCTGGACGGCCGCTCACTGCAGCTGCTGGCCGCTCATGCTGAGCTGCTGGCAACATTCGGTAGCCCATGGCAACCCACTGCCACAGGGGCTGCAGCCTATGCCCGTCGCTGGCGACTCACGGCAACCCAGCTCCAGGTTGAGCTGTTGTTCAGCATCTCAGCTGTAGAGGGCAGTGTCACTGGCCCTCATATGTGGGATTCGAACCGGGGCCCTCTGGCATCCCAAGCCAGCTCTTAACCAACGCACCACTTGGCCGGCCCTGATTCCAGTTCTTGATGGTGATGAAGGACACTGAGATAAACATCTCTAGGCATGAAGCTTAATCTGGGGACAAAACTTTGAGCACTCCGCAGCTCTGAGTACTTCTGTAGAGCAGGCTTTTAGAAATGAAATTCTGAACTCAAAGCCTATGAACACTTTTAGCATCTGGATGTCTTAAAATTATCTGGTAATAGTTTCTCATTTTATAGGAACCAGAAAAGCTAGCACTCATAGTTGCTTTTAGTTGTGGTTGCTGCTTCTACTTTCCAGAAAGGAAGATTTGTTCTGGGAAAATGATACCAAACTTGGAGACAAGGCAGAGAGATGTTTGTGTGACTTTTTAATATCACATGAGAACATCCTAATAGGCCCAGCTGAGGGTCAGCTGACCCTCTGAAGGAATATACTGTATTTGACTAACGATTGATGGTTATTTTAACAATTTCTCAGTTTTGGGAGGTCCTACTCCCTTACAAGAACTCCCCCAAATAGAGAGCAACTCCTAGATCAAAAACCTCACAGAAAACATAATTTTGAGATGTTTTGTGCCCCCCCTGGTCTTCCTGTTTTGGGGTTGCTTCAACCAGCCAGTGAAATTTTGACAAGATATGGCAAGTTGGGCTCATTTTCAGAGCTCTCATGCATCACAGTCTGAGGGTCATACCTATTTGTCTGTCGTGGTTAAGATTTCTTTGTCTTTTGATTATTAGAAACAGAAAATGTGGTTCTCGAAGTTGTGAGTGTCTGCCTGTAGGAAACTGGGAGGACCTAGTTATCATCTTTCAGAGGAAGTCTGAAAGGCCTCCTCTGGGCCCGGGAAGAGCCAACCAGAGAAAAGGCCTGGTAGACGAATGGGAGGTTGAATGCCTATCTTCCAGCTTAAAGACTAGAAGCCTGGGTAGCGTCTGTGGCACCACGGCTTGTTCTGGGAAGCCTGTGAGAGCTTCTGCAGGTGAAATAGAGACCTGGGCTTGCAGGCTTCTGTCAGCATTTTTTATTTAAGGAATTCCATTGATGGAACCATGAAAGATACCCAGGGTGGATGGAGAGAAATGGATGAATTTCTGTCTGTCCAGTTCTGCACTCTCAGAGTTGTTTACCTGCAGAGGTTTATTTTTGTTTCTGTTTTTTCCTGTAGGCAGATGTGTCAGTGTCGGTATTTGTGTTTGACTCGTGGCTTTTGCACTGAAGCTTGTGGTTCTTTTTTTGTGCATCTGTAAATGAGGAAAACCTTTGCCCCTCCCCATAGAGAAAAAGTAATTGACCGTTTATGATGATCTGTATGTAATTGGAGCTCTTTGTATCTGTGGTTGGCTTCGTTGGGGGAAGCCTGGTTAACAGATCATAGGACTCTGTCATTTGTACTCATTATAGGAATCTCTAGAGAAGGAAAAGAAATGTAAATAGGCATTAAGCTAACAATTAGCAGTATGTTCTAAAAATGTACCCAGGATTTGTTTTTTGTTTTTTAAAGATTTTTTTTTATTGGGGAATTGGGGAGATGGGAACAGCACTGGGGAATTGGGGGAAGGGGAACAGACAAGTTGCTGTCATTTTGTTCTTCAGTCTAGTTGTGGAGGACGTTGCTTCACTGGCCCAAGTTGGCACCGTCATTACACTCTTCCCGGGCGAGGCAGATCAGTCGCCGGCTTCTGGACGGCCGGTCACTGCGGCTGCTGGCCACTCACGCTGGCTGCTGGCTACATACGGTAGCCCATGGCAACCCACTGCCACAGGGGCTGCAGCCTACGCATTCGCCAGTGCCAGCGACTCACGGCAGCCCAGCTCTAGGGCTGTTGAGCTGTTGTTCGGCATCTTAGCTGTGGAGGGCAGTGTCACTGGCCCTCATATGTGGAATCCGAACCGGGGCCCTCTGGCATCCCAAGCCAGTTCTTAACCATCGCGCCACTCGGCCGGCCCCCCAGGATTTGTTTTAATCAGGTATGGTAAGACATCCAGACATGGAGAGGATATCATGCAAAGAAGTTTATACTCACAGATCCCGAGAAACAGGAGGCAGGGCTTGCCACTGAGGGCCACATGGGGAAGCATCTGGGTCAGTCAGGAAACAGAAGGGGGAGCATGGCCCAGAGCCTTTATTGGGGTTTTTGCAGGAAGGAATGGGTGAAGGAGTGTAGTACACTGAATAAATTTAGAATTGGATGGTTTGAATAATGTTGGTGAGCTCTGGGTTATAGAGGTGGTCCTTACTTGGTACCTGGCCCTGGGTGATTTACGGCAGGGGAAATACTGGTGTGGCGTATAAGAGTTTGATGAAAGAGATGGTCAGAGTGTGGACTCTGGATTGGTTGGTTTGTATATCCAAGGTGTGCTTGCAGAGGAATGTTTGCTATCTAGTAATTAGCTAGCCCTGAGAGAGGCAGTCTGTCCAGGATCAAGGCTTCAAGTGCCAAAGCATTTTTCTTATGAATACAGAAAATAAATCAATACATAGTCATTAAGAAAGTACTAAGGAAAATTTCTGTGAAGTATTTTTAATATTTGATAAATGAATGCAGAATTATATCTGGATCTGTGTTCACCAATGCTGTTAAGAGAGGTGAATCCTTGAACAGATAAGATTGATTTAATAATTTTGGTTCAAAAACAGCTATATGGATTCATTTTGATTTTATCACAGTGTGGAGTATAATATAAATGTATATCTCATTTTAGGTAAAACTTGGAGTATTTTGTTTTATTTGGAAAGCCTACTTAATTTAAACTTTCTAATTTTTTGTTACCGGTTTTATGGGGTAAGCAAATGATCATTTTCCCACAAAATATTTAAGGTTATGAGAACGCAAATATGTGCATTCAATTAAATTGAATTATAACAGTGAGTGTGTTAATACAAAAGAAAAAGAAATGGGTTGGTTCTTGTGGATTTTAGACAATGATGCAAATCCTTTGGATTTCATTGTTTCACTTTCAATGTTTATGGAAATTTCTAATTGTCATTTTTCTGACAAACTTTTAATATCAGCAATGGATGTGTCATTTTATAATTGCCACTTAAACATAATTTCCAATATCTCCAATCAACTTTAAGATCTTAGAATAATATTATAGAGTATTCAGTTAATGAGAAATCTTTGGCTACCTGTAATATTTAAAAAAAAATTAAAATTCACAAAGAGGTAGACAAAAAAAGTACTGGGTCACCAAGCATAGCTTTTATCTTTTTAAAAAATTTATATAGCACAATAAAGAGGTCAATGCAATATAGTATATACTTTGTCTTATAATATAAGACTAATTAATTATATTTTAAAGCTAAGATTGAAAGCTTTAATTAATATTTTCATCTAACTTTACACATCATTGTATAAGTTTAAACATATATACACATACATGAATAAGCAAAATTAATTATG
>NW_017731598.1:1869397-1870514 GCF_001890085.2 Hipposideros armiger
CAGGAGCTTTATGCTTTCATATTCCTTGATTGGGTTGGCATGCAGGGCACTTTAACTTGCTCCTCCTCATCTTTCAGCTTTTTGATGCCTTCTCTGTGTGTGAGATCCTCTTACCTCAGGACTCTCACACGGATGGCAAATTTATGCTGGCTGTTAGCAGAATCCCTCAGTTCTTCATCATGTGGGCTGCTTGAATATCCTCCCAATATGGCTGCTGGGTTCTGCCAGAGCAAGTGACTCAAGGCAGCACAAGGCAGAAGGTGCAACGTCTGTTACAGCCCAGCCTCAGAAGTCACTTTCCATTATCTCCACGATATCCCACTGTGCACACAGGTCAGCACACAGTGCGGGAGAGGACTACACCAGTGTGTGACTATCAGGAGCAGAATCATGGTGGGGCCATCTTGGAGGCCGGCTGCCGAATAAGCCGTAAGACAGAGGGCAGTTTCAATTGAATGAAGTTGGAATTCCCGCCCAGGTCCCCCAACACAAACCCTAAATCCTGGCTGTGACACTTCAAAAAACGTATACTGTACCTGTTAGAAGATCCAGGGAAGGAGCAGGGATTAGACAGAGGGAGGGAAAGCCCCTGAGGATAGTTGAAGATGCAGACTTGTCCATCAGAAAAAAATGGAAAAGGCTTGATACACTAGAATCTGTAAGTCAGGAAGGGGCTGGAAGAAACCCCATTTTGCCAAATTATAGGAGACTTAGATTGTCGGGCCCCTGTTTTGAAGTCAGAAGGTTGTAGGAATATGCAAAGCCACCCTCCAATGAATCTCAGTCTCCTGGGTGATCTGGACTGAGAATGGAGACCACATCCTCTGAGGTGAGGCCAGAAAGCTCAGCACGGTTCCTCCAAACAGCTCCTTGTCGGCCTCCCTTGTTGGTTTGAAACCCTGCCCCGAAGGTGCCACATGCACAGCTTCTCAAGTGGCCATGGGATTTGGTCCTATTTCTGCTGGGGTCCCAGGTGGCCTTGTTAGATTAAAGCAACTGAAGGGATCTGAGCAGCTAACTCTGCAGCTGTTTTCTGTCTCTATTGTTTTGGTTGGTAGGAGATTGGTTCTGAGGTTTCTTGGGTGGGACTGTCCCAATAGGCCAGACTGTATTTAAG
>NW_017731598.1:1870694-1901753 GCF_001890085.2 Hipposideros armiger
GTGTGTGTGTGTGTGTGTGTGTGTGTGTGTGTGTGTGTGTGTGTGTGTGTGTGTGTGTTAGGCCCCTAAAACTCCAATTGTTTCCAGTCTAGATATCGTAAAGAAATTATTAACCACTAAACTATACTGTGGTTGAGCAGTTGTGTTTATTTAGTATAAATATAGCTGATCCTAATGACTTGTGTTATGAGAAGGAATGCAAAGATTAGGAAGAATATAAGGGGAAAATGGAAAAACCCTGCCCTTCCCAAAGCTCTTGGACTTTCCTGACCCCATGATTCCAAGTTATGTTTTGTACTTTACGTCCACGTGTGCCTCCTTTGTCCTCAGAACCAAGATGAAAGCGTTTGTGCCACAAGAAGCCACTTGGTGCCTCTCCAGGGACAGAGGGATGAATCTCTTTATTCTGTGCTTTAGGTTCACTGTATCTGGTTCTGAGTCAGGAAACGGAAGAGCTCTGGGCTGGTCATAAGGAAGTCCTGGGTTTGAGTCCTGCTTCTGTCTCCAGCCAGCCTTGCTAACTTGAGAAGCCCTCTTAGATTCTCTGAGCTTCAGTTTTGTCATCTAAATCAGAGGTGATAAGACCTGTCCTGTCTATCTCACAGCCTGTGGGGAGGATTGACTAAAAAATGAAGGTGAAAGTGGGACAGGTATGTGTGGTATTTTTAAAATCAGATATAAGTGAATAAGTCACATGTCAAGTCACCAAGGGTGCAGCCACCTGCTGTCTGTCGCTGAGCCCTGCCCATCTGATTAGAATGGGAACTTGGCAGTGTCCTCTACCTGCAATAATAATGGCTCCAAATCCCAGGGCATCTGGCAGGGTTAGGGCCAGGTTTTACATGCTTATATATAACTTGGGAATACCCTCCTTAAGGAAAATAGTGTGAACACATGACTTGGGGCTCTCCAAGGTCTTGGAAGGTGTCCATGCAAGTGGGAGACTATGACACTTCTTTAGCTTCAAGATAACTCTGCCTGTGGCTTCTGGATTTGATGCATGTGGGGTCTGAGCATCTCTGGGAACAAGCTTAGATTCAGACAACCTTTCCCCCACTGTATCTTCTGGATTGGGAATTTTCAGAAGCCTTCCAGATATTGAAGCTTGATTCCATCATGATGTACTCTAAGCAGCCTCTGCCTGAATATTTCTTCACTCACTCAGGGCTGGCTCTTCCTCTGATCATGATCTCTACCCCAGAGATCCGTGTGAAGCCTTAAGCCAACGCCCTCAGTTTAAGGTGGAAGAAATGTGGCCCAGAGATGGGCAATGACTCACCTGAGGTCACAAAGCTTGTTAATGGCAAAGCTCAGAGAGGAAACTGGAGCTCCTAAATCCCATGCAGATTCTCTTTCTACCATGTCCTCTTGAATTCAAGCCTGCTGTCGGTGTGAACTTATTTGGTAGTCATTTATGCTTCTGAGTGGAGAAAGGCCATGTTTGCTCACCACGGACCTTGACTTGGCCAGCATGGACTCTTGTGGTTTCTTCCTAGCTCTCCCTGGGGGCTGGAACAGGCCTTTCTGAGATCAGAGCATAATTTAAAAAAAAAAAAAGTTAACATTTTTTGAGTGCATAACCTCAGCAAGGCATTTACAATAGCTAAGCGCTTTGCAACTATTTTCTTCTCCAAGAGACAGAATGCCACAGAATTTCAGATGTATAAGGTACCCAAGGCAGAGAGTCAGCTAGTTTTCTAAGCCAACATTCCTTTCCCCTTTTCCTCCTTTGTAACAGTGTCCTAATTTCATTTGGGATGGCAACATACCCAGAGAAAAGTCTATATTCCCCAGACTCCTTTGCAGCTTTGTGGCTATAGGGAAGAAAACATTTTTATTTGACCCTTCTAGGTTTCTTCTGACTGGTCTAATAATTAAATGAACATAAGACAGATTAACAGGAGAAAATAAATTTGATTACATACATACAGGGTCCTCACATAGACATGAGAGGGTCAAAGACAGGCAACTGATACTTACATGTCTTCTTGAGCTAAGGAGAATCGGGTAGGGGTCTGGTGCTTTAAAGGGAAGGAAGTCTCTTCACAGGGAGGTGGGAAAAGCAAACGTTCCCTAAACAAATGTTTGCAGTTGCCATGCAGAGACAATAAGACACAGAGGACTCTGAACTCCAGGCCCTGCTAAACTCCCCACAGCCCATCACATCTCACTCATATTCTTTGTAATTTATTTAATAGCTCTTTACCTGCTATAGGCAGTAAAGGGGGAGTTAAAAAGAAAAACTTCGAGTCTTCTGTTTCTTAAAAATAATCAGCTTAAAATAATCCTTATGTCAAAGAGACCTATTTTGGGGTGTCAAATTTTGCTCCCCTACATGACTAAAATATGGCTAATGAGACTTAAATTGAAGTGATTAGGATTTAGGCCCCTTAAAGGGAGTGGCAACCTTTTATCCCTCCCCCTTTCTCCTTCCTGCTGCCTGTGATTCACAGGTTTTGGCTGGAGTTCCAGCAGCCATAGTAGATCTACAATAAAATGGAAGCCATGAGCAGCAGAAGAGGAAGGTAGAAGGAGTCTGAACCCCCATGGAACCTTGATAGCAGCTGAGAACAGCCTACTCATGGACTTCTTTTATGTTAGATAATAAAAATGTGTGTGTGTGTAACTACTACACTCAGTTTCTATTTCTTGAAGTTGAACAAAATTCCTAACTGATACAAGATCTTAGAAATCAGTGATTCAACAAATGGCGCCAGGAAAAGTGGATATCCACATGCAAAAAACCAAAAAACAAAAACGAATTGGGCCCTTATTTAACACCACATACAAAAATTAACTCAAAATGGATGAAATGTAAACATAAGAGCTAAAACTATGAAACTCTTGGAGGAAGACTTAAGTAAAATGCTTCATGTCATTGGATTTGGCGATTATTTCTTGGCAATGACACCAAAGGCATAGGCACCAAAAGAAAAAAACAAATTAGACTTCACCAAAATTGAAACTTTTGTGGATCAACAGAGTAAAAATGTAGCCTTCAGAATGGGAGGAAATATTTGCAAATTACATATCTGATAAGAAATTCATAACTGGAATATACAGAGAGCTCCTAAATCAACAACAAAACCCAAACAGCCCAATTCAAAAATGGACAAAGGACCTGAATAGACATTTCTCCAAAGAAGATATAGAAATTGCTAATATGCACATGAAAAGATGTTCAACATCCTAATCATGAAGGAAATGCAAATTAAACTCACAATGAGATAACCATTAGGATGGCTATCATCAGAAAAATTAAAAAAAAAGTGTTGGTAAGGATATGGAGAAACTGGAAACTTTGTGCATTACTGGTGGGAATGTAGCAATGGAGAAGCCACTTTGAAAAACAGTACAGTGGCTCCTCAAAAAATAAATATAGAGTTGCCATTTGATTCAGCAATTCCCCTTCTGGGTATACATATAAAAGAATTGAAATCAGGTACTGAAAGAGATATTTGTACACTTGTGTCCATAGCAGCATTATTCACACTAGCCAAAAGGTGGAAACAACCCAAACATCCATCAATGGATGAATGAATCAACATTTGTATTTTCATACAATTGAATATTATTCAGCCACAAAGCAATGAAATTCAGAACACGCTACAACATAGATGGATTTTGAAGCATTATGCTAAGTGAAATCAGTCACATAAAAAGACGAATATTGTATGATTCCACTTATATGGTGTATCTAGAGTAGTCAAATTTGTAGAGACGGCAGAGTGGTGGTTACCAGGGAGCACGGAGTAATGGGAGTTACTATTTAAATGATTACAGGGTTTCAATTTGGGATGATGAAAAAATTCTGGAGATGAATAGTGGTGATGGTTGTATAACAATGTGAAAGTACTCAATACCACAAGTACACTTAAAATTGGTTAAAATGGGGAATTTTATATTATATTATATTATATATTTTTTCTTTCTTTTATATGTATATTTTACCATAATAAAAATATTAAATCAACCAATCAATCAATCAATTGGGGAGTACAAACTCCTTGTTGACAGATGAGCTGAAAAATTATTTGCTCTGAATTGCACAGCTACTAGAGCAGTCACAAAACCCAAACCTGAGTATCCATCACTGGGTCCTAAGCCCTGCCTCAAGGCCCTTTGTTTGGTGGAACAGGTTCCATTAGCTGCCCTACTTCTGCATCCTGTTGTAGAAACACTTTTAATCCTTTCATTACTCACTTGAGGTTTCTACCTTCAGGCTGAACAGTTTTCTCTTCTGTAAGGGTGGCAATAAAGAGGTGGGGGTGGGGGCTGCGGGTTGAGGTCCAGTCAGAGGCCCTCTCTATCGAACACTTGTTCTGAGTACAGGGGAGGAAGGTAGCTGCCTTTTCTTTCAAGGGGATGAGGGATTATGTAGGAGCTTGCCATCTGCCTCCCTGCCCCAACATTCCTCCCGCTGGCTACCAGTTGCTGGGGCTCTTGGGTATTTGGTATTTGGTTCTCAAGCTAGGTTAGAAATTCTCTGAGAGCAGGGGTCACATCTTCTTTGCAAATTCTACCCCCACTCACCCTCTCCCTAACCATCACCCCAGCATCTGCCAAGCATCTCAGCCAGGGCCCATCACTCAGCAGCTTTCAGGGAACTCTTCTCTAGCTGCTTAATGTTCCCAAGTTCACATATCTTGTCAGGAGCACGATGGAAATGCTCCTGGTTGTTCTCTGGGTAACTACAGAGGTCCAGGAAGGTCAAATCTGGGGACAGACAACAACAAGTTTGATGGAGCCTGGGAGTGGGCAACAGGGTATGCACAGGGTCCAAGTGTGGGTAGTGAGTGGCTGCCACAGACCTGGAAGATGGGCCTGAAAGCCTGGTGAGGTGGTCCTAAAAGCTCTCATCTAGAGGAAGAGCCAATGTCAGGGACAGGTTAGCAAGACTGGTTCTAGGAGACCCATGGCCACCTTCATGCCAGGGCCTCCATTGGTCTGGTCAAATGTGGGGTAGGTTTCCCCCAGACTTGCCCTGACCTTCCCTGTGTCTCCAAGGCTGAAAGATGATGGCAGGAGGAGGAGAAGGAAGCTTTATGGAGTGTTGGCTAATAGTCACCTGTCCCATCAGCCACAGCTTTGATCAGAGCCAGGCAACCAGTCCTCTCACCTGTGCTCCTACCTTGGGACACAGCCTCTGGGCCACAACCAATTTCCACCTCTAAACCTGTTTGGAGACTTGTAAAAATTAACCACTCCCACCAGTCTTTCCTGTACTCTTCTTCTAAGGTCTCATCAAGCAAAATTGTGAAAGACTTTGAAATGGGCCAAGATCCTTGGGCGCCCTTTCAACAAAATGTCAGAGGTTGTCTAGGCTGCTGTCTAGACTAGAGGACCCTTCCTGAGTTGTCAGATTCTACAGGGATCTGTGGCCTCTTATTGTCATTGATGATGTTGCATCTTGCATCTGTATAGACACAGAAGTTGACGTATGGGGGGCTGATGCTGAGACACAAGATTCCTGCTTATAGGAATGCAAACCAAGATGCCAGTCCTGCATTTCCTAGCAAATTCCCTCCTGCTTCCCCAGTTGCCTGTATATGTGAATTGGCTGTACCATCTTACTGTTCCCCTCACTATTAATGAATTAAATGAAGTCAAACTCATGTGCTCATTTTATATTTGCATTAAAAGTCATGAAATTTTACCTTTTAAAAATTGTCCTTTGACAGTTTTAAATATCTGTCTTGTGCTTAAGCAGAAGGAATACAGAGAGGGAGGAGAGGAGAGGAGAGCAGGGAAGTGGGTAGGATGGAAGGAAGAGTGGGAAAGAGTAAAAGTAAAGAAAGAAAATGCCAAGAGGGGATGGACTGAGGGCACAAATGGGCAAGGGAAGGAGGGGAGGGGAGAAGAGCAACATAACCTCGGAGAGAGTGAAAGGAAAGAATCTTCTTGTCCCACAAACATACAAATGCCCTCCCTCTGCTTGAAGGAAAATTCTTTATTTTGAATCAGCTGTGAGAGGCCTTCTTGGTCCCTTAGTCCGAGAGGGAAATTATTTTCTGCCTCTGTCGTCTCCCAGGTCACCAGTTATATTAAGCCACGATCCCTCGGTGGCTGCTGTCTATAATTTTTCCACTCCCCACCCTTTTGAGACAGATTGCAAAATAAGGACATTTTGAAACTTGGACTCGTCGAGATCAGGCTGCAAAGATGTGGCCCAGGACTCTCAGGCTCCATGGAGCTGGGCAGAGTCCTTACTGGGGGTCCTGCTGAGATCAGCAACTTGAAGGCAAGTGGAACCACCAGCTTGCTCCCATGGGTGCTCAGATACTAGACTGCCCGCTTGGGGGTCAGTGTTCCAAGACCTTTCCATGTAGAAGGACATGGCGGCTCCCACAGTGCCATGTCTGGGGTTAGAAGCAGGCTCTTTGCCCTGAAATGTCTCCATTGGCCTGGCACAGAGCTGAAATTTATAGAGTCAATCATCATTTTTCTAACAAGCCCTTTCATAATACGTCCTCAATCTAACTTTCCAAACTTATCTCCTGCCACACCTGCCATGAATTCTGCACTCCAGCCAGTCCAGCCTACTTGCCACTCCCTGAACAGGTCAAATATGTCCAGGCCTCTGTGCCTTTGCTCTTGCTGTTCTCTCTGTTTGAAATGCCTTTTTCCTTTCTCCTCCACCTGGTGACGTCATACTCATGCTTTCCTCTTATTTCCAGGCAGAGTGAATTATTTCCTCCCTGGAGCCTTCATATAGGCTTTATATATTATACATCTGTACTTTAGATACAACAGTCATCCCTCTGTTTTTTAATTATTTGCTGATCTGCCAGTCTGTTCTTCAAGAGCAAGAGCCCTGGCTTATTCATGGCCTGTCCCGGTACTTGGCTTAGTGCCTGGCACATTCATTCAGTCATTTAACAAATTTATTGAGCACTGACTATGTGCCAGGCTGTTTTCTAGGTGCTGGACAGTGAACAGAACTGATAAACGTTTTCTGTTCTCCTGAAGCTTACAGTCTTGTTGGGGAGGCAGACAACATACAAATAAACAAACATATAATATATTAGGTAATGATAAGTGCTAGAAGAAAATCAAGGGGGCTAAGGGCACAGAGAATGATGGAGGGTGTTATTTGAGACAGGATGGTCAGGGAAAGCCTCTCTTGATAAGGTGGGATTTGCAATAAATAGAGACTTGAAGGAGGTGAGGGAGTGGTCATGTGGGTACCTGAGGCAACAGCAAGTGCAAAAGTCCCAATGTGACAGTGTGTCTGGTGTGTTCAAGGGACAGCAGCAGGAGGCCGATATGGCCAGTGGTGAGTGATGGGAAGAGCCATAGGAGAGGTACCCCAAGGAAGAAGTAGCAGGCGCTTGAGAACTTAGAACCTTCAGGCCAAGGTAGAAGCTTCAGCTTTTATTGTAAGTGAGATGGGAGCCATTGCAGGGATTTGAGGAAAGGAGAGACCATTTAACTTAAATTTTAGAGCATTCATGATCTTATGTGACCTCCTGGCTGCACTTTGGAAAACAGACTGTCCATGGTGGGTGCTCACACAAAGGGAGCCAGGTGCAAGTTGCCGTGGAGGACAACGTGAGCTTGTCCTTGACCGAACATGAAATGGGAGCACCTACTCCCTTTAATCTATGTTCTCCTTCTCTTTTTTCTTCCTTAGAGAAGGGCCCCAGCTGATGAGGATTTTCCACCCTGGGCACTAAATGAGCAGGGAGAGACCAATCAAAATGAATGGGAAATAAACAGAGACCGTGGCCTGCTAAACTGAGAAACGCTGATCTTTCCTGTAAGAGTTCACCCAAAGAGTCGAGGCAGACTTCCTGGAGGAGGGAGGCTCAGTCCTCCAGTGATTAATAAAAGGCAAAGCATGGCAGGAAAAACTAGCCTTTCACAACTCCAGCGCTCTGCCTGTATGACTGTTGGCTCTGAGTCACCTTCAGGATCGCCCTGGCAAATAAGCACTGATAAAAGCTTGTCTGAGAGAAGGAATGAAAAGACTCTGACTACCTACTCCTTCCAGGCCCCTTCCCAGGCACATTTGGTATATCCTCACAGTTAAAATATCCAATAAAATTTGAAGACGGCACCTCTTCACCCCTGTATACTATCCTTCCAAAGAATCTCTTTAATGGTAGGATTTCAGGCACCAGGAAAGGCCGGTCCCTAACTTGCCCTAGGAGAGGGGACTTCCAGGAGCGCCTCTATTCTCATTACAAAAACGTCTTCTGTTCCCACCTCCCGGCTTCCAGGGAGGAATGCGGAGGCATTGACTGAGAGAGGGGCGGAGCAGGGTCCCCCCCCACCCCTCGGCATGCCCACTGCGGCGATCCGGACCCTGGCGAGGAGGGGCGGCAGCAGCGCCGCGTGCAGTGGAGGCCTGCGCTCGGCAGAGGGCGCAGAGGACCCACTCGGTTCGCCCTGAGCCCCGCTCCCGCCCCTGGCTCGCCCTCCACCTGCAGGGTCAGTCCCGCGCCCAGCTGCTGAATCGCTTGCCTAGCCTCTGGGAGCATGTGGGCGCTTCCAGGAAGTGCCTTCCTAGGCCATTCCTCAGCCATCATCGTGCCCCCTTTCCGGCCGCAGCCTCAAGCCTTTCCGGTTAACGTAGTCCCCGGCCCCCAGGCCACCCCGTAAGCACCACACCCTCCATAGGCCAACCCTCTCCTCTCGCAGTTTTTTCCCTTCGAGTGTGGCCAGTAGGGAAGGGAGGTGATCAGAGTGGGGCACGGTCAGGTGGACGTGGGCCTGGGACCCCGGACCGTGAGGATTAGAGGTTTTGTAGAAAGAAGCCGCAGGTGAGAGAGAGAGGACCGAGCTGATTTCACCCCAGCACTCCATATGGCCTCAAGCCTTTGGGCTGGATGCTCGGGGGTGCGGACCAGGAGTAGAGCTCAGGGCCTCAGGAAAGGAAGGAAGGCTTATGCAATGTTTACTTCTGCAGGGCCTGGAACGTGGTGGTGGGCAATCAATATTTGAATGAATGAATGAAAGAAATGGAAGTGGTTGGTGTGCCTAAGACCTGGCTCTGGATTACCTCCCAACAGGGTTTGCCACACTCACCTTGCTCCTTAGCTGTCTCTCTTTCCCAGACCATCTTCCCACATCTGCCAGCATTCGTTTCACTTCCTGCCGCTGCTCAAAAGCCCTCACTAGCTGCACGATCCAAATCCCTTCTAGCATTCAAAGCTCTGCACAGTTTTGCCCCAACCTACTTACACACACGGCACACTCTTTGTCCTGAATCTGCTCTCCAGCTACCATCTCAATCTTCTGAACATAACTTGAACTGACCTTCTTCCTGGGAGCTGCCCATCCCCTTTTTCCCTACCAGGAGCACCTACTCCCTTACCTCCAGATTTTTCTCTTCCTTCAAGATCCAGTCTCAAATCCCATTCCTTTCTTTCAGGAAGCATTTCCAGACTTTTTCAGTCTTTAGTAAGTTTTCCCAGCTCTGACCTCCTATAACATACACTCCTTCGCCCCTTTTTTTTGTGCCAGTCACCTATGGTGCTTTGTCATATAGTACTTATGTACCTATTTTTTCTTTCTCATTAAATTGTAAACATCTGGAAGGCAGGGTCCAAGTCTTATTTGTCTTTCTATCTCTCCCTTTATTTCATCTCAGATTTATTGAGCATCTACTGCATATCAGGTATACAGCCTAGCATATATGGTCCCAATGGAGTCTAGGACACAGTGAAGTTGAAAGAAAAGAAGGCACATGGGGCTTGAGGAAAAGCAGAGGGCACAGCTCTGTCATGGAGCACCCAGTAGGAAAATGACTTTCTTTGAGAGTACTCAGAATCCTGGATGAGGAAGCAGTCTCATTCTCTAAGGGAGTGTCTGACTATTCATGGAGCCACTCACTCATTCATTCATTCATTTGATAAATATTTGTTGAGTCCATACTTGATCCAAGTGACTACTAGGATTGGTCATACTTCAGCTCCAGGGCTGGGTGGTGTGTGTGTGTGTGTGTGTGTGTGTGTGTGTGTGTGTGTGTGTGGTGGGAGTAATAGGAACCAGGAAAGTTTGGGTGTGAGTTGTTTCTTTGTCAGTTCCTGTTTGGAGGTATTAGTCTCTGCTGAAAAGGGTCCTGGGAAAGACTGGATGGGTGTGGTAAGAGCGGGAAAACCTGGGGTTTCATAGAGGGAAGGAGAATCATCAGCCTTTCCTGAGGATGAGGTGCTCAGGCTTTGCCTTATTGTTCACTTTGGAACAGCTTATTCTGCCAGAAAGCATGCTTGCTTCACTTCAAAGTCCTTTACTTCCATGATCATTTAAGGTTTCCCAAACAGCCTTCCAAGGTTAGGCCCATTTACCAGGTAGAAAAGCAGATGCTAAGAGATTTAGGTTTTCCCCAAAGTAATGGGGCTATGGCAAGAGTGGGCCTAGACCAGGTCACACACATCCTGGTCTCCTCAGCTTCATTGTGACAGCCTCTGTCCTCAACACCTTTGGGACCCTATATGCTAGACTTTATACCTGGTGTGTAGTAGATGCTCAACCTGCTCCATCTGCAGGTACACCCAGGCCTGTGGAGGAGAGAAGTCTCTGGTTCCCAATGAGGAAGAAGGCAGGTCCCTGGAATAGAACAGTTTACATTTCAGATCATAGTGATGGGCCCCACTGCATGGGCCACTAGCAGCTTTCCATTTCTCATTCAGCAATTTAGTGGTAACTAATTACCAAATCCTAACTCCAGTTGACTTCTGAACTCTAATCTTAATGCCCCAAGTCTAACCACTCCTCTAAATCATTCATTCCCTAATTCTCACCTGGGAATACAGCCCTTAATCCCTAAGGGCAGCTCAGCCCATCTCAGGTCCTCACTGGTGGCCTGATGTTCTATCTTTAATATCCTTCATATAGCCCGCAGCAGGCCAAAGCCTGCTGTCCTAGCATCCTGGAGCAAGAAGATCCAAAATGAGGGTGCAAGTAGCCAGGAGAGGCTGGTAACGCCATGACTTTGTTAGGAAAGTGTCCGCTTTTCCTCCTCATGTTGTCCCAGGCCCTCCTGGAAGGGGAGTGGGAGGAGAAATAGGGTGTTAAACCTTCTACACATTTTTGAGACTGAAACAGGCAAGGTTTATCAGAAGAGATGAAGCATTAATGGAGTCTAGCTTTTTAGTCATTTATTCATTCAACAGTCATTATATGAACAATGCGAAGTGCCAGGGCACTGGGGCCAGCTGTAATTCAGATACAGTTCCTGCCCTCAGGCATATTGCTATCTAGAGTCAACTGATTTTTTTGAGCACTTGCAAGGAGGTACCTGTGTTAAGCACTTTTCCACGTTATATTTTATTTAATTTCTACAACCCATTGGAAAAGGAACTATTATTCTATTCTGTAGATGAAGGGCAGAGCCAGTAACTGAAAGGCTAAGTCCCTTTTCCTGCATTGCCTCTGGGCGGGGCAGGGGAGGGAAATTTTCCAGTAACCTTCCCTGACTTCTGTTCTTGAGTCAAGTCGCCTCCGGCACCAGCTAGTCCCAGGCAGCAAGTGTGGAGCCAGAAGATTGGGCTAGATTCTCTCCAAGGCCCAGCCCACTCCTGGTATGCTGAGCCTATTGGATTGCAGGCCCTGGGGGCGTGGCCAGAGGCTGTTAGTATGGCCGCCTGGTGTCAGTGGAGGGTCAGAGCCGAGGCCCTGGGAGTTCCGCTGCTGGTTGCTGCTTTTTTCCTTTGTGTCTGGATTTGTTTCTTTGTTGACCACCAGGGTTCCGAGCCACTGGAGGGTCATGGCTTACTCTCGCTTCCCATTAAAGTCACGGTCGGACTAGAATTGTCCACAAAGCACAAAGCCCTGCCTTAAAGGAAGCAATTCTGTTCCCACTTTATGATCATCATAAAATAATGCTGTTTAGTTAATTGCTGTTTAGTCAGCTATTCTGCCCAGCCTTGTGGAGAAGAATGACACTTGCCCTTGAAGTTCTAACAATGTGGTTATAAAAAAAGTATGAACTAATAAATAGAGTATTATAATAATAGATCACACTCAGAGCACTAACTGCATGCTAGGCACCTCGGCTTTCAACAAGGATCATCTAATTTAATGCATAGTAACATCAGCACACGTTATAGCAACGTTTCTTCTGCAACACGTAACAGGACGAGTTGGGGGGATGGCATCAGAAGAATTTAAGTACAAATTCAAACACTAGCTGTATGATGCTTAGAAGTTGCTTAAACAGCCTGAACTTCAGCTTCCATATCTGCAAAACAGGAGTCTTTTTCTACCGCTGTAGTGAAGAACTGTTCGTGAGGGCTAAGTAGGATATGCCTATGATATGAAGCACCTAGTATAGTATCTGGAACAGGGTAGGTGCGAATGTGTTTATTCGTTCATTTTACAAATATGTACTGAGTGCCTGTTGTGTGCTAGGCACAGCTTTAGGCACTGGCAATACAGCAAAACCCGAAGCCCACTTTTGCTCTATGGCTTATTCAATCTCAGTTTCTTTTCTACCTACTTATTCCCATACACTTTCATGTTGATGCGTTCATTTTAAGTTGATATATTTATTTCCTTCATCTTTGCATCATCCTGGTCAAGTAGGGATAAAAGAGGATTAAATCCTTGTGATGGCTGGAGAAACAGAGGCCGAGAGAGATTAGATGATTTATATAACACACTGGTAACAAACTCTAAACCACAGATTGATCTCCTATTTCCCAGCTTTGTCTCCTCCAGGGGATCAATCTCTCTTTTGACATATATTCCAGGCAGCCCATCATTTCTTCTGGGGACTGAGCTTTCCAGAGAAAGCTCCTGCAGAGAGCCCACTGCTAGAGGTCCTAGCCCCTCCCACTTTCAGTCTCTGTCTACACAGGTAAAGTGGAGTGTTGAGCATCAGGGCAGAGCCCTTCACCAGCATAGGCAGACTCATTTCATTATGATGGGGAAGAACAGGTGGAGAAAGAGGTAAGTGGTGATTGATCCCCACTAACCCCTACCTCCACCCAGCACCTAGCCACTGTTCACTTAGGTTCTTTCATGCTGAGACACCTTCCAACCCTTCCTCCAAACACAGTTGATGGATGAGGACCCAGTAGGATCCCTGTGCAGAGAGGGGAGAGCACTATGATCAGACTGGGTGTACAGTCAGGGTCAGCAGGTAAGAGAACTTGTGTTTAATAAAACTGGCCCTCACATTTATTAATATGTATCAGAATTTATCCTGAGCAAAAGTCAAAGGAATGGGCGAACACAATATATTGTACAAGCCGGCTCATTCAGGAAACTGTTATTTAGGATTGCAAAACGTTGGAAACAAGCTAAATGTTTGACAACATTTAGGGGGTTCATTGGGTGAAACTGTGGCTTTCTCTACTTTGAAATATTAGGTAGCCATGGAAAATTATATTATGAAATAATACTTCCTGACCTGGAGATATAACCATGATATGTTGCTCAAGGGTAAAAAGCAGGCCCCAAATATTAGAAAAGGCCTCCAGAGGAGGAGGACAGGAACATCTCTCTTTGCCCCCAAAGAAAACCAGGCTTGATATTTGTTCGTAGATATCGCTCCACTGCCTGTAAGAAGTTTGTCTACTGCACAGGGTTTCAGAAACTGGTTTCAGATTCTTCTTCACTATACCATGTACTTTCTTCTCTGTATACATTTATTTCTGTAAGTATCTGATGAATGTCTTTCTCCATCTATGCTGTTTCCATCCATGACAAGGATCACGGTTGCTGATGCTCATCACTCTCTTTACCAGTCAGCTCATTTCTTGTCACAGAGGCTCTCCATATGTGTCAGAGGCGTAGCTAGATGAAGCACCAATGAGATGGATGGATGGACGCGCCTGCAGGATATAACAAGCTGGAGGGAGGGGAGTGATTACAATAGATATGCCTCCAAAGCAGAATGGAGCTTGGAATCAGGGCTGGCTCTATGCATACGCATAGATAAATAGGTGGTTGCCTGTAGTGCAATCTCAGGGTCAGTAGGAAGGCCCTTCTCCACCTCTGCTCCAATGTCTAACATCTCTTTTATAAAAGGAGACAAAGCCTTCTGTTCCCTAAAGTGTACAGAGCTCAGGCATGAACCCCACATTCCAGGAGAGGGGAGAGTTGCTCAATGGCTTACCTACTTTCATGCTGAGGGGTAAATGACTGATCAAGCCTTTCCTAAGAGCAAATTGTGATGGGAGGCTGTGTGTGGAGGAGGAGGGGAGAGGAAATTAGGGAACAAAGCTGGGACCCAAAATGGGGAAAGGACACTGAAAAAAAAAAAAGTCTTAGGGCCTGAGGCCAGCCTTGGCCCACAGCATCATTTTGCCTTTGCTGCACACAGCCCAGTCCTGCTGGGTATTAAAAGCCTTTTTGGTAAACCGGGTTCTGCAAATATTTGACGTCTGGAAAACTTTCAACAAAGATGGTGTTCGGAAGCCTGGCTCAGAGGCCCCAGGATGACAACCTAATTACGTGCCTTTTAATAGCTTCTTCCCAAGTGCTCAGTCAGGGACATCTGCTCTGCCGCGGTTGCACCTTCGGGGAGGAATATTTTTAACACTGCGATGCCACAAAAGGAAACTTCTGAAGGCTGGATGAAAATGGCCTCTGTGTTCCCTGAGCCTCAGGGCCCCGGTAGGTAGGGCCTTGTGCTCCCCCAAACAGGGCCAGTCTCCTTTTCACAAGCAGAGGAGGTATAGGCTTACTAGGAAGTGGCTGTTGTTATATGCGCGTGTTTTTTTTTTTTCAATTTTCCGTTTGCAGTTTTCACAGAGGTTCGTTCAGTGTGCCAGGCTGCCTCACCCAGCTTTCCATGTAAGCAGGGTGTCAAAAATAACCAAGAGCACAGCAAGTCCTCTGACGCCAGCCCTTCCTGCTCAGTGCTGGGCCCTGTCTCTGCTTCTACCCATTAACGGTTCTTACCCCACAGCCCTGCTGAGGAATCCCATCCCAGACTCCTTGTTATGTCAGAGGAAGGAAAGGGGGAGAAAAACAAGAAAGAGCAGGATTTCTGTGGTTTGTTTAATAGATTAGCTTGTAGGAAGGCTAATAGCTAATAGGCTAAAGAAGGAGGTGTGTCTTGAGAGTCTCTGGGATCAGTGAGAAAAGTGCAAGGAACCCAAGAAATGATCTACTTCAAATTCTTTTCTATAGACAAATTACATGAGGCCTGGAAAGGTAAATAGACTTGCTTAAGGTGTCAGCATTTCCACCTGGGTTGGCTCTCCTGTTTTAAGCCAAAGAGTTTGTTTTGGTGAGATCTGCTCTGTTGTTAGTTCATGAAATCACATTGATTGAAGCGTGGCCTCTTTATTTAGGAAGCCAATGCTCTTTGACAGACGGGCACTGTGGAGCAAGCAGGAAAAAGAGGTCATCCTTCTGCCTGACCAGGTCATTTGATGGGCCCTGGGCCCAGACACTCACATGCCCATCAGAAAGTAGCTGCTGGGCAGGTGAGGGGTGCCGTGCTATGTTTGCAATGATATTTTCAACCACCAATTGTTTGTTTAATGGTGACTGCTTTTTTGTTGTTGTTTTCATTAGCAGTTCAAGCAAATCATAAAGGTGCTTATGGAGCCTTTTGTGCATGTACTTCCTGCAAGTCCCTTCCATGCTTCTAGTGAAGACAGAAGAGAAAGAAGCATTTCTGGACAAGTGCCAAGCATGTGTGGAGGGAAGGTGAAAGCTGCTGCTCTATTCCCCTAGTCGGTGGTCTTCAGTTCCCTGCCCAGAGTCCTGGGGACATTGGGGCCAGCGCAACACTTTCACTGCGCACATAATTTTCATTGCCTCTTCTCTTCAGCTCTCACTTGACCATCATGGACCTCTCAACTTTCTATTTCAGCTTCTGTTGCTAACCAATTGCCCAATCGTTAAGTCTTCCTGTATGCAAATCCTGGAGAGAGGGAATCTGATTGACTTAACTTGCCTTTGGCTCTGGTTCCTTTCCCTTTAGGGTGCTAATGGCTGGATGCACTGGTCTTAGGTCAGGTGGACCTTGAGAGCCAATCTTTGTCCTCCCTGCACAAGGATGAGCCTGTGCCGTTTCCCCAAAGGCGCTCTGAAACCTGGGCCCCCTGCTTGGCCTGAGCAGTATGCATTGTGCTGGAGGGCACTGTTAGAAAAACCGAGGGAGCTCTATGGCGGGGCAAAGGCAGGAAAAGATGTTGGTGATAGGTCCCAGCAGTGGCTCCTAAAACTGAAGAAAAAAATAATTAAATGTTCAGCAGGTACCACGATGGAAAAATCTAGGGGGTGTGTGGGGAGGGTTGGGGAGGAGCAAGTGCACCGAGTAGGCAACGAGGTTGGTGCCTGTGGTGAACTTGCCTGATTCACAACCTCCAAGGCCATGACACAAATGATCAAATACTACTGCTGTTACTACTACGACTAGCTAACACCCTAGGCTGACGCTGTTCTAAGTGCCTTCCATCCATTAACTCATTTAATCCTCACAATTCCCTCTCAAGTTAAGTACCATTCCCATTTTACCTATGACGAATCTGAGAGATTATGTAAAGCCAAGGTCACCCAGCTCATAGTGGAGGAGCTGGGATTCCAATCCAGGAAGCATGTCCTCTTAATGATTTTGCTATACTGCCTCCCTGATAGAAGTGAGTGGCTGCCTCCATCATGCTGTTTGAGGGGTACCATTTGGTCCTCACTGTCTCAGAATGTCTCCCTCAGTTCTATTATGCTTGCCAACTCTCTTAGGGTTCAGAATTCCTGCTCTCGATCACTAAAACAGTGGAAGACATGATAACTTTGGAAGAGCTTTATGTCCTCCCTATTCGACCTGTAGTCTCTAAACAGATGCAAAATTAGCTTGGTAGTTTTACTCTTAGGAGGTAGTGAGTTATCAAAGCCTGGTGTTGGAGGAAGTGGCAAAAACAAAAAAGGATTCAGGATTAACCTTGAACTTAGGCAGAGAAAGAAACCAATCCATGATGTAAAAAACCCTCCACTCTAATAGCTGTCATTCCACCATTATACTTCTAGAGCTGTGCTGACCCACAGAACTTGCTGTGATGATGAAAATGTTCTCTATCTCTGTTGTTCAGTTTGGTAGCCCCTAGCCACATGTGACTATTGAGTGCTTAAAATTTGGCTAGTGTGACTGAAGAACTAATTTTTATTTTTATTTATTTATTTAAAGATTTCATTGGAGAATTGGGGGAGGGGAATAGCGTTGGGGAATCAGGGAAGGGGAACAGACAAGTTGATGTCGTTTGATTCTTCAGTCTAGTTGTGGAGGACGCCGCTTCACTGGCCCATGTTGGTATTGTGATCATTTCACTCTTCCCAGCTGAGGCAGTCGGTTGCCAGCCATTGGACAGCCACACACGGCAGCTCTCCCGGCTGCCGGATGCTCACGGTGGCTTTACGGCAGCCCACTGCAGCCCCACTGCAGCCCCACTGCAGCCTACGTCATTGCCGGCAACTCACGGCAACCCAGCTCCAGGTCGAGCTGTTGTTCACCATCTTAGCTGTAGAGGGCACAGCATCACTGGCCCTCATGTGGGATCTGAACCGGGGCCCTGCTGCTCAGAGCTGGCATCTCAAACCAACTCTTAACCAACTGAGCCACTCGGCCGGCCCTATTTTTATTATTTTTATTTTTCATTTTTATTTTATTTTGAAGAACTAATTTTTAAATTTAAATTGCCACATGTGGCTAGTGGCTGTCATAATGGACAGGGCAGTTCTTGAGGCCTCTTTTAGAATATATATGTCTCTCTGGGAGGCTCAGACCTTAAGTAATTATGTGCCAAAACCTTAGTTTAGAGAGTGCAAGCTAGGGATGAGGGAGTCAGGCAGATAGATGCACTCTGTTTGGCCAGCATGAGGCTTTAGAATTTTTAATCCAAATGCCTTCCCCCTAGTTTTACTGCAGGGCCGATATGCTCAATTTGCTACCTCTGAAGACATGTTTAGTTGTGACTCCAGCCTTGGTAAAAGCCCGTCAATGGTTCTCAACCTTATTTCATTTGCTCCTTACAGAAGCCCCAAGATGGAGATAAAGTTGAAATTGTACCCATTTTATGGGTAAGAGAATGAAGGTTCACAGACACCCTAAAAGGGCCATTATCCAAAGCCAGCTCTGCCTTTTTTGTCTCATTTAAATAGACACTGGAAGCCATGGGCTTGCATCTGGGGCTGATGTGGTCCTGCCTTGTTCTAACAGCCCTCAGAGTGCCTCTTTCCCAGCACTCCATTCTTGTTCTCATTCAAACATCATCTTGATTCATTTTTAATGCAACCCAGCTGCCCTAAGACTTATTTAATACACCACTTCCACTCACCCGTGTGCCTGCCTGCCTGCCTGGGATTCCAGGCTTCTGTTGTGCTTCCAAAGTCCAGCCACACATAGGGTCCATCAGCAGATTCTACTGGGTGAACTGGAAGGGAAAAAAAGTTAACTCTCCAACTCTACCACCAACTAAAGCTTGCGCCCTAGGCCTTCTCTCCATGTCAAACCTGATCCTAGCTCCATCCCAGTTTTCCACTGGCATCATACTGCTTATCTACTAGCTTCTGGAATTTAACACCTGCTTGACCCATGCCCCCTTCCTGAATGACGGCCTCTGTCCCTCTCAACCACCCATCAGGCCCACTCAAGTTTCCTGCCTCCCTGACCACTGCAACCCACACTGAACTCTATTTGCCCACCCACCTTACCCATCACTATACGCTGCTTACTTTCTCTTTTTCATAACTTCATGTTTATACTAACTGTATGACCGTGGCCAAGAAAAGAGACCTGCCTATTGTCCAGGAAAGAACATCCAAACCTATAGAAAAGTTTTTTGGTTTTTTTTAAAGTTTTTTTATTGGGGAATTGAGGGAGGGGAATAGCTCTGGGGAATCAGGGGAAGGGGAACAGACAATTTGTGGAGGACGTTGCTTCACTGGCCCAAGTTGGCACCATCATTGCGCTCTTCTTGGGCGAGGCAGATCAGTCGCCGGCCTCTGGATGGACGGCCGCTCACAGTGGCTGCTGGCTGCTGGCTGCTCACAGTTGGCTGCCGGCTATTCATGGTAGCTTATGCAGCTCACTGCAGCAGGAGCTGCAGCCTACACCGTCGCTGGCGACCCATGGCAGCCCAGCTCCAGGTTGAGCTGTTGTTCAGCATCTTAGCTGCGGAGGGCAGTGTCACTGGCCCTCATATGTGGGATCTGAACCGGGGCCCTCTGGCGTCCCAAGCCAGTTCTTAACCATCGCGCCACTTGGCCAGCCCTAAAAAAGTTTTAATAAGAGTTTATTTGAGCCAAATTTTGAGGACATATCCACAAGCAAAATCTCAACAGATTGAGAAAATTCCCTGGAGAATAAATTTTGCAGTTTATTTTATACATTAGAATAAAAGGAGGAGACTTTAGGAGGGTTATTTGAAATCCACTGGTGGTGGATTAAGGGGGCTGGAGAAAGCAGAGCAGAGAAGTCTTTAGGATTGTATAAAAAGTGAAATGGAGAAACACATGCTTTTATATTGGTGAGTACAGGATAGTTAATAATTAACATTTACAACACATAGAGCCGGTATGCAGGGAACAAGATAACAATGAGGGGCTCTGTGGTCTTGTACTCTGGTTGCCTTGTGCTTTGGTGCCTGCAGTTGTGCTTTTGAGGGGTCTAGAAAAGAAAATTACTCTGACTTATCAAAGGTATGTTATCCTAGATGTGTAAGAACAGGGAATGGGGCTCACTTAAGGTAAAGATTGACCTTTGCTCAGGAATCTATAGGCCTGGGAGTGACTGCCCGCCATGGCCTGCCCAGTTAGGAATTTACGATCCGACCATCCTGTGTGGTTACTGAACCTGTCAGGCCTGCCATGTGCTCCCCGCTCCCTCTCCCCCCATAGCTTGTCAGGTTTATTACATAGCCCCTTTTTTTGTGTATACTGCAATCAGGAGGTATAGGTTGCAAGTAATTTGGGCATGTAATTTGACCTCCTGGAGTCTCAGTTTCCAAAATTGGGATTTTTCAGGGGTTGGACCAGATTTGGGATATTTTGAAGTGTTTTTCCTAGGAGAGTCCCTCAGAGAGTGCTCTGATGGAGGGGAGTGGAGAGGGAGGGGAATCAAGTGGATTGAGGACTCAGGATTTCCCTTCCTGACCAAAGAACCCACCTTGATCTGATTAATGGACCAGGCTTCTCAAATGCTGCAGAGAGAGAGAGAGAGAGAGAGAGAGAGAGAGAGAGAGAGAGAGGGAGAGAGAGAGAGAGAGAACAACAAATTATTTATAATTAGATGACCCAAAGAGACTCTTACAGCTCTAACATGGTAGAGTCAAAGTCTTTTCTCCCCATTGGGTTATAGGCCCCTTGGGGCAGTTTGTATGCAGGCCACACAATAGGAGCCCAATCAATGCCTGTGGAATGAAGGAAAAATGGACACTTTCTTGTTCTCTTCTGTGATGTTCCACAGGTATCTCCTCTCACCAGCCAGACTGAAAGGCCTCATTCTTGCACTTCTTGCGCATTCTCCAGAGAGTTCCTAGCACGGGGCCTGTAGTCTGGTCTCAAACCCTCTTCCAAATTGATAGATCCAGGGGGACAGGGGACCTCTGGGAGGTGTAAACCTAACTGTAAAGTATAATAAAACAAATTCCGAGGCCCTTGTTGTGAGTCTGTTTCCTTTGCTACTTCCACGACCTCTGACGGGGGACCCTCTGAATCTCTCACTTCTCAGCTAGGTAATAATGCTTATGATTTGTTTATTATTTTGAAGCCAAAACTTATACCTGGACCCTGCCATGTCACCCTGAGACATTGTGTTCTCCCCAGTGTGGGAGGGTGGACGGCTCTATTAGTTGTGTCTTCACAGTCCACTCAGCCCAAGTAACTGAAAGGATCAGAGTTGACGTGAAGAAGAACAGAGTCTGCTACCCCAAAATATGCCTCTTAGAGATAGTGATTGTTCTAGGCTGATTAATTTTAAGAAACAGCAGGGCCGGCCGAGTGGCGCAATTGTTAAGAACTGGCTTGGGATGCCAGAGGGCCCCGGTTCCGATCCCACATATGAGGGCCAGTGACACTGCCCTCTACAGCTAAGATGCTGAACAACAGCTCAACCTGGAGCTGGGCTGCCATGAGTTGCCAGAGACGTCGGAGACGGCGGAGGCTGCAGCCCCTGTGGCAGTGGGTTGCCATGGGCTACCGTATGTAGCCAGCAGCCAGCTGCCGCAGTGAGCGACCGTCCAGAAGCCGACTGATCTGGCTCGCCAGGGAAGAGCGCAATGATGGTGCCAACTTGGGCCAGTGAAGCAACGTCCTCCACAACTAGACTGAAGAACAAAATGACAGCAACTTATCTGTTCCCCTTCCCCCAATTCCCCAGCACTGTTCCCATCCCCCCAATTCCCCAATAAAAAAAAATCTTAAAAAAATAAAGAAAAAAAAAGAAACAGCAAACATGGGAGAAGCTCTGTAAACCAAGTAGAAGTTACCCTTTCTTTGTAAAGGACATTTACATTTGTAAGGGAAATATCCATCTGTAAGGGTGTTTCCCTCACTGTACCAGGCCTGCCTTCACCATCAGTGGAAAAGGCATGGGCTTAAATCTTCAAAACAATCTTACCCTTGTTTTCTGTGCTTTTCCCGGTAAGCTCATAACTGACTCTCCACTCCCAACATCATCTTTTGTCTTAGCTGCAGGTGGTGTTTAAGGTGATGGCTTCTACCATTTTGGTGAGTTACCCAGTGTTCCTGGTTCTCTTCCATGTAGATAGGAGGTATACTTGTTATTAAACTTTAATTTGTTTTTCTCCTACTAATCTGGCTCATGTTAGTTTGATTATTAGTCCAGCCAGAAGACCCTTGAAGGGTAGAGGATTCCTTTCCAACAGAAGCAATAGCTTGCTAATAAAACCTGCACAATTAAAATGGGTCTTATAAAAACCACCACAGAGGGCCGGCCGAGTGGCTCAGTTGGTTAAGAGCTCGCTCAAGAGTTTGAACTCTGAGCAACAGCGGTTCGATTCCCGGCCCAAGCTGAGCTGCCACTGAGCTACCAACAGGTGGCAGGATGGCTCAGCTTAAAAAAACAAAAAACAAAAAAAAACTACCACTGTGACAGACCCCAGAAGAGCTGGCTCAGGAAGACGGGGAAAGGAAAGAGGTGGTTCACAGAGGGAAACCACGGACTCTCTAGTCTGTAACCAACCCACAGCACATTGAACAAAGCCTCTTGGCCTCAGACATGTCTTCCTATATCCCAGAACCTATGCCTACAGATTGTGACTGGTGGAGATTGGGCACACTGCAAATCCTGAGGGACAAAAATAATGAAGTCAAAGAGGTTTGTTCTCAGCATTCCGTCTCTCCTTTCTGTGCTCTCTTCTGTATTTCCCATCTTCTTCAGATGCCCAGAGCCTCTGGAACAAGAAGGAAGAACCCCAACAAGAAAGAAATAGATTGGAGTAGCACTCCAATGTTGTGTTTGGTCAACATCATGATAACCTCAAGGGTTTTATAAAAAGAAAAAAAAATTAATTTCTGATATTTAAAAACAGAAGATTTTACATACAAACTTAGATTTCTGGCTTCCTTTGGAAAATTAGAACTGGAAGTGTTGGTTGTACATTACCACTGGGTAAGAATTGGTTGAGCTGAGCAGCAGCTGCCCTTCTTAAAGGGAGCATTCACTCCCTGGTTTGCCACAGTCTCTGCCACCCCCTATTGCTTCCTATTTTTACATCCAGCCTCCTTCTCCTATTTATGCCACTGCCTGGCTCCTGTAGCATTTGAGCTTGTGACCTTTGACTTCATCCAAAGTAATTACACAGTAATAGTAGGAGCACAGAGAACTATAAAGGCAATATTTCTGGGCAGAGGAATGTCTCTTTGCTCCTAACACCATCCCCTTTGGGTGGCTACCCCTCCAGATTGAAGTGAATCCTACCACACAGCCTCACAGATTGTAAAGAGCATTAGATTGCCAAAAGATTTAGAGGAAAGTTTGTAAAGATCTGCCCAGCTCCCTGACCCCACAGTCTGCCCCCTCTAGCATCAACATCTGCCCATTTCATCATCACCAGTGAGTTCAGGCCCTAATTGCTCATCCTCTGTGAGCCAGGATAGGGCTCACTTTGTGCCTGGGCCTGGCTTGTCCTTGCAGTCCATTCCATTATCAAGGCTCTTTGCTTTATGCCTGCAGACTACTGTGTTGCCTGAATCCCTGACGTGGTTTCCTACCAGCCAGCAATGGTCTGGGAACTGAGCTGCCCTCTCATGCAAGGTCCTTGCAGCTGAGCCCTGTTCCTGGAATACCAGCTGCTGTGGCTTACAGACTCCTTAAGATGCAGGACTTCTTTCTTTCATCTCTGCTATCCCAGAGGCTGACCTGTCCTGACCCCTTAGGGCAGGCCTCATCCTGTTGCTTGCCTGACCCTGTATAGGATGCATCCAGCACAGACAAATCTTGTCCAGGGACTGGGGTTTAGGTGGGATTTCAGTCCCCACTTACCTTCTCAGTCAGGCACCTCTGTGCACAGTGCTTCTGGGTAGGATCCCCTGAATCCTGAGCCCAGCCATGCTTGTTTGACCTCATCCTCCCACCGATCCAGCTTCTTTCCTGATGCCCGTTCCCCAGCATTTTCTCTTCCTCTTAACCTGATACCTAATCCTGGGGAAACAAGTAGTTAATATGATAATTAACATATTGAGATTCTGTCTCAGGGGGTACTAAGCATTGCACATGTGTTATTATATTTAATTCTTACAACCACCATGCAAGGTGGAACTGCTATTCCCATTTTCCAGATGAGGAAACTGAGGCATAGAGAGATCAAGGAATTTTCCCAAGGCTCACCACTAATGAGTGACAAAACTAGAATTCAAACCTAGATCTGTCTGTTGCCAAAGCTTAGGCTTTTCACCACTCTGCTCTGTCTCCCAAATCAGAGAATGCTAGAAAGGAGGCCCAGAGAAGCCAATAATTTGTCTACTATCACATGACTCATCAATGGTAGAGCTCGAATCCAGGCAAGTCTTCTGTCACCAAGTCCAAAGGTCCTTCACCTGGTGCCTGGATGCTTGGCTGCCTTTGGCCTCTCAGCTGCTGGCATGATGGGGCACACAGGAGGTACTCAGGAAATACTTGCAGACTGAAGGACTTACCTCCTCTGATTTGATATGCCTACTTGAATTTGTTTTCTTGTAGACTTTCTCCAAATTGTTTTGATATCAGCCAGACTGGCCTTGTCCACAGACAGGGTAGATCTTAGCTCAACCCCTATCCCCCTATACACCTGGAGGGCTTGAAATTCCAACATGGAATGCAATTGTCCTAGGAGAGGGAATAGAAGATTATAATGAACTGGATTTCATGTCCTAACATCTCGGGATAAATGAGTTTTTCTGAAAGTTTTCTGACAAGAGGACCTGTGGAGAATGAGAAACTAAAGTTTTGACTGAGGGTAGGCTGGAAGAGGTCACGGGGCTAACCCTGGCATAGCAGGGTGTGAAGACAAATGTCACTTCAAGTGATTTTCCAGAGATCAGAGCCTCTTGATCCTTCTGCTTCCTTGAACTTTGTATCTCTGGGTTTAACCTTGTCCTTGGGCCCTACAGGTCCCCAGTTTAGGCCTTTCTTCCTAGTATGGGAGGTTAGCTCACATATCTCTGGAGAGAACCTAGGGACAGGCGGGGCCCTAGGATAGGGCCAGTGGAAATGCCACCTTCAGACAGTAATGCTTCACACCTGTCTCTTTTGGGCAATCATAGGCCTGGGCACAGCCCCTGGGAACAACCCTGCCAAGTAGCTCAGCTTGTTAGCAGCTCTAATGGATAGTAAACTGTGTGTGTGCCTGTAAGAGCTTTGGATCCTCAGCCTGCCTGGTGAAAATAGGTTTCTTGGAGGCTTGTGCCAGACTTAGTCCCTAGCAGCCTGGTTGGGATTAAGGACTTTCCAGAACCTTCACCCAATTCAATTTAAAGGAGTAAGGATTTACTTAGACTCTCCACGTGTCAGCACAGTGTCTGGAGACCAGTGTAGGAGATTTCATCACTCTCCTCCTGCTCTGATCCTTTTTAAATATCCTGATCGCAGCTGAATTTTCCTAAAGCCAGAACTGCATAGTGTTTCAAGACTTTGGAATAAGACAGACTTGGGTTCAAATTTCTCTGCCACTCACTAATTGCATGGCACTTACCATCACTGAGCTTCAGTGTCTCCACCTGTAAAACCTCAACCTCATAGGGCTGTACATGAGAATTGAATGAGATTGTACATGAGCTTAGACCAGGGTCCACCCCCCAGAAGGCCATAATCAGTCAACAATAGCAATCAAACCAATAAGAAAATAAAACCATAAAGGCTTCCTGCTTCCATCATAGATTCCTTTGCCTGATACTTCCCATAATTCCCTACCATCCATAAAACAAAGTCTTGTTTTCTTTGCCTGGCATTCAAGGCCTTCCACGTAGGGCCACATTTTTAGTGCTTAATAACCACATGTGGCTTATGGCTGCCATATTGGACAGCACAGAATACAACATTTCCATTGTTGCAGAAAGTTTACTGGGAAATAACAGGTGAAACTGTAGCTTATTCACTAACCTGAGCCTCTTTCCTTGGAGCAGGTTTCAATGCGGGTACAGGGGAAGGATGATCAGCATGAGGGTCCTAGAAGGAGGGGAGTGGGCACCACCAGGCCAGGGAAAGAAGTAAACATTGCTCAGGGAACTGAGGTCAGACTGTAAGAGTAGCTGTCAACATCCCTTGCCCCAACTTTCATCTTTTCTCCCATTTTGGCCTTAGTCTTCTAGGGGTGTCATTAGAATGTAAGAAGATAAGGGGCTTGGACTTTGTGGGCCTCTGTAATTTACTGCGTGTGACCTTTCTCTCACCTGTTTAACTATCCCTACTTCTCCAGTTGTTGGGAGGATTCACCAATTAACACCTTACCCCTGCCTTGGCACACTGGAAGAATTTAACAAATGATTATAGGGCATGATCCCCCCCCAAAAGAAAAAGTGGGGGGAAGATGGATAAAAGAAGATTGACCATGAAATGATCATTTCTGAAGCTGGGCTTCAGTAACATGAGGACTTATTATTCTATTCTTTCTCAGGGTGTACTTGAAATTTTTCATAATAAAAACGTTTAAAACTAAGAGTGTACTTCCATTAAAAGTTACTTATCCAAGCAGACCACTTGCCCCCGGACTTCCAAGGAGGTCTTCTTCTGTAACATAAGGTGCACTTGTTCCAATGAGCTGGGAGGGGAGCAGGGAGTGAGGGGAGGGGCAGCAGGTGACTGCTTATCCTGGATGTTTCCATTCTGGGGTCTGTTTATTTTACAGGGAACCTGAGCCTGTGGCCTCTCAGGTGTCGGTTCTGATTCCCGATGAAAGGATCTGAGGCGTGGGCCCTGGTGTCCTGGTGCCCTGGCCTCTGGCCAGGTTTTCCAGTTGCTTCTAGGTCTCAACTTCAGCTGGGCTGGGCTGAGAGCTTCCCTCTCATGAGTGGGGAGCCATCCAGGTGTCCTGTCCCCCTTCTCTGCCTGCCCAGCCTGCACCTTCTTTCCATTCTCCCTCTGAACTGGCCCTGATCCCACCCTCCTGCAGCCTGAGGACACCTCGATTTTCTCATCCCTCATGGCTCCTTTGCTCCTCTAGGCCCTTCTTCTTACTATCTGGGCCATAGCGGGTACTCTGAGGGACTGGGCAATCTCTGGGGATCACTGCTTTGAGACCCTCTGCTGTGCCCTATTTTTCTCTAATTGTTTCAGGGGCCAGTCTAGTCTCTCTGGCTACAATGCCAGTCCCAGGGGGCTGAGTCTGTTATCTCCTGTTTATTTCCACAGCACCTACTATAAGGTTGGGTACACATAGAGGAAAAATGAATGAATGAATGAACGAACGAATGAACGAATAAATGAGTCTGACAGGTAGTAGGCCCCTCCTTTTTCTACCTGCCACTCTCTACCCCCATCAGGGGATCTGAGCCAAGATAAGAATGTGAGGGGTGGTCTTCCATCCTAATTCAACCAGGCCAGGGCCTCCAGGCTGGAGTCAGCCACCGTGACACTGTCATTCTGTCTGTCTGTCCGTGTGGGGGAGTGGTGAGAGACTGAATAATTTCAGCTTGGGAAGGGCAGTGGGTACTCAGAGTTTCTCTGGAGGGATAATGAAAGAACTGGATGAGAAAAAGAGGAAAGCAGGGGCAGAGTAGAAACAAGAGAGGGGAGGGTGGGGAGGCGCAAGGAAGAGGGTGGGCGAGAGGGAGAAAGGGGGCGCAAAGACAGAGGAAGAGATCCTCGCAGCGCACATCCCCCGCCCTCTGACATGGCTGCGCTGATACCCCCAGCACTAATTGCTTCAATTAATAATACTGCTCTATAAAATTTCAGCAGCTGAGAGCAAGTGCAAGGAAAGATGACATAATGCATTAATAATGCAGGCAGGCGATCGAGTTGGGCTCCTGGGGAGCTCCATTAAGGAGCTGCTGTGCAGTCCTCGCGCCCGCTAACACTCCCGGCTGGGCAGAGAGTGTCCTTGGGCCTCTGCAGACCGCGAGGCTGCGGAGCTGGTACCCGCAGAGGCGGCGCCAGTGGACCGGAGGCTGGGGACAGTTTGGGGCTTCTCATAAACCGCGGAAAGTAGCCCTTCCCCATTCTTTGATCTGAACAACTGATGTTTTCTGTTTTACGTAACTGCTGTGCACCGTTTCAAAGTTGCTTTCCTAAATTCCCTCAACTGCCACTTCCCGGCCCCCGCCCAGACTATCAGCCCCTCCCCTTCCACCAATGGTTGAAGTTCCTGGGGCAGCTCTCCCGATGATTTTTTTTTTTAATCTCTGTCCCATTCTTTCTCTTCCTTTTCTATACCCCTTGCCTTTTTTGTCTCTCTGTCCCTGGATTCTTAAGAGCTCTTAAGGAGGTACTCCTCTCAGGACAAAGAACCTGTCATCCAAAATACGTTGAGCTGGTTTCTCTCAAGTCAGCATCAGCATCACCCAGATCCTCCAGATGTCTGCAGGGGCACGCAGTCCATCCTCCAAACTGTGTCCAAGCCTGAGGCTGAGCGGGAAGCCAGGAACAAAGGAGCCAGCAGCAGGCATCCCCATCCTGAAGCTTGCAGGCCACCACATCGGTGGTTTTATCCCGGTGCAAAGCCAGTGCTTTTCTCATTTGCCTGCAGAAAGCAGGCCTGGACCATCCTAAACAAACTTGCTAATTCGAGTCTTCTCATTCTGGGGTCCAAGGAAATGCTTTAGAGTGTTCCAGAACCCATGGACGTTATATGCAATAATATATAATAATATGTATACACTACTCTTTGTACATATGTGATAAGAGCATCCACAGTATTCTCCAGTTCTCTCATGGGTCTGTGTTGGCCCCAGGATCCTGAAGCACAGCTCCGACCTCCTTGGGCTGTCAGGTCCTTAGAGGGCTCCTTAGATAACCGAGGCACTTGGATGGGTGCCTCTTCCCACCTCTGCATCTATGGCTCTTGATAAGTCCCTCTGTTTCTCACCTGGATTTCTGCAGTCAAAGTTTCTGTCAAAAGGGGTCAAGGGCTAGAAATACCGAAGGAAAGAAGAGGTCCAACATTCACCTAAGACTCAAGTGAGAATGAAAACTCTTGCTTCAAGTCTTGGCATCTGAGCACAGGCTGCTGCCTCTATTTCACAGTAAGTAGGACTGAAGTTTGTGGTGGCAACTCAAAGCGTTCTCTTGAACAGCCTTCCTTTCCGAGGAAGGAAGGTAGGAGAAAAACATGTGCTGGGCACTTTCTGTGTGCGAGGGTCTGTCCCAAACAGTCTGCTATGATTCTGATCACATTCCAGGGAGGCAGACCCTCCATCTCATTTCACTGGGGAGGAAAATGAGACTCCAAGAGGTTAAGAAACCTGAGTAGCAGAGCCAAGATGTGAACCTAAACCTTTTTGCTACCAAAGTTCAACTCTTTCCGTTACACAGAATTGCCTGAGTTTAAACAGTAGCTCTTGGAGGGACATTTTCTGGGTGCAAACCTGGGTAATTCCCACCTCCAAGTTGGCATTTCTCGTTGCCCGTTTCCCACCTATACAAGTCCTACCCTTCTTTAAAGACCTAACTTAAACCCTACTTCCTCTATCAAGACTTTTCTAGACAATTTCAGCACAGAATGACCTCTTTGCATGGGATGAATGGTGTAAGTAGATGTTAGGTATAGAAAGAGGTGAGCTGCAGTGGACACTTGATTTTTAGCCAACATCCATTTTCTCATTTATTAATGTCTAACAGATCCTGATTTCTACGGTATATTTACTCCTCCTTTTGAACTCAGTGAACAGTGACTCCATCCTAACTCCAGGAGTGGATTGTGGTTGGTCTAAGCCAGTCACAGAAATCCTACTCCCTACTCCAGTGGTCAGCCTTGTAATGGGCGCATGACTCAGTTCTGGCCAGTGAGATGATGGGAGAAATTGCTGGGAGCTCCTGGGAAGGAGACACAGGAAGAAGACAGTCTCCTCTTCTTCAGTAGGATATTTCCATGTTTGGAATTTCTGTGGACATCCTGTCACTCAACCTGAAGTGAAGCCCTCTAAGGGTGGCAGGGCTGAGAGAAAGGACCTCTTGAGCTACCGTATCAAACACTCTGAGCTTGCCATTCCTCTGAACCTCTGCTATGAGAGGCAATAAATTCCTTGCAGTTAATGCCAATTTGAATTGAAGTTTTTGTTACTTGCTGACAAAAACATCATAGCTGATATACTCTTCCTCCTTTAACACATTATTTGTACTGATTGCCTGACAAGTTTCACATATTGTTTTGTCACTCACTTGTATTATTGTCTTGCGTTATTATTTAACTTTTTCTGTGTTTATATCTTGGCTACACCAGCTCTTCCAGCCCACATAGATGTTCTCTGAATTCTTATAGAGCTTTCAAATAGCAGTCAAACCTCTCATCCATTCACTCCAGAAATATTTATTGAGTCTCTATTATGTGCCAGACTCTGCACAAAGGCTGAGCATACGGTAGTGAGCAAGACAGACATGGTTTCTACCCCTATGGAGCTTATAGTCTGTTGTGGACTGAATGTTTGTGTTCCCCTAAAATCCATATGTTGAAAGTCTGATCCTCAATGTGATGATATTAGGAACTAGGGCCTTTGGTAGGTAATTAGGTCATGAGGTGGAGCCCTCAAGAATAGAGTTAGTGCCCTTATAAAAGGGACCCCAAAGGGCTTTCTTGCCTTCTTTCCATCATGTGAGGACACAACAAGAAGACGGCCACCCATGAACCAGGAAGCAGGTCCTTATCAGACACGGAATCTGCCAGCACCTTGATCTTAGACTTCCCGGCCTCCAGAACTGTGAGAAATAAATGTTTGTTACTTAAGCCACACAGTCTATGGTATTTTTGTTATAGCAGCCTGAATGGACTAAGACCCAATCTTAACGAGGAACTCAGACATTAATCAAATAACCTCAGGAATAAGCCTAGAATGATAACTGGAAAGAATATTGAATAGAGGTACCTAGAGCTATGCTATGGTACAGTAGGGGGATCTGCCCTAGTCTGGGGGTAGGGAAGGCAGCTCAGAGAAACTGAGATCTGAAGGATACGTGGGACTAACTGGGTAAGAAAAAAATAGGGAAATGCATTCCATGCTGTCCTACCACTGCTCTGAGGCAGGTCCCCGTCACTTTTCACATGGACCGTTATTGTTGCTTCCTAACTGGTCTTCCTGTTTGTAGTCTTGTTCCTCTCAAGTCCACCCTCTTCCCAGCTATGGGAGTTATCTATTAAAAACCCTTAGGTCATCTCCACCGTCAACCAAGACAAGGTTGGTTTCCCTAACAAGACTCTGAATAATCTAATCTCTATTTGCCTCTCTAACCTTATTTTCTGCCTTTCCTTGCTTCTGAGAACTCCCTACTTACAGTTTTCAATCATACGCACACCAGACCATGGTATCTTTCTATATTGTTCTCTGTGCCTAGAATATCTTTCCAACTTTTTTTTTTTTTTTAAAGATTTTTATTGGGGAATTGGGGGGATAGGAACAGTGCTGGGGAATTGGGGGTAGGGGAACAGACAAGTTGCTGTCGTTTTGTTCTTCAGTCTAGTTGTGGAGGACATTGCTTCACTGGCCCAAGTTGGCACCATCATTGCGCTCTTC